>NC_132786.1:90048750-90362500 GCF_048418805.1 Vulpes vulpes
AAAATGTGTTATCATTATTAGAAAAATCTTTCATACTGCTTCACAATGATCTTGAGATCCATGGCCCAGTATTTTATTCCTTACATAGTTATGCAATTTTATTATATAGTTCCTAAACAACTAAGAAAAGATTTATAATGATTTTTATCCAAGAGTTAGATTATACTCAAATTATAAGTTCTAGATTTCTTTTATAGAAACTACTCCAATAACTCTAAAGCTATTCTGTGATCTGATTATGATGTTTGGTGTTATTTGCCCTATCTTAGCTTCCTAGATAACCAAGTTTCTTTAAATTTCCTGGAGCTGAAATATTCCCGTGAATTCCAAACAAAAATATTTTAAAAGAAAAGAGCTTTAATTTTTTTTATTTTACATTATGGAATAAAATACAAAAAGTTCAAATAAACTTTTATTCAGTCATTGATTTACTGAGAAGCTACTATATACCAGGCACTGCTCAGCTAGGAAAATATATCAGTGAACAAGATACATCTCCTCTCTTAGGGTTTACATTCTACTGGGGTGGAGAAAAACAATAATATGTAAATAAAATAAATTAGTCAAATGGTAAGATAGAATGTACTACAAGGAAAATAAGAAAGTAAAGCAGATGATAGGGGGTCAGGAATATTGACACATGTGCCTTTCTAAATAGGCTTCTGTAGGAAGGCCTGACAGTGAAGATGGCTCTTGAAGAAGAATTGAATGTAAATATTTGCTAAGAAAAAAAGAAAAATCAACTTTAAGGCATAATTACTATTAAATATTTTTAGTGTGTGTATTCAGTCTCTTTCTATAGATATTGATATGTTTATGACTCTCATAACGTGATTTGTTACTTAGCACATGTTTTAAAAAATGTTAAAACGTATTTTAGTGTTCTGAAACAGGACTTCTAGAGTGCCTTTAAATTCCATAGAAGTACCTCACAGAATACTACTTATGGTAGGAATAAACCAAGGCATCCTCAGTTGCCTTACTCATTGATTAGAGGATTGAGCACCATATACATTTCATTTGGGAGAAAAAAATGCAAGTACTAAAGAAGTTTCAAAAAAGTATGTTTTCCGTACTTTAAAGATAGTCTGTGATATAATTTCATGACTTTCTGAATTAGTCCCATATGGTTATGCTTTTAGATTGTTGGCAATTTTCTTTCCTATATATATGCCTGCAATAGGCATCTCTGCAGCTCTATATATCCAACAATAGAATGGAATCATGCATGTAAATACTCCATATAATTGAAACATGTTTTGTTTATCAAATTATCATATAGCAAGACAACTACTTATATTTCTACAATCATTATTTAAGTATAGCCATTTATCTGAATACTTCTTTGTACACTATTTTATTTTTAATTGTGAGGCTAGTTGGAAAGGAATAGTGTTATTGGTATTTTTTTGTATTTTCATATATCTTGGCTATTTTTTCAAAGGATATTGATAGCCCCATCATATAATTAGATGCACAAAATAAATAATACAATTGAATGTTTTGAAAAATAAATTCCATTCCAACTCCAAAGATCTGTAAAGATAAAAGTGCAAGATATTGTTGCACTTCAGTTAGTTGGTGGAATACTGTACTTGAACCTGCTTACTGTGTTCAACCTCCTCCTCTTTCTAGTCCATCTTTGTAAGCTAATTAATGTTATCTGTCAAAGAGATAGATGAGTGTCCTAGGTTCTAGGGTGGATGCTGAGATTTGCCTTTGTGCATACACCAGTAGATCTCTTATAAGATAAAGATAAAGCTTTTCCTGTAAGTACTTCAACACTTATGTATGTGCTGTGTAGGCAAGAGTGAGAACTAAGGGAAAAAATATGCGTAGCAAAAATAATACTACACTTGGAAAATGCTTGTTTTGCCTTATTAACAAAGATAAATCTATGAAAAAAAATAATTTGGCTGATTTAGTTGGTTGGGGAATTCGTTTGTTCCCAGAGAAGTTATATTAGGATTCCATCCAGTTCCTCATAATGTATCCAGATGCAAGAAATTTAATTTATGTTTTAAATACAGTAAATGTTCTAGATTAAGGACTGAGTGCCTGCCAAATTTTAAGCTCAGCTGTTTTATTTTTTTCTTAAGATATGAAAAAAAGTATTGAACTATATAAAACAAAGTTATTTGCTTCTTAATTTTTTAATTTGCTGATTTGTATTAAACTTTGGAATGACCTTGCCAGGCTGAGTGCCTATATACTAGGATAGAGCCTGAGGGGTGTTTTTAAAAAATCAATTTTTATGTGATTAAAACTTCACTAAACATTCTGCTGTTTGCATCTAACTTTGCTTTATAAAATGCCTTGGATAAGTGCTTATACTTTAATTTGCTGGTAGTTTTGAATGTTAATAATAATAAGTTTAGTATAGAAAAATCAAGATATATGACAAGCGTTTGAGAAAATTAAGGGATGTTTTCTATTCTGTTATGGTTATACAAATGATAAGACTTTTTAAATACAGCAAATCCAATGTAGAGATTTCTCACAAAAAAAAAAAAAGTCTCTATGTCATGGCTATTACACATCATCACTTTTCCTAATTGTTCTTACATGTCTTTTCTTAAAGTTAGTTAACGTACAGTTGTCATATTAGTTTCAGGTGTACAATATAGTGATTCAGGTTTCAAGGCATTAGATTTCAATGGTGACTGCCATTTTCAAGGCAGACTGGGACTAAGTCAGGAAGAGTGAAAAATTTTAATGTTCCTTAATCTATAAGGAATTATGGAAACTTGGGGCAAAAAGTTGATCTGTGTTTAATTTGAGGGTTACCTGGGTGGCTCAGTCAGTTGAGCACTAGACTCTTGGTTTCAGCTCAGGTCATGATCTTGGGATCCTGAGATCCAGCCCATGATCAGGCTCTGCAATTAGTGGGGAGTCTGCTTGGGATTCTCTCCCTCTCCCTGTGCCCCTCCTCTGCTCTTTCTCTTTCTCAAATAAATAAGTAGATCTTTATAAAAAAATATGTGTTGAATTCTAAAGGTCTTTGATTCTCCTAAAGAATCAGCTTTTTTTATTCACTAGGAAAAATAAAATCATACAAAAATTAATAGTGATAATGTACATTTGAGGACTAATAAAAATAAGTTACTGATTAGATGAATAATTAAGCTGTATGTGAGAAGAAAGATTTGGACTAACTGTAGGATTTCTGGCTTGAGTGTTGTACAAAAAACTATATGCTATTAACTCATAAAAGTATATAGAAAGTCAGCTATGCATTGGTTTGTATATATATATAAGAGAGAATTCAAGAAGGAAAATGAGTAACTAGACCATTTCAATATGTGTGTGTGTGTGTGTAGGTTCCCCAAACCAATAAAAATTCAGCTCAATTCTGATCCTATCTACCCAGAGATAGCATCAGACTCCATAGTGGAGGGCTCATAACACCACTCTCTACTTCATATGCTAATTGCAAGCCCAAGGTGTTACCTGAGCTTCCAACAACCTTTCCAAACTCAGCATCCCAATTACAAGTCCAGGTTGTTACCTGTACTTCTGACCAAATTGGCTGTTAATCAAAGGTTCCCACAACCCTCTCCTTGGGTTAAATTAATTTGCTAGAACAGATCATAGAACTCAAGAAAACTTTTAATCACTGGGTGAGCAATGTATTACAAATGACATTAAGGGATGCAAATCAATAGCCAGCTGAAACCCAGCATCACATGCATTGAGGTCCCTGATGAAACAGCTGGTGTCCTTGTGGATCTTAGGGCCCAGCATGGTGACATGTGGAAGCAAATTGGTTCCCTAACTTGGAAGATCTCTGAACCTTCTCCTTTTATCATTTTTTCATGGAGGCTTTATTACATAGGCATGATGGATTAAATTACTGGCCATTGGTCACTGATAATTGATTCAGTCTCTAGCCCCATTTTCTCTCTGCCCCCATCTCTCTACCCCTGAAATCAGAGGGTGGGACTTAAAGTTCCAACCTGCTACATGGTTGGTTCCCCTGGCAAGCAGCACCATCTCTTAAATGTTTTCCAAGAGTTACCTCATTAACATAAACCACGTTGTGTTGGAAGAGGTCTTGTTATGAGTAGCAAGACACTCATTTCATTTTTATGGCTCTGAAGCATCTTCAGAGACCAAATATTATACCAAAAGATGTTCTCATTGCTTTCATGATCAGAAAATTCCAAGGGATGTAGGACCTACGGGCCAGCAACTATGGCTGAAGGCCAAATATATATGAAAAATACATTTTTGTAATCTGAAAGACCAAATATTTATATTTATGATAAATCACAATGTTGCAGAGTCAATTTAAAACATGTTGAATTTGGGATCCCTGGGTGGCTCAGCAGTTAAGCTTCTGCCTTTGGCTCAGGGTGTGATCCTGGAGTCCCGGGATCCAGTTCCACATTGGGCTCCATGCATGGAGCCTGCTTTTCCCTCTGCTTATGTCTCTGCCTCTTTCTCTGTGTGTCTCTCATGAGTAAATAAATAAATAAAATATTTTAAAATAATGTTGACTTTAATATGTCAGGTGACATATGTGAGATTTAAAACATATGCAAAAATGCTCAAAGGGTAGTTATATTTTCATAGTTATGGAGAGAGCTAAATACTGAGTTTTTAGCCACTATATAGGAGCAAGTCAAATTTGACAATATGAAGTAATGATAAAGCACAAAAAATAATAATGGGTGTTGATTTTTTCTGTTTTTGATTTTAACAATAGAGATTAACAATAATAAATAGATTGAAGTTTTTATTGGTAGTAATATAAAGATAACTTTGCATTTAGACACAGTTGAAGTCCAGATTTAAATTAATCTATTATTTCATCTATTGCGACTGATACCTCCAGTCAACTCTATGCATAAGAGAAAAATCTGTGGGTATTAACATACCTTTTATGGTTATTTCCTGCCAGTAGATTGAGTATACATGCAGTTGTGTTTGGCTTCTTAGTTTATAATTAATATGTTACTTTTTTCCCCCCAGAAATTCATGTAAAAATATTCTGGCTAGGATGACTCAAGAGGGCAGGGCTGTTCTAGGGATGAAAAACCAGCCATTTCATCTGAGCAACAACTCTGTATATAAGTTCTATATTCCTAAATGTAAAAAAATCATACAAATTTTAACTTGTAAATATTCTTACTTTCCTTTATTTTTCAGAATTATGTATTCTGCCTAGTAGAAAAGGGGTGGATATATTGACTATGGATATATTGACTATGGATATATATGCCAATCTACTAACTAAATATTTACTCTTCTTGTTTAGTATGAGTAGGTTTAGAGTTAGAGTGAGGATGTATGTTAATATGACCATTGAGCAAAGCAGTTGTGAATGCAATGAATCATGTGCATCTCTTCTTTCTAAGTGTTTTAGATATATAAAACTGAAAAATTCTCTCTCCATACTTTTCTTGTTATTGGCTTTACTGCTTGCAAATTTTTTTAAGAAAAGTCCCCCCAAAATATAGGGAACTAGGGAAAATAAACATTTATTATATAGAAATAACATGCATTAAATCTTCTGACATCAAGTCCGTAAGTAAACTTAGTAGAGGAACAATTTAATCTTATTGTTATCAGCTTTACTTAGCTATGCTTGTAGCCAGCATACCAGTGCTTCCACCCACATGCTGTGGGTTAGAGAAGCCACATGCTATTATGGATTGAATTGTGTCTTCCCCAGCAAATGTCAATGTCCTAACTCTTAGTACCTATAATTATGACCTTAATTAGAAATAGGGGTTTACACGTGATCGAGTTAAGCTGAAGTGATTAGGATGGCATTAATTCACTATAAACCACTTAATTCTTAGAAACCAAGAAATACCTGAAGCTACCAGAGCTAGGAGAGAGGTATGCAACTGATTCTCCCTCACAGCTTCAGTTAGCTTTCCTAACTCTCTGATTTCAGAATTCTGGATTCTAGCCTAGTGAGACCATCATGTTTCTTTGGGATATAGTAGAACATATTTTTGTTTGTGTACATGCTCACATAGAGATAAGTATTGGTATTTTCCTGCTATTCGCTTGCATTCATAATTTTGTATCCTGAATGAGAAATCCTCAGTGACATTCTTCACTCCTAAGAAAGGTCAGCATCATAACCTAAACCTTCTTATCTGTTTTTATTCAACTTCATAGATTAAAATATGGTAACTATTTCTCTAAAGAATAGAAATAATTTTCTTCAGCTATACTTACCTTTCAAGGAGGTAAAAAAAAAAAAAAAAAAAAAAAAGGAGCGTTGATTACCCAAAGAAAGCTTTTCCAATTCATTAAAAAAAAAAAAAAAAATGGAGCTAGCATAATTCACAAAGTTCCACAAATAGTTCTGAATATAGCTCTCCAAATGAATACTTATGTACACTGAATAAATAGAACCAATGAGTTCAATAAAGGAGAAAATCTATTAAAAACCTGTTACAAACAACAGCTTGTTATGCATGTTACAGAAATTTCTTTAGAAAATTTCCTTTCAGGGGCAGCCCCGGTGGCGCAGCAGTTTAGCGCTGCCTGCAGCCCGGGGTTTGATCCTGGGGACCCTGGATCAAGTCCCAGGTCAGACTCCCTGCATGGAGCCTGCTTCTCCCTCTACCTATGTCTCTGCCCCTCTCTCTCTCTCTGTGTCTCTATGAATAAATAAATAAAATCTTTTAAAAAGAGAGAGAGAGAGAAAAGAAAAGAAAATTTCCTTCCAGTTACTTTTTCCATTTAGTTTCTCTGTCAATATTTATTGCATACTCATTGGATACAAACTGCATAATAACCACGGAATACCACCTTCTAAGTGTGGAAACAGAAAATGCACACTTCATATTCTATGAATGTGGGAAGTTAAACTCTAGAGTATACATATAATAAATACATATAACTAAATAATAATTTTTGCCTTGTAAATGTATGTTCCAGGTACAATAAAAATATTTAAGCAAATCAGTAGTAAAGTTTTTATCACAGACTACAAACAACAAAGCTAATATCTAAAAATGTTACAAACACTTTCTTTATTCAGGAATAAGTAGATTGATCATTAAAATATATATCTTAAATGTCAAAACCCCTCAGTTACATGAGCCCTTCCCAAGACTATAAGAAGGTCCTTATCAATGTGGTTACATGATTATAAATGTTTAGAAAGTTTCAAAATTGAAAAATAAAAGAAAAAAGTTAGCCAAAATTTTGTAAAATCATTCTCCTTTACACTTTGAATTGCTTACTATCACCATTCCTCTCCTGAAGCATGCACTGGAGTGGTTATGCATATCTTTGGAAAATTGCTAAAGGGATGTTGAGTCGAAAATGTTTCTTTTGGTTTGAATAGAACATTTTTGTGTATACACTTCCACATACAGATAAGTTACTATTTTTCTACCACTAATTTTCATTCCTAATGTTGTATTCTGAATTTTGTATTGTATAAGTTTCAATACCGAGAGCTTAGAGTTTCCAACATTTTTTCCTAATTTGCTTTAAAAATAATCAGTTTCTCTGATAAACTATAATTGCTAATCAACAAGGCAGAGAAGCCTTTTATTTCTTCTCCTCCTCTTACCTGAAATTGATGATATAATCCTTTGAATTCCTAAAGAAAGTTTGTCTATTTTCCTGTCACACTGCTTGAACAGTTATAGTAGCCAACCGAAAGCTGACAATGGAATGAAATTATTCAAACTGGTTTCCTTCCATGTAGACCATCCATTTGATCATTGACATTAATATATGCCATTATAAACATGATATGTATGTGTGGAAGGCAACTTTAATCCATACCTTAGGGCTACTCAGAATTTAAAAAAACCTTACAATCCACAATGCAAGCATAGTCATAGAATCATTTGAAATATTATTCTTGAAATGTGTATCAGAATTTTGGGGAGTAATTTTGATTTTGTTTTTAATCAGAATTAATTTTCTTTAGCAAAACGAGTGGCATCCCATAGCTATATTTACTCAGAAACACTGTATAGGTGTCACCATTTTTGCATCATCTGATGGTCAGGATCCTCAGAATAGCATTTAAGTTCTGTTTGGTCCTGTGTATCCCTGCTTGGTTCAATGCATTTCATTTTGTGGAGAAATGTTACCTGATCCATGTTGGCTGATCCTGCCCTTAGAAGATAAAGCACCAGTCTTGAGGTACATCTCCCTGAGTGTCTGTGGAAAGAAACTGGGTAAATTAGGAAATTAGTTTATGATTGTGTGTGTGTGTGCTGCTGATAAGTGTTGGGATGTCTGGCAATACCACCCAATAGTGAGGTTGTCGCAGGGAGGTGCAAAGGCTTCATTTACATTTAGCTCTCTGAGGCTACTAATATTTACTAGACAACAGCAATAATAAAAATTCTTTGGTTCAGTTTACACATGACTCACCCTTTTGACAATTATTTGAAAGGTAGTCAAGAAGGAGTGTGTGTCTGGAGAGAGAGAGAGAGAAAAAAAAAAGGAGAGGAGAGGGAAAGAGTGAGAAAAGGAAAAATAGAGAAGTAAACTTTGTCTGATATCTTACAAAGGAGGGGAGATGAAGGAGGAAGTCATATTGCAGTCCTGCCTTCTGATTGCAATTCCCATTCCCAACAACCTTAGTAAATCAAAGCAACAGTCTCTCTCTTCTACATTCTCTCTGTCTGCTCTCTGATGCTGGGGAGACTTTTGTATTAATTTTGTATCTCTAGGCCCTAACATAATTCTGGGTACATAATGAATACTCAAAATGTCCAGTACATTAAAAAGTAAATGAATTATTCATATTTCCCAGTTTTCAAAAAAATTCAATAACATATCTTATTTCTCTTTTTATCTCTAAGTAGCTCTCTCTTTTAACAAGACACAATAAGTGATATGATCATTACATTATTTAATATTTGTAGACAGCCATGCTTAACCTCTGTTCCTCATCCTTTTTCATCTTTAAAACAGAACTAATACTAATACTCAGCTCATAGGTGTGTTATGCATGGATTCAGCGCATGTGAATTATATCAAGCTGTGCCTGCCACATAGTAAACACTCAATAAATCTTTGTAATTATTATAATCCCATTTTGTCAATATGGGATATTGCTCAAATGTAATGGTAAAGGTACAGTTATTAAAGCTGATATATTTTATGTTGCTTTCAAACCTTTCATCTTTTAAAATCCACTGCCAGATTTTCTTGCATGTAAAACTGTGCCACAGACACAGAAAATATTTAAGCTTAATTCAGAAGCTCAGAATAACATAATTAATATTATTAATTTAATAGTAATATATTCAATTTTTTATTCTATAAGCTGAGGATGTTATTATTTTCCAGTGTCTATGGAACATCTACAAATTATATTATTTTGCAGGCCACAAAGAAATTCTCAACAAATTTTGAAAGTAGAAATAGCGGAGGTCACATTTTATGACCACCAAACTATAAAACTAGAAATTAACACTTTAAAATTTAAAGCTTGAAAAATAAAGAACATCGCCTGAAACCCTGGGTTTAAATGGGAATAAAAATGTGATGTGATTATAGTCTGTTTAGAAAATAATTACAGTACAAACACTATATTTTATTTGATGGCATTTAGCAGATACTGTAATTGGCAGAAATGCGGTGTGTCTTAAGTGTTCCCACAGTTTTGCTAGTGAAAGGAAAATAATAAACTATGTAGTTAACTAAGGAAATTGGAAATATAATGTCAAACAAAACAAAATAGCACAAAAGTTGAAATTAAGACTCTGAATAGCAGAAACCAAACAATTAGGAAACAGAGATACCTAAGTACTTACTGATGAAGATATTTAATATTTTCTTTGAAAAGAGTAGTAACATCCACATCTACCTCACTGGTGTAATCAGGACAAAAAGAACTTGTAAAGAGATAATATTGGAACTAAAATAGTTCTTTTTATAAAAGAAAAATAATTGAAAAAAAAAGACAGATATTTGAAAGTTTTTTTTAAATACAAAATAAAAAATATTTGGGCCCAAATGTTAATACTCTTAAAAATCTAGAAAAAAAATGATTTTGTATAAAATCTGAATGAACAAAATTAGCTTGTGAAGTAGAATACTTGAGGACTCAAATACAGAAGACCTTGAAAATTCTATCAAAGGACTGCTTCCAAAACAAGGTCAGCTTTCTTTCAAAGGTTAAAGAGCCAACTAACTTCTATTATATTTTAAATGTTTGGAAGCATAGAAAATAGAAATTGTTTTCAGATTTGTTTTAAGCCAGCAATACTTACCAAAGTTGGCATAGAATAGTAGAAAATGGAAAACAAATGTAGAAAGTAAAAATCCTAGCTAATCTCACCTAAAAATAAATGTGCAAAAATAAAAAATAAAATAACAGTAAAAACTAAGCTAGAACTATGCTAAAAGAATAATATATCATTACAACTGGGGTTTAGTTTTAGTTTTTTTTTAAGATTTTATTTATTTATTCATGAGAGACATAGAGAAGAAGAGACATTAGACAGAGGGAGAAGCAGAGTCCCTGCAGTGAGCCCCATTCAGGACTCAATCCCAGGACCCTAGGATCACCACCTGAGCTGAAGGCAGATGCTCAACCACTGAGCCACCCAGGCATCCTGGGAGTTTAGTTTTTAAGATGAATAAGATTGTCTAATATTTTTAAGATGAATAAGATTAATATTTGGAAATATATTGAATTAATAATAGACAATACTCATTAAAAAATGCTAAAATAATTAGGAGTGAAATTCACCAGGTATTTGTTAATTAAGATGTTAATTAGCTTGACCGCAGCAATCATTTTACTCTGTAAATGTATATCAAAACATCATTTTTACACTTTACACCTTAAATATATACAATTTTCATTAAAAATAAAGTTACAAATTTAAAAATGATATTTCAAAATGTGACTGAGGTACAAGGAGACAAATAATTCAGGAGACAATCTGTGTTACTTGATGGTGCAAACTATGTAAATCATTCTCCTACTTAAGCAATAAATAAACCTCAGTTCCAATTAAAATCTAATTTTGGTGAATTGAGGGGGTGCATGTTATTAACAATATCAATTTCCTATAGGGAAGCGAATTTCTAAAATTGCCATAGGCATTTTGAAAGAAAAAAAAGCACTAGCTATAAATATTCAATGAATAAAACAAAGTGAAAATATTAGATTAATAGATTTTAAGCAGACAAGTTCAAAGAGCTTCATGGGGCAGAGTCTACATCCATCTTGATCAAATGTATATGTTTAAGAATGTAGGTGCTAAATGAAAATGTGCTGAATGAATGAATGAATGAGGAAAACTGAGATTTGTAATGACCATAGCCCTAGTCACTTTGACTGCATGATGTGAGAGACTCAGAACCAGAGAACCAATCTAACTTTCCTGAATTCCTCACCCACAGAATTTGTGAGATAATAATTGTTGCCTCATTAAGTTGCTGAGTTTTGGTGTAGATGAATAATACTCAGGAAAACATATAAGCATGTAAGTGGTAGAAGAAAACATATGAACATGTTGGTCTTATCTTTCCCCAAGGGATGATTTTCTAAACATAATGTTAAAGGAAGTATGAAGACTGATGATTTGACTACAAAACACTTCCAATATTAAGTGTGTAAAAAGAGGCAAATATATGGGAACCATTTGGGAAATGATTTATAATATTTATAAAAGGAAGACTGTTAGTATTTTTATTTTATTTATTTTTTTAAAGATTCGTTTATTTATTTACTTGAGAGTGAGAGAGAGAGAGAGAGAGAGAGAGCGTATGCATGAGAGAAAGAGACACAGAGAGACAGAGATGAGTGCAGAGAGAGAGGGAGAAGCAGACTCTACGCTGAGCAGAGGGCCTGATGTGGGGCTGGATCTCAGGACCCTGGGATCATGACCTGCAGCTGAAGGCAGACACTCGACTGACTGAGTCACCCAGGCACCCCAGTATTTTATTTTATAAGAAGCTTTTCAATTAATAATAAATAATTGAACACCACGATTTAAAAATGGGCTAGAGACATGAAAAGCACTTTCTACAAAAGAAAACTTAAAATCTAATTACAATATAGATTAAAGCTCACTAGTAATTAAGGATTGTAAATTTAAAAAAAAAATCAGCAGAGACAACAGAAAAACACATATCTATATATTACCTTTTGTCTTGTTGCTGAAAGACTTTACTTACTTTGGCACTGAAACTTCTCTCGACTCATATAAAAATTCATTAGGGTTATGGAAACTTTCATGTTTGTTCTCTTTTATGTTGATTTTATGGTTGGCTCATACTTGATTATATGGTGTGTTTTTGTATTTGTACTCCTAGTTTTTATATCTCTTCTTTCTCAAAGTTCTACTTTAACCACATGATCAAAGCATTGTCTTTTAATCTGTTTTCAACCTTGACAACAATCATAATTATAATAGACTGGGGTCCTATCTTAAGCACATCATATTGGCATATATATATATATATTTGAAGCAAGACAGTCTCTCATGCTCTGCTGGTGAGAGTGGAGATTAATAAAAGCATTTTTTAGAATAACATGGAAATATGTAAAAACTTTTACATTTGTGACAAAAAGATGTTTACAAGAATATATGTTGCAGCACTCTTAAATATCAAAAACAATTATACAAAAAATGTCTACTTTCAAGAGAATAAAAAATAAGTTATATTCATATAAAATAATATTATATAGTAGATAATGTAACTGAGAGAGAACTATAAATAACATCATAGGTAAATACTCAAGATAAATATTTAAACCAAAAAAATGCATGTTTCCAAAGAGTATGATAAAACTTTAAAGCATGCATAATACAATTATATATAAATAAATAAATATCTAATATATAAATAAATATCTAATATATAAATATCTAATATATAAATATATAAATAAATATCTAATAATTTAAAAGAGTAGGTGAAACCAGATTTTATTCTGTTGGGAAAGAAAGGAAAGGGGATATGGCAAGATTATATTGTTGGATATTTATAATTATAATGTTCTATTTCTTTCATAAAGAATCTGGTGTAATATGATTTTCCTTTTTTTTTTTTGATTTTCCTTTTAATTAAAGTGAGTGATAAGTGCACAAGGCTTCCTATTTTTCAGTCTATGTTCTTGTGTATTATATTTCTTAAAATATTATTTTGAAAAAAAGTTCTGTTATGTTGGTAATAGATTCTGAAAGCAGAAAACCAGAGGATAGTAAATTGGGCAGCGAAATTCACCTCTGATCTGCTATACTATCTGATAAATAGTGGTGGGGCCAATGGATTGGAGGGAAGTGAAGGAAATTATTCCAACAAGAGTCTGACAAGTGAGAGTGGAGGTGGTGGACACACTGGAAGTGGCTGAAAGAAATGGACTAAATGTTCAGAGATGCAGAAGATTCAATGGCTGAATGGGGCGTGTGGTGGTGACTTGAGGGCCTGGAATTCTGCCCAACACTAATAAAATAAATATGTACCTCATATGGGGATAAGTACTAATGGTCACTTAGTGGAAGAAATCAACTTGGATGATGAATTGCCTATTCTGAGTTAGCTCCTTGGCATAGATTTCCATTCAAGGGTGACCACATGGGAGAGGAATAGTAGTTTTATCCAGTACACATGGAACTTTAGGACTTCTCTTTAAATCCTGCTATAGGGTTAGGGTTCTATATTCAAACTGATATAGATACAGCTCCTAATCATTCAATGCTTTTAGTCTAAATCATAGTTCAGATCACAATGTTCATTTAACTTAGAAATAAACATTTTAAAAATAGTAACTCTGAGGGCATCTGGATGGCTCAGTCAAGCATCCACCTTCAGCTCAGGTCATGATCCTTGGGTCCTGGGATCAAGCCCCACATCTGGCTCCCTGCTCAGTGAGGAGTCTACTTCTCCCTCTCTCTCCCTCTCCTTCTGCCACTTCCCCTGCTTATGCTTTCTCTCTGTGTCAAATAAATAAAAATCTTAAAAAAAAAAATAAAAACAGTAACTGACAATATTATTTTGTATGCACTAATTTGTGCTAGTAGAAGAGTGATTTTCACATCTTCTGGGCTGCTTCCTCCCAAGCTCTTCTATTTTTTTTCTTAATGATTGACTCCAAACAGGCATTTTTCTCTTGGAGACTCATCATTCTTTGACACAATTCACTTGTGTATGATTTAGAATGGATATTAGTTTAGGAAAAATACAAGTTATTTTCTATTACCTAGCTGTAGTCCGGTATCAAATTTCTCCAACTAGTAGTTTATACAAGTGGATTATTCTGGCTCCTAGTAGAAATATATCCAGAATGTGACTACCTACTCACTATAATCACTAACACATAAGAAATATACAGCAAAATCATCTCTGCTTATTTGTCACAGATTCAGTCTAGAAATGGACCACTCTATTTTTCTCTGCCCCCTACTATTTCTAGAAAGATATAGAAATACAATATTGATTTTGCTTTATATTTCTGTATGTACCTTTACATTCAATGCTTATGGTGGGGTAATCTCTAGTTATTAAACAATGAAGTAATATTTCCTCCTTTAGCCAAGGTACTAGGAAACTCAAGCTAATTCAAATGCCATCATGTATAATTTATCACGAGCTACCCCTGTTTTTTTATGTAACCATTTTTAACCAGCCCTGGCTCTTGATCTTACTCTTTTTGGCCTCATTTCAGTGGGTCACTTGTACTAATCCTGTTTATTCAAAGCTTCCTGTGGTCCTTTTGGATGTAGTAAGAGAAAAAAAAATACTAGGCATTTATTTTTATTTTCATATTATTTAGTTTATTACTATAGTAGCTCTACTTCATCTCTTGCCTTATCTGGAAAGATTCCCCTTACTTACCCACATTCAACTCTCCTGACTGAGCTCTTATCTATTCAAATTTAAATTCACCTCCCCTTTTTCAGATCCTTGAATACACTGAACTTCCCTTGGACCTTTCTTTTGTTTGCAATATTCTCCCCACTTCCTCCCCTGTTTAATTATCATTCTTCCTTCAGATGTCCCTTTAGAGATCAATTATTGACCTTTTGACTGACCAATTGCTTTCCTGTGCTCTTATTTTCTGACTAGATCCAATGAAGTCTCCTTTCTGAGCTCCCAAAGTCCTCTACCGTAGTCTCCACAAAGCTGTATCTTAATTATTTGTTTATGTAACAGTACTCCTCATTATCCCAGCAGTCCTATGAGAATAAGGACTTTGCACGTTTTGCTTAGGACTTCTCTTAAATCCTGCTATGGTGTTAGGGTTCTATATTCAGACTAATATAGATACAACTCCTGATCATACAGGAGGATGTATATATCCTCCAAAACTATATATGCTCAATTAACATGTTCTAAATGCAAGTATATATATATTTCTTCTGATTCAGCATATTTTAAAATTTTAATTTAGATGCTGAAGCATGTACTTTTTTTATTTTTATCTGAATATGAATCTCAGTAATGGAATATTCCATCCAAAATAGCATGAATGGTTATGAAATTATTCATTGAACATTTTCTTTTTCTTTATTATGGAGATAATTTCCTATCTTTCTGTTATGGTTTTATTGCATGGATTTGAAGGCTAGCAATATATGGAAAATTTTATTGGTCAGATTACTATGCTGGATTTATTCAATTTTGTTTTACTTAACTGTGATATAAAGAGTTTTAATTAGCACACTGGCAGCAATAAAATCCTTTGTCAATACATTATAGCAATATTCTAAGCATGAATGCGCTTTAGTAGGGATACAAATCATTAGTAATGAAGTGGTCCTTTGACAGATTAGAAAAATCTAACTAAGCAGAATGACCTAACATGCATTTTGCTTATCAAGTGGAGATGGAAGATGAGAGGCACCATCAGGCAGGCTACAGATTGTGGAAGTTAGTGGTTGGTCAAACTTTTCTGAACACAAAAATCTGAATTCTGTGTGACATTATTCTTCTTTCCTAGATTATGGATTAACACATCAACATTTTCACTTTTAAAAAGTGACAAATTGACAAAATTATAGCAAAATAAAATATGTTTTTAGTTTGATGCTCTTGTTTATTAGATAAAAATGAGAAAGCTAAAAATTCAGTTGATAAAACAATTTACCCAAGGTGCAATAGCTTGTAAATAATATAAATGTACCTAATATACATCTTGACCTACAATGATTTATGTCTACATAGAATTTTCCGTCTGGATTTTTTGGCTCCAAATGTATGTTTCAGACTACCAACTGGAAGTTTACAAAGTTATTCTCCTGCTTCTTGCTTGCTACCTCGTTTTCTACAGAAATACCTGTATTAGGAACCCAGTTCCTGATATATATCAGTTGAGGTGGTGTAGACTTCAAAAGCACACCATACTATGCTGCACTGAAACACAACTAATCATTAAATAAAATCTTCATAATATGAGCACTATTTTCTTGCATAAAGACATGAATTATTGCATGTTAATCTCATCGTATAAAATAAAATGCTTGTAATTATATTTTTCTGAGTCAGTAAAAACCTTGGGATATATATTTCCAAGGATACAGGGTTGTTTGTTTCACTATTACATACACAGAGGGATTTAAATAAATGGAGAGACACAAAGAAATTATAGAGTAGTAGAGGCATTTCAACATTTATTGAGCAATGATATTAAGGAATTCTTAACCATTTTGTTTAGGTGTGGAAAGTTTTGTGATTATGTCTTAAAGAGCCCTTTTCTTGGAGAGATGCATTCTGAAATACTTAAAGAAGAAATAATACAATGCCTTAGATCTGCTCTCAAATAACACAGGAGGGTGCAGGTGGGTTGTGGGTAACTGGTGGTGATACCCATGAACGGAGTCCACAGGGTTCACTGGTGACCACTGCTGTATGTCTGGAATTCTTTCTAATTCAGTATTGTAGAAAGGGATTCGGCAAGGTCTGACATAGCAGCTATCATGAGTAGAAAATTCATTCACTATTATTTAACTTTAAAACATGATATTTAAGTACTTGAAAATAGTTTATTAAGTTGATCACTGTGAAAAGCTACAAGCTTATGTGAAAGTTAATTTGCTTAGCAATTCCTATAATTTAAAAATAAAGGTGAATTTTAATAGATCCCTTATGAAAAAAATTAAGAAATCTGGATTCTCTGGAATTAATGAGATTTTACTGTAATAAGATTTTAAAGTTCTTATCTTCCAT
The DNA here is from genome assembly GCF_048418805.1 of Vulpes vulpes. NCBI lineage: Eukaryota > Metazoa > Chordata > Mammalia > Carnivora > Canidae > Vulpes > Vulpes vulpes. Next base: position 90,065,878 of record NC_132786.1, read on the forward strand.
TGTTGTATTTACTTAGCTTAATTCTTTCTTAATTTTCCACTTACCAAAAGAATCAAATTTATGTTATAATTTTTCTACCCATGTAAACTGCAGATTTGTGCTAGAAATTTCTTCTCTGAACTCCAGACAGATGAAATATAAATGAGGACTCACTCATTTCTGATTTGGTTAATCTCATTAACAGTGAATTGTTTAAAGGAGGCAGGGATATAACTACAGGGGATATGAGGTTAATATGGAGATGGTTACTTTGATTTAGCTATATCTGTATCCTAGTATCTTCCAAAAGTCTTTTTGAATTAATTAAAATCATTTTAAATTAATTTTATTTGAGATTTGAGAATGTTTTTTCTAACTTAAGGCAATTATAGAGATACTTCTTTGAGTCATGCAAGAGATAATAAAAGATTGAGATTAGAATACAATCTAAACAGTAACACCGTGAAAGTTCTAAACAGCTAATCTGCCAAATGTGTAATTTTCAGTAAAACATCATATCACCTTCATATTTTTGTGGATGTGAAATAAGTATAATGATGCTATTAGAATTGTTAAAGATTAAATTAGATAATTCAGGTAAAATTGTTAATATGGGGACTGGCACACAGCACTGAACAAATCTAGCTATTAACTTATTTTTTAACTGTTACTTAATATTTGAGAATACTGGCTGAGATAATATTGCCCTTTGAAAATGAATTAGGTACAAAAATGTATCAAATAAAGCCTTAATATATAGACTACAGCTCTAAATGATGATAAATATTTTTAATTCACTCCTATCCCCCTAAGCCTCATTAAATATAACAAAATAAGAATGCAGTGAAAGGAATCAAACTATATATCCAAAGAGAAAGAAAAGAAACTATCAAAATCTAAATCCCTCATGAAAAATACCTACCAACAAGGAAACTGAGGTAAAATAAGAAGCTGACACAGACCTCCACAAAACTAGGAAGGATATAGATGCAACTAAAAGAAATGTTCAGCCTTGAACAGCTCTTATAATGAATTCTGATGAGAGCAATGACAAGATCGAGAAGGATGGGCAGGACATTCCCTGATTAGGAAGTGTCCCTGTGCCTCCCCACTCAGTTCTGCAGTACAGCAGAAGAGGTGGAGGTAAAAGGAGGTGTTCCGGGGTGGGGCTTGGGAGGAGCAAGTCTGTAATCACCAGCAATAACTTCAGTTATAACCATACAGTTTATACACTGAAGAGATGTAGGAGAATAGAACAGAGTAAACAAGGAGGGAGCACAGCATGGTGATCCTGAGATTTAAAAAGTTGTATTGTCACTAAATGATGGCTTCATGCTGAGGGAGTATATGAGACTAAAACATCATTGGGTTCTGGTGAAAACTGTCTTCTGGGTTGCAGACAGCTGGTTGTTCATCGTATCTTCACAAGATGGCAAGAAGATGAGAGAGCTCTCTGGGGTCCCTTTTACAGAAGCACTAACCCATTCATGAGGGCTTCACCTTCACCACCTAATTACTTCCCAAAGGCCTCACCTTCTATTACGAGTAAGTTTGGGGTTAGAATTCCAATCAACATAAGAATTTGGGGTAGGAGACATAAATCTTCTGTCGTTGAACAAAATAATCTGAAGGAGGGATCCCTGGGTGGCGCAGCGGTTTGGCGCCTGCCTTTGGCCCAGGGCGCGATCCTGGAGACCTGGAATCGAATCCCACGTCGGGCTCCTGGTGCATGGAGCCTGCTTCTCCCTCTGCCTACGTCTCTGCCTCTCTTTCTCTCTGTGTGACTATCATAAAAAAAAAAAAAAATCAATATAATACGGATGCTTGGGTGGCTCAGCAGTTAAGCACCTGCCTTCAGCCCAGGGCATGATTCTGGAGTCCTAGGATTCAGTTCCATGTCAGGCTCCCTGCATGGAGCCTGCTTCTCCCTCTGCCTCTCTCTCTCTCTCTCTCTCTCTCTCTCTCTCTCTCTCTCTCTGTGTCTTTCATGAATAAATAAATAAAATCTTTAAAAAATAAAAATCAATATAATAAATAACTAAACTTAATTCACTATATTAACAAGTTAAAAAGAAAAATTATATAATTATCTAAAAGACACAGAAAAAATAATTTAACCAAATCCAATATCCATTTTTAGTGGATAAACATAATAGAGTAATAATCAGAAGGAATGTGCTCAATTTGATAAAGGCCATATATGAAAAAAAAGAATAGTTAACATCTACTTAATGGGTGAAAGCTGAAATATTTCCCCTGAAGATCAGAACAAGTTAAAGGTATCTACTCTCACCAATTCTATTTATCATTCTGCTGGAGATTTGAGCTGGCTCAATAAAACAAGAAAAAGACTTGGAAGGCATGTTTGGAAAGGAACATAGGAACAAAATGCCTTTATTCACAAACAACATGATTGCCTATGTAGAGAATACGTAGAAATTTTTAAAACTCTCAAAATAATGTGCAAGTTTATCAAAGTTAAACAATACAAGATAAACAGGCAAATATGAACCACATTTCTAGATACCATCAATAAATAATCACAACTGGAATTTAAAAATATCACTTATGATAGTATCAAAAACTTGAAACATTTAGGAATGTAGCTGAAAAAAAAATGTGTAAGATCCATACACCGAAAATTAAAAGGCATTACTGAGAGTGAAAAATGTTTAACCAAATGGAGAGACCATGCTCATGTGGCCAAAGACTGAATATTGGTAAGATATTAATTTTCCCTAAGTTTATCTGTAGATTCAATATAATCCATGGTAAAAGCCCAACAGGCTTGTGCTTGTTGAAAATGACAAGCTGCTTCTAAAATTCATATGGAAATATAATGGACTTATATTATCCAAAATTACTTTGAAAAAATAAATTGGCCTTATGATATTAAGAATCGTGAAAACAGAGAATACAATGTAATATTGGCATCAAGACACATGAATTGATCAGTGAAGAAAAGTAAAATCTTCAGAAATAAGTGAAAACAATCAAGATTTTTTATATACAACAGCAACAACATGAGTCACAAAGTAAAAAGAAATAAAAGAATTGTAATTTAGACTTCGTTGAAATTAAAATTTTTACTGTAAAGATTGAGCACTTAAAAGACTCAGTTAAGAGAATGAAAAGACAAGCCACAAAGTGAAAATGAATATTTGCAAATCATATATCTGGCATAGAATTTATATCTATAATATAAAGAGTTCTTTACAATATAAAGTGTTCTCACAACTCAATGATGAGAAAATGACCTAGTATTTTTTTTTATAAAAATAAGCAAGTTCTGAACAGACACTTCATCAGAAAAGATGTATGTATGGATAGTATTGAAGCAGTAAATGATAACATCTTCAGCATCATTGGTTATTACAAAATGCATATTTATGTCCAATGAGACACTCTACCAGCCTATTAGAATAAACACAATTAATATTATTAAATTAAATACCATACTAATTGTTGCTAAGGCAATGGAGCAATACCCTGCTCATACCCTGCAGATGGGAATGTAAAATGGAATAATATTTTTGAAAACAGGCTGCTCATTTCTGAAAAAGTTCCAGGTTACATCTGCCATATGACCAAACTGTTCCCTTTCTAGATACATGCCTAAGAGGAATTAAACTATATGTATATAAAGATTCATATTAATAAAAATTCTATTTGTAGGAGCCAGCAACTAGAAAACTAGTTAAGAAGCAAATGGATTAAGAAATTGTGCATTTTTATGAAATGAAATACCACCCAAAATTAAAAGGAAATTAAATATTGATGTATGCAACAATGTATACACATCTGAAAATAACTAAGCTGAATGAAAGGACACAAAAAGAATACATGGTATACGATTCTACTTATATAAAACTATAAGGTGCGACTTTACCTCTAGTGACAAATGATCAACAGTTGCCCAGAAACAGAGGAGAGGGAAGTTTTAATAGGAGTAGTTTAATAAGGTATAAAGCTTTGGGGATGGGACGGCTGGGTGGCTCAGAGGTTGACCGTCTGCCTTTGGCTCAGGGGCGTGATCGAATCCCACATCAGGCTTCCTGCATAGAGCCTGCTTCTGTCTCTGCCTATGTCTCTGCCTCTCTTTCTGTGTCTCTCATGATAAAATAAATAAAATATTAAATAAATAAATAAATAAATAAATAAATAAATAAATAATTAAATAAGCCTTTGGTGATGATAAATATGTTTTTTTTAATTTTTTTTATTTTTTTATTTTTTTTTGATAAATATGTTTTTATCTTGATTATGATGATGCTTTCCCAGATTATATATATGTAAAAATTTACCAAGTTTTATACTTTATATATGTGCAGTTTAATGTGTATAGGCTATATTACAGTGAAATAATTTTTAAAAACTACTATTCTGGAATGCCTGGGTCTCTCAGTGGTTGAGCATCTGCCTTTGGCTCAGGGTGTGATCCTAGAATCTTGGGATCAAGTCTGGGGCTCCTTGCATGGAGCCTGATTCTCCTGTCTCTGCCTCTCTCTTTGCCTCTCTCCATGTCTCTCATGAATAAATAAATAAAATCTTAAAAAAATAAAAATAAGAACTACTGTTCTGAAAAATATTTTTGTTAATTGATGATTTCTCTTACTTAGATCTGGGTGTTCATCTTCTTAAGGTACTGGAACTCCATAAAATGCCAGAAAAAATAGAGGGGGAGAACTGAAAAATGCAAACTTAAGTTGTGGTCGTAATTAAATTTTAACTTGAGAACTGGAAAACAACAGACGGTAAATAGTCTAGGCTCACATATGAAAATTGTTTATGAATACCATGGTGGAGATTTAGAAAAGCACTATGGCTCTCCTAAGAGTTTTGTGTTTCTGCCAAAGGCCCTTATGGCTCTTGAGGAGATTTGGGGAAAATAAATCTAGGGAGGGGAATAAATGAAATAGTGGCCTATTTTTTCCCAGCTGCTTGATTCTTACCGTCCATTTTCATTGAATCATTGGAAACTGCTGCACAGTGAGCAAAGATGAATCATATTCATCTGATAAGAATCCAAAGCAGAAAGTGATAAGAGAATGAAAAGGATATACATATAGGACTTAACTTTTTTCTCCCCCTCAGGCCAAATTCATTGTGAAAAATAAGAGAGAGAGAGAGAGAGAGAGCTGGTAGGGTATCCTCACTCCTATATTTTCAGGGCAGTCGCCATGACTCTTCAATTTGATGCTAAGAGATCCTTTGGGGCTCATAATTTGAACTGAGTAGTTTTTGTTTTTCATTTTTATTTGTGCTATGAGCACAAATTGTTTCTATAAGAAACAATATATTAAAAAATCCCTAGCAATGGTAAACAAGGGCTTTTGTCAATCTTATATGATTTGTATTTGTCGATATAGTTAGCTGCTTATTTATTTTGTCTCAAAACATCTCAACACTGTATAAAGTCTGGGAGAAAGAGTTACACAATGAAAGATTAAAAACCTGGAACTAGAGGGCTGGAGGGTACCTCAAGAAGTCTTCAACTATATGATCAATTGTTATCTGTCTTTACCAAAGATAGAAAAATGGAAAATAGGCCCAAGTAAAACCATAAAATGAAGAATATATGGTACATATACCAGGATAACGTCCTGGTTCTCAGGATTATTACCTTATGAAATGTACTCCTCAGGCAAGAATACTTGGAGTAGAATCTTCCTTGTCTGAGCTAATTTTGGTACAGTTTGCTCTGAAAGCTTGTGAAGATGATTCCTCTTCCTTCGAGAGTATGAAATCCAGTCAAAACATGTGGGGAAAATCCATTTATTCAACAGCTCCTTATGTGACAGTTTTATGCTTTTCTCCAAGGACAAGGCTATATAGATGACATTCAGTACAAGAGTTCCAAGATATGTCTATATGTATTTCTCTTTATTCAATTTTGTCCTTTCCTTAACAATATAAAGAGACCACATTTTAATTTTATTTTTTTAAGAGACCACTTTTTTATTCTTTTTTATTCTTTTTTCCTCCAATGTTTCTTTTATTATTTTAATTTTTTTATTAGATTTTTCTTTGCATCCTGGAAGAAATCCTTCTACATTATTCCCATTATTCAATTTTCATTGTTTAGTTCAACTGCTTCTAGGATAATTTTTAATTGTTATTGTGCTTTAAGACTTTTATTTTATTCTAAATTTTGCAATTGTTGCTAATACTTTTTAAGTTAAAAAGTGATACATGTGGGGATCCCTGGGTGGCTCAGCAGTTTAGCGTTTGCCTTCGGCCCAGGGCGTGATCCTGGAGCCCCAGGATCGAGGCCCACATCAGGCTCCCGGCATGGAGCCTGCTTCTCCCTCTGCCTGTGTCTCTGCCTCTCTCTGTATGTCTCTCATGAATAAATAAATAAATAAATAAATAAATAAATCTAAAAAAAAAGTGATACATGCTTAGTGTAACAAATACAATGCTATACAATTATCTGTCCTCTTTCTATCTACTCATCTATCTATCTACTTACCTATATTTCATCTCTAGATTTAAGCAATGCTAAAGCTCTTACTCATATCAACACAAACAAGACATATACAAAAATGTTTAGGTCTTTTTTATAAATAGACTTTTTTTCTAATTGCAATAGGTATAATTAACACACATATTCATATAACAGCAGTATTGTGCTTTTTTAACTTTTAATTTTCAAAAATGCCAATCCAAATAATTTATAAAAAATAAACTGAAGAGCTAGCTATACACCTTTCATCTAGATGACAAATGTTAATATTAATATTTTGTGAACTAGCTGAAGTAATGGCAAGTATCATAACCCTTCATCCCTAAAACTTAGAACAAGAAGGAAAATCAGAGCATATGGAAGAAATGTATTATTGTTATTTCTACCTCATCAGAATTTACTGAGCTCAATACAGTGATCAAATAAAAAAAACCTTAACATTAATAATGTATTATTTAGTATAATCCATATTCACATTTTCACAAATGTTCTCATAGGTAACTTATAGTTGTTTTTGTTTTGTTTTGTTTTGTTTTTTTCTTTCTCATTCTGATCCAGGAACCAATCCAGGATGAAATATTACATTTATTTTTTTATGTCTGTTAAGTTTTTCTTTCTCTGAAAACATTTCCTTGCTTTTCTTGACTTATTCTTTTTTTAGCTTTGTTTTGAAGATTTATGTATTTGAGAGAGAGAGAGAGAGAGAGAGCATGACAGACATCACAAGAGAGAGGGACTAAGCATAGAGCTGGATGTAGGACTCAAACCCAAGACCCTGAGATCATGACCTGAGCCAAAAGCAGACATTTAACTAACCGAGCCACCCAGGTTCCCCTTTCCTGACTTATTCTTAAGAGAACAGGCCAAATGTTTTGGAAAATATTCCTCAGTTTGTTTTTGTCTGATTAATTTATCAGGATTAGATTCAAGTCAAGTGTTTTTGGCAGGGATACCACAAAAGTGTCATTGTGTCTTTAGAGCATCATCTCACCCTCATTTTACCCCATTATTGTTCATGAAAATGTTGATCACTTGATTAACATGGTATCTACTGGATGCAACACAGTAAAGACACTTTTTCCCCTTTCCATAACATTTAAACTGTGGGGAAATACTTTGAAACTGTCTAACTATCCTTTTAACCTGGTTGTTTTAATATCCATTGTCTGGATCAATTAATTACTATGGATATAGTTATCTTTCCATTTTTTTTTAAGATTTTTATTTGGGGGAAGGGCAGAAGGAGGGAGAAAGAGAAAAAATCTCAAGCAGACTCCCCATTGCAGGTAGAGCTCCACTTGGAGTTGGATCTTATGACCCTGAGATCATGACCTGAACTGAAACCAGGAGTCCAATGTTTAACCAACTGAATCACCCAGGTGCCCTTAAAAAAAAAAAAAAAAATATATATATATATATATATATATATATATTCAAGAGAGAAAAAGAGAGAGAGAATTATCTCTTAATTTTTTATGCACTTTCACCTTACCATGAACTTCTAAAGGAAAGCCACAGCTGAAATCTCAGGTTTCTTAGAAAATCTCTTTCACCTTCCTTTTGATTTCTCCACCCCTCAGATGAGGTCTCAATATTTTCCTAGCTGCTTTCTCATCTAGGGATGATATTTATCTGCATTCCCCTAATGTTCAGTGGGGCTGCCTTCTCCTCTCCACTCAGTTTCTGCTGGACATTTGGTCTGGCCTGGGCTCCAGAGCTGGCTCTAGGGATTTGAGCTCTGCATTTCCCACTTGCAATGTAAACTAAATTTTGCACTGTTTTATTTCCTAGTAATCTTGTATGTCTGAGGGATGGATGATTTTCTTTTCTCTTCTTTATTATCTAAAGAAGGATGTGTGGACATAATTCCAATTTAGGTGACTGCCATTTTCCTACTAGAACCGGGAAATTTCTTTTGTTTACAACATAAAGTAACCAAGAATAACATAAAACATCTTAAATGAGATGTCGTGGTTGAAAGACATGGAATACCTCCTGAGGGTATGAATGAATTTGAAAATATTTTCCTAGAGAACATGCAGAAGCTAGGAGGAGTCACACAGAGACAGACATAAATTAGGGACAAATACAGAAAATTTTAAAGAATTTGAAAGATAAAATAACAGATAAAAACAGAGAAAGGGAGAAGTAGAGAGACATAGCGATTAAGAGATGAACAAAAGATTGAAGGGAAATAAGAGGAGCATATGGGACGTACATATTATTTTTATTTTATTTCCTGTTTAGATCAGAATTTACTGAATACTTGACAATTTTAACAACTTAATTTCGCAAAAGTATCACCAAAAACAACAGTAGTTGTTTCTATAAGTCCCAGATGGTTTTTCTTTTACTATCTTAACACTATAGATCTTTATTTGATAAATTATACAAAGATCCAGAATTTAAAATTATTGATGAATCCGAGTATAAAAAGGAAAAAATAAAAAAACCAAGTAATTTACATTAATGCACATCAGGTATTTGGAATGCAAAGGAAAGAAAAAACAAATCCTTGGTTTGATTCTAAGGTGTTTCCCAATTGCTATGTAAAACTAAAGGCTGTTTATAGCCAACATATGGAGTTTTAGGGGCTTTTCAAGAGGGGCATTTAGGCTCCACTGATCTTTACTCACCCTTACGCTCCCACACTTAAGGAATTTTTCTGTATATATTAAACTTAATGTTTTACCAATGCATGAAATCCAACTTATTTAAATGATTCAATGACATAAAAATATTAAGAGTGTGGGAGTTGATGCTTTTCTCTTAAAATCTTCTGCAATAAATGAACTGTGACAATCAAGTTTCCAAATTCTGTTAAGCATAAAATGTAAAGCTTGACTATTTTAACCTAGGCAATAAGTTTAGGCTTTTTTATTTTACAATGGTGAGATAGTATCAAAATGGCCCAGTGTAACAGTTCACTTAATTTGCCATTGAAAAATACATTTAATAACTCTGATGAAAAGCAGCTCTATTAAACTGAATGGCCTTTTCCTATTTTAAAATGTCTTAGGATCTTACATGAACTTCTAAAAATATCCTTCTGCTACTGAAATTGCTAGTGAATTAAGTGAACATTTCATTTACCATTCTATAGATAAATATACACATAAACCATGTTTTATTTAAGACACTAGCTGGAGTGTGAAACATGGTTAAGTGAGAAATATTTAATGACCCAATTTCAAAAGGTCAGCTTTCTATTTTAATGCCTCAAAATACATAAATTCTTGACATGGCCAGTATTTAATGAAAACTTTATTGAATACTGTGAATAAATTAATGAATGATCTTGTTACTACATCACATTAAAACATCAATTGTCTCTCAGGCAAACCCTGAAATTAGAGTCTATATTATTATGTTAAACAGTGCTATAGCTCTGGCCCTCAAAGAGATTTTAATCCCTGTTTGAATAATTTTTTGCCTGGTCTCTCTGTTTTTAATCTCCTCTGAGTCCAAACCATTCTCCATGTTTCTTCAAGTTAAATAATTATTCAGATCACTTTGGTCATTTACAAACGACAGCTTTGTACTCGCTTTTGTCTACCTTCCTTATAAATTTTATTGAGATGCCCAATCACAGAGCAGTTCCCTCCTTCTGATAGCACCTAATCTAGAGTCAACTTTTACTTCCGTAAACCCTAAAAATTGCCTAGGTTGGTAATAGGCTATTTCTATTACCTCGTACTGAGATGATCATGGGTCCCCATGATTCATGTTTCCCCACCCCCATTGCAACAACACACCTAGCTTGTCAACTACAGGCATATTTCTGGTGTTCATTGGTGGAGGGCACTGACACTCCATCAATGACTGTCTTCTGTCTAAATCCATGCAATCCTTTGAGAATGGCTTGCAAGATCCTTCATGAATGGATCCTTTCCTACTAGACAAGCTCATTTGCTGCTTCTTTCCTCCATAAATAATCTATTCTCCCCATCAACTTTTCTACTTACTCCCCATATGGCCATGCCTAATATTGATTAAAAGAAAAAAACAAAACTACTAAGTAACAAGAAAGGGTAAGGATTTTGGAAGAGAAAAGAAAGGTTAAAAAATATATAGGGGCATCCCTGGGTGGCGCAGTGGTTTGGCGCCTGCCTTTGGCCCAGGGCGAGATCCTGGAGACCCGGGATCGAATCCCACGTTGGGCTCCCGGTGCATGGAGCCTGCTTCTCCCTCTGCCTGTGTCTCTGCCTCTCTCTCTCTCTCTCTCTCTGTGACTATCGTAAATTAAAAAAAAAATATATATATATATATATATATATATATATATATATATATATATATGAATCTAGATTCACCATGCAGTCTTGTTTGAAAAAGGAGAAGGAGAGTGGGACTAAATGCATCATGGCTTTGGTATTATTTTTTGTTATGGAATCTGAGAAGAGTCAAGTTAAAGAATCTTACGATGTTTGTTTATCGCATACATAAAGCTCTCGTGAACTAAAGCTTTATGTGGAAAATTATTACCTATCAGTTAGCCACAGCATACAAAGGCTGTACTGTAAACCAATAAAATCAGAAGCTCTGAGAGTGGATCCCAAGCATCATCATCATTATCAGAGCTGCCCAGGTAATTTCAATGTATAGCCAAGATTCAGTACCACTACTGTAAAGAGAAAGGAAGAGAGTAATAAAGAGAATATTCAGTTTAGTGGTTGCTTCTGGTAGCCGGAGAGAGAGAGATGCATCCAAAAAGGTCAGAAGCATTTAAGTACCTTAGCAATGTTCCACTGCAAAGATAGGCAATGATATGTTAGGTTTTATTAATCTTACTATTTCAATTGTCATGATAATGGCTTATGTACATTCTATTTTTAAATGAGGTGGTGATTTTTAAAAAATGATCAAATTCAAAGAATACACATGTGCCTTCTATTTTCAATAATCTACTTCAGAGCAGTTCTCTCAGCCATCATTGATAACATACATATGGTCACTTAGATACCACTTCCTAGGGATCTCTGGGTGGCGCAGCGGTTTGGCGCCTGCCTTTGGCCCCCGGCGTGATCCTGGAGACCCGGGATCGAATCCCACGTCGGGCTCCCGGTGCATGGAGCCTGCTTCTCCCTCTGCCTATGTCTCTGCCTCTCTCTCTCTGTGACTATCATAAATAAATAAAAAAAAAATTTAAAAAAAAGATACCACTTCCTAATATATATATATATATACACACACATACACATATATATATAATGTATGTATATATATATAATGTATGTATATATGTGTGTGTGTGTATATTACACACTCTGTATATGAACAGCAAAGTTCTCAAAAAACCCCTTGGAATAACACAAAATGAGTTTTATTTTTATGATAATTTGTTGGATAGAGATAAATAAATTCCCATCAGGAATACCATGGTCTTAAAAAAAGCTTTATGCAATAAACAGCATGGAATGAAAGGAAACTTAGCATTTCAGGAATTTAGAAATTCTACTGTTTCTGAGTGGTTCTGATTATGCCAGGTAAAGGTTCATTCCTCAAGCTACTGGAGACCCTGCTAAGGAACAATTGGGATTTCATTCTTTACCCACAGGATACCAATATAAACACAAGGAACACTAATTCCTTGGCTCTTCTACAGACTGGCAAAGTGCTGTTAAAAATTTGCAGCTAAACCTTATGTTCCCCCATCATGATCAGGAGAACACGGAGTCCCTTTTTATATCTTGCAGAAAGTACTTCAAATAAAAAAAGGCAGGTTATCTCAGGGAAACTTTTGAGGGATTTGCTGATTATGTCAAAACATTGTAAGTAATTGAGATAAATCTAGTGACATTGAAGTGATTATTCTTATTTTGACAGTGATGGCTGGGAGAATTACTCCTAATGTAGAAGTTACCACTTATTTATTTAAATTGTCATATTATTCCAATAAAATAAAGCATGTCAAAGATTATATATAATTACCACAAGGATGCTGTTGCTGTTGTTACTCTGTTCTGCTCTTTTTGTTAATGGGAAAATAATAGTAAAGAGAGAAAGGCAGTAACAAGGATATGAAGGAGAGTAGAATGGTATGATTGTCAGTCCAGGGTTGAACTGATTGATCCGGCTTGGTATGAACATGAGAATTGGAGCCCAATATCAAAGAGGATAGGATTCCAAGAGAGATAAATTCTGTTCCACATTCAAGAGCTTGCAGCTCCCAGTGTCCCAACAAAACATACAGTCTCTCAATAGTAAATAGAAATAAAGAAGTCTGGGGTTCCCTGGGTGGCGCAGCGGTTTGGCCCCTGCCTTTGGCCCGGGGCGCGATCCTGGAGATCCGGGATCGAATCCCACGTCGGGCTCCCGGTGCATGGAGCCTGCTTCTCCCTCTGCCTGTGTCTCTGCCTCTCTCTCTCTCTCTGTGTGTGTGACTATCATAAATAAATAAAAATTTAAAAAAAAAAAAGAGATAGAGAAGTCTGAAGTGAATATGTTTAATGTTGTCTGACTCTTAGTCTAAGGAGGTATCACTAGGCAGTACAGGGTTCCTCACACTGCACTCCATCTATTTATGGTCTATATTTATAAATAAAGTCTTATTGGAACACAACCGTGACCATTGTTTATGTAAGATCCATGCCAACGTTCATGCTACAAGGATGGGCAGAATTAAATAATTGCAACAGAGAACTTTATGCCCTGTAACCTAAAATAATTACTGTCTAACCCTTTATAGGAAACATTTACCAATCTCTCAAGTAGTAGATGAGAGTAAGGGTTTTATTTGAATTCTGGCAGCATTACTTATAACTGTTTAACTTTGAATAAGTTGCTTATCTCTCTCTGCCTTAGTTCCCTATTCCTGAATATTCTAAGGCTTATAGTGTAGTGCCTGGTATAGAGTAAGCACTACAAGTATCTGATCTTATTATGATTTTTGAAACTTGGGTAACATAATATATAATAGCCTGAGAAATGTACCAAGTTTATTTTAAGAATGCAACATATGAAGTGTCACTTGTTAATGCAATTTTATTAACCATGATTATTTTTACAGATTTCCTGAAAATGTCTGTTTTTGAAAACAAAGCAAAACAGCAGTTTTCATCTAATACAGACCTTCTAAGTTATGGGTCCAACATATCTAATTTACCAGGGAGATATGTTTTTAGGTCACATTTTATTAATCCTGTCCTTCTCTTACAGATGCCCATTCATGCTTTTCAGCTAATGAGATTCTTCCTTAACCCACGAAGATGTAACTGAATCTTTCTTAGTGTTTTCCCGTGTTATATTTTTACTTTATTTGTAAAACAAAAAAAGAGTATTGCTGTACCAAGGATTATGATGTTTACTCCTTAGGCTTTTTTTCTTTTTCTCTTGTCCCTCTCTAGATAAAAAAGAAATATATTCTATTTTACTGTTTAGATAGGGCCACATTTATATGATGGACTGATTCAGCCGGTGGAAGTTAATGGCGCAGGACTGTCCACACACTCCTTTTCACTGGACCCGTTCTCTCTGGCCCTCCTTGCTGATAAAAGAACACTTGGCAATGACATAGTAAATGGCAAGATTTTAACACTGCCAAGGGACTGTGTGAGTGCTTAATGAGCCATTTCACTTTGTTAATGTCTTACTCTTTGCTCTGTGGTGTTAGGTCAGTGGGCAAATTGGAACTATAAAGTCGAAGGCTGCCACACACATCTCTGGTAACAGAGTGTGGGTTTCTGTCTCTGTGTCCTTATTGTGGAAAGCATTTCCCATATCAGTTTTCAGGAGACAATGCACTATCCTATCCGAACAGTGAGCATTGTCTTAATGGTTTAGTTGACCCATTATTGGGATTTTGGCACTGAATTACTTTCATTTTGCAGCTCTACTTTGTACTCAAATTTCATAATTCCTCATAATCCCTCAGCTCTGTTGTGAATAGCTTGTGGTTTTCATATGTCAGCTATGTAATAGTATTAGCAAAAATGAGATCCATTACTCTCTATCTTTTGGGCTACAATAGTAATAATTTTAACAGATAATAATAAAAAGGAAATATCCCAGATTACCAAACCTGATGAAGTCATTACAAAAATAAGGTACAAACCATATAATCCAATAGTGCTTGCAATTTTTCCATTGTCATATCACATAAACAGAAAGCATCAGTCTATAGTTCTTTCTTGTCGTTCAGCTATTTCATTATCTTAGTAAACTATATTTCATGCTGAGGCAGTGTGGTATACTGATTAACAGCAATGGACTTTAGAGTCAGACTTCTTTGTGTGAAATATTGTTTAGACCACTTAGTAGCAGTAAAACCTGAAACATGCTCTTAGTTTCTATAAACAAAAGTTTTATAAAATAAAGATAACACTAACATGTACTTCTTAGAATGACATGAATATTAAATGAGATGAAACATACACATTGCTTATTTACACTTGAACACAAGAATACCATAATTATCATTTAGAATACAAAAGGAGAGTTTGAACTAAAGTAAATCAGCATATTATCCCTCTTTCAACCTACTTCTATTTCTTTTACACATGTTGAGTCCACAGTAAATAAACAGAAGTCTAGCTGGTTGGATGACTGCTTTGCTTGAGAGAATTTCTCAATTCTCCTTAAAAGTCAAATCCTTCACAAAATATTTCTTTAATATCTATCATTTGTATCTGGATTATCAAACTAGATGAGGCTAAAATTTCTCAATAATCCCATAGAGCACTGTCATTTTACTTCATGCTGGTCTCCAGAAGCCACACTGTTACCTGGTTAAGTATCATATTGTCATACTCTGATCAAGATAGCTCACCTCAAGATTTCCTTTATTTTTCCTTTATTATAAATTATAAAAAGTAGAATATTAACATTTGCAAATCTACACCCAGCTTTGGCAAATTGCAGCATTCTACAGAATTTCCTTTGCTTTTTTAAAGAAATAGCATGTTTACAATTAGAGTTGGTGATTCCAGCTTACTCCTCAATTCCTACTCCGGTCCCCTACTTCCTACCCAAATATGACTATCATCCTGCTTGGTGTTTATATCTTGTTTCTATAATTCCCAGCCATGTGTATTACTTTTACTTTTTACTTTTATGATAGATGATATATAAATAGATAGATAGAAGATGGAAAATAAATAGCTAATATATATATGTGTAAGTAAATAGCAGTGCTTTATATGTTTTTAGTATCATATCAGTCTTTTTAAATTTTATATATTCTTCTCCAGATCTCAAATATCATTCACAGTTTTCTATAGCATCCAACTGTAGACTATAACACACTATATTCATTTTATTCTTGACAGACATTGGGGATTTTCAGTTTTGGGAACATTATTAAAAAAAGCTGCAGTCACATACTTAAATAGATGTATATAAGCCTACATTTTTCTTGGCTAAAATTCATAGACTCTGTGAAATTCACCCTTTCAATATTATTGGATATTTTAAATACAACTCGTAATGTATGAAAGTTGCCACTACCATAAACACTTTCTAATACTGGTGTTAGACTTTAAAAATTTACCAATTTGAGGAGTATAAGACTCACATATTTTCATTTTTATGATTGTTTAGAGTGAGCATCCTTTTATTACTTTAATGTTTTTTAAAGTTGTTTCCTCTTAGATGAATTATATATATATATATATTATTTGTCTATTTTTACTAAAAATTTTTCACACTAGTTTTTACAAGTTATTTATATATTATACACTATTTATAGTATATATTCTATACTATCCCTTTGTCATTTTATTCATTAAAAATTTTTTTCTCTCACACTGACTTGTTTTTCCCAATATTTTTCTTTTCTTTTCTTTCTTTTTCTTTTCTTCTTCTTTTTTTTTTTTTGCTCTCACAACTGTTATTTAACTAAGTTTTTAACATATCATGTTTATCAGCAGGTGATAGAAAATATACATTATCTTTATTTTCTTTATTCTGTGGCTTCACATAATAAAAACAATTGCAAGATATTTAAGTATACTGATTTTCCCTACTTAAAAAAAAAAAAGTACTTATTTATTGTAGAGAACTTGAGAGCTAAAAACAATATAAAACTTCCATATAATTAAAGATATCATTCTTGACATTTTGGACCTTACTTTATTTTGATATTTTCACTACACTGAAGATTCATAGGTAGAGACTGACTTACTAGTTGAAAGCATGTGTGCATTTTTATGGTTTTTGATAGATACGATCGTATTGCTATCCAGAAATGTTTTATCATATCATATTCTCAATAGATGTATATGTACTTTTTTTGGTTCTCCACACATTTACAAAAAATTGGTTATCATTATGTCTTTAAATAGTTTCACCAATTTGGTAGTGAAAAGGAAGATTTTTTTTTTTTGCTTTAATTCAGTTTTCATCAATACTAAAACAGTACAATTGTCTTCTGGTTATTTTATTTTATTTTTTAATAAATCATCATATAGTTCATTGCCACTTACAATGAAGGCCTAAGTGGGGTTTTTCTATTTATTCCTAAGATGACTTTGTATATAAAGGATAGTAGCATATATCAGTAATATAATTTGTATGTTTTCTGTTTTGTTATATGTGTTTACCTAAATTTCTTACTATTTTATGTGATATTTTAAAAGTATTTTGTAGTTAAGTATATTGACTATTTTTATTTCTGCTATATTTCATTCCATTTATGTTTAGAGTTGTTTTTCATATTGGAATCAATGAATCATGGATTTGTATTTTTCTTAAACATTCTTTATATTTTATTTAAATAAATAACCAAATTTTTCAGTGCATGTGTTGCAAATTCCTTTATTATATAATTTTGTTTCTAGTAGCATTTATTTCATATCTATTTAGACTTTGAAACTTGTTTTGTTTGAACAGGCCAATAACCAGGGAGGAAATTGAAGCAGTCATCAAAAACCTCCCAAGACACAAAAGTCCAGGGCCAGATGGCTTCCCAGGGAAATTCTATCAAATGTTTAAAGAAGAAGCAATACCTATTCTACTAAAGCTGTTCTGAAAGTTAGAAAGGGACAGAATACTTCCAAACTCATTTATGAGGCCAGCATTACTTTAATTCCAAAACCAGAAAAAGGCCCCACAAAAAAGGAGACTTATAGACCAATATCCCTGATGAACACAGATGCAAAAATTCTCAACAAGATCCTAGCTAACAGGATCTAATAGTACATTAAGATTATTTACAATGACCAAGTGGGATTTATTCCCGGGATGCCAGGTTGGTTCAACACTCATAAAATAATTAATGTGATAGATCATATCAACAAGAGAAAAAACAAGAACCATATGATCCTCTCAATAGGTGCAGAGAAAACATTTGACAAAATACAGCATCCATTCCTGATTAAAACTCTTCAGAGTGTAAGAATAGAGGGAATATTCCTCAGCATCTTAAAAGCCATCTACAAAAAGCCCACAGCAAATATCATTCTCAATAGGGAAAAACTGAGAGCCTTTCCCCTAAGATCAGGAACATGACAGGTATGCCCACTCTCACCACTGCTATTCAACATAGTGCTCGAAGTCCTAGCCTCAGCAATCAGACAACAAAAAGAAATAAAAGCATTCAAATTGGCAAAGAAGAAGTCAAACTCTCCCTCTTTGCAGATGACATGATACTGTACACAGAAAACCCAAGAGACTCCACCCCATGATTACTAGAACTCATACAGTAATTTGGCAATATGGCAGGATACAAAGTCAATGCCCAGAAATCAATGGCATTTCTATACACTAACAATGAGACTGAAGAAAGAGAAATTAAGGAGTCAATCCCATTTACAATTGCACCCAAAAGCATAAGATACCTAGGAATAAACCTAACCAAAGAGATAAAGGAGTTATACCCTAAAAACTACAGAACACTTCTAAAAGAAATTGAGGAAGACACAAAGAGATGGAAAAATATTTCATGCTCATGGATTGGAAAAATTAATATTGTGAAAATGTCAATGCTACCCAGGGCAACTTACACGTTCAATGCAATCCCTATTAAAATACCATGGACTTTCTTCAGAGAGTTGGAACAAATCATCTTAAGATCTGTGTGGAATCAGAGAAGTCCCCAAATAGCCAGGGGAATATTGAAAAAGAAAACCAGAGCTTGGGGGCATCACAATGCTGGATTTCAGGTTGTACTACAAAGTTGTGATCATCAAGACAGTATGGAACTGGCACAAAAATAGACACATAGATCAATGGAACAGAATAGAGAACCCAAGAATGGGCCCTCGACTCTATGGTCAACTAATATTTGACAAAGCAGGAAAGACTATCCACTGTAAAAAGGACAGTCTCTTCAATAAATGGTGCTGGGAAAATTGGACAGCCATGTGCAGAACAATGAAACTAGACCATTCTGTTACATCATACACAAAGATAAACTCAAAATGGATGATCTAAATGTGAGACAAGAATCCATCAAAATCCTAGAGGAGAACACAGGTAGCACCCTTTTTGAACTAGGCCATAGCAACTTCTTGCAAGATACATCTATGAAGACAAGGGAAACAAAAGCAAAAATAAATTATTGGGACTTAAGATAAAAAGCTTCTGCACAACAAAAGAAACAGTCAACAAAACTAAAAGACAACCTACAGAATGGGAGAAGATATTTGCAAATGGCATATCAGATAAAGGGCTAGTATCCATTATGTATAAAGAACTTATGAAACTCAACAGCAAAGAAACAGACAATCCAATCATGAAATGGGCAAAAGGTATGACAGAAATTTCACCAAAGAAGAAATAGACATGGCCAACAAGCAAATGAGAAAACGTTCTGCATCACTTTCCATCAGGGAAATACAAATCAAAACCACAATGAGATACCACCTCACACCAGTGAGAATGGGGAAAATTAGCAAGACAGGAAACAACAAATGTTGGAGAGGATGTGGAGAAAGGGGAACCCTCTTGCCCTGTTGGTGGGAATGTGAACTGGTGCAGCCACTCTGGAAAACTGTGCGGAGGTTCCTCAAAGAGTTAAAAGTAGACCTGCCCTAAGACCCAGCAATTGCACTGCTGGGGATTTACCCCAAAGATACAGATGCAGTGAAACGTCGGGACACCTGCACCCCGATGTTTCTAGTAACAATCTCCACAATAGCCAGGTCCACAATAGGAGGGTATTATGCTGAGTGAAGTAAGTCAGTTGGAGAAGGACAAACATTATATGGTTTCGTTCATATGGGGAATATAAAAAATAGTGAAAGGGATTATAGGGGAAAGGAGAGAAAATGAGTGGGAAATATCAGAGAGGGAGACAAAACATGAGAGACTCCTAACTCTAGGAAGGAACAAGGGGTAGTGGAAGGGGAGGTGGGGGGTGGATGGGGTGACTGGGTGACAGGCACTAAGTGGGGCACTTGACGGGATGAGCACTGGGTGTTATACTATATGTCTACAAATTGAACTCCAATAAAAAAATCTACAAAAAGAAAAAAAGGAACTTGTTTTGTGACCACATGGTTTTTAAAAACTACTGAAACTTACTCTCTTTTTATTCTTTTCTTTTTTAAAACAAGTTTTTACTTTCTTCACTTCCTAATTATTTTAATTAAGATCGATATATCCTTCCCCAAATACTTAAAAAAACATATTTGAGAGTAATTTCTCTAAAATTAAAAATAGATAAGGGGTACCTGGGTGACTCAGTTGGTTAAGGGTCCCACTCTTGATTTCAGCTCTGGTCATGATATCAGAGTCAGAAGATTACAGCCCAGAGTCAGGATCCACACTGGGGGCAGAGATCGGGATTCCTTCTTTCCCCTTACTCTGCCTTTGCACTCCCAAAGCACCTGTGGTCTCTCTCTTTCTCTAAATTAAAAACAAAACAAACAAACAACAACAAAAAAAAAAAACACCACAAGATTTTCTTTGTCCCTCCCTTCTGCATGTGCACCCTCTCTCGAAATTTTTTTTAAATCTTTAAAAATAGATGGAAAGTGGAGAAGAATATATTTAATCTAACTATCCAGGAACAGTTAACAGTATAAATCCATTACAATCTTCTGTGGAACTTTCAGTAAGTCCTGTCATTTTCTACATAAATCCTACTTTTTTCTTGGTCTTCATTTGTTTTGTTGCAACTGTGAATAGAAATCTTATGAGAATTTCAAGTATATAGGAAAGCTATTTATCCTTGTTCCTTTATTTGTTCTAGGAACATTACCCTTTCTTATTAACTTTAAGCATATTTTATAGACTCCTTTTTGTTTTCTAGACATGTAAACATTAGCAGACATAATGATATTTTTTCATTTTATTTCTAATATATTTTTTCTTATTTCTGTTTCATATGTAATAGATACTGGTATGAAAACACAAGGAAATGTTAAATAAAAATGAAGATTGCATTTATTACCTCACATTTGTGAATTATGTCTCATTCACATTTTAATACTATGCACACTTATTGGATTAAGAAGCCTTCTTTTGATTATGTAAAAGAAATTATTTTGCTGTGAACTGTCTTGGATTTTCATCAATAATGTTCACTAAATTTAATGAAATCCTGTTTAAGATTTCTAGATATGTAATTATAGGCTAAATTGAATTTTTGATCAATAATTATATAGGAAAGTATTTTAATAAATATTTACCTTGGTTCTAGATATTTCAACTTGTACTGGATGATGATTACCAAACTTAATCTGAAAATTTACTACTTTAATGAGATTTTCTTTTTAGTTTATTATATACCTATTCAACCAGTCTGATTCGGTTGTTGAACTGTCCTGTAACAATTTAGGTCTTATAATTTTTCTTGTATTTCTACAATTGTGAAATTTTGGCCTAACATTAATTGGTTATTTAGTGAATAAAAGTTTATGATTGTTACATGCACATTGTGGATTTTACATGTTATGAATATGAAATGACCCATGGAATTTTTTTATCCTTTAATTGCTTTTGTATAAAATAATTATTGACATTGAGATTTGTTTTGTTTTTTGTTTGTTTGGTAGTATTTGCCTAGTAAACTTTTCTGACTATTTGTATTTAACATTAATTGTTAATTGGTGGGCAGCTCTTCTCCCAATATGCACCAGCTTTAAAGGGGCAAGTGACATTTCCACTCTCATTCTGTTGGCCAAAACAAAGGATTATGGTCAAACCTAACTACAAGAATGGCTGGGAAGTATGCTCTCAGGAAGGAAAAATCAGTTTGGTCAATAACTAGCTATCTTTACCAGTATCTTTTTAAAGTATCTCTTTGAGGCACTATGTTTAGAGGTTTTATGTATCTCTTCATATTTATTTATTTTGTCTTTATCCAAGAGAGTACAATTTGATTATACTCATTTTCATTTCTCATTTACTTAGCCTTATTTCTGTCAGCTGGTATTATGCCATTATTTTCTGAGCTTTTCTGTCTTCATTTTGATTTTTTTTTGCTCATTTAAAAATATATTCTAATTGTTCCCAAGTGCTTACTTTAAGCTTTAAACAACAACAAAAACATTTTTAATGAATTAAAAAATATAGAAAACACAAATATAATACTTAATATAACATAAAATTTCCAAAGAATTTCAAGTATACTAACTCATTTAATCTTCACAATAACCTTATGAGTTGGGTAATATTAAAAGTCCTATTTTAAGCATGAGGAAACTAAAAAAATACTTATTTCCCCATTAGATCTCAAATTTATATGCACCTAAAATATAGTTTCAAAGTGTATAAAACAAAATTGAAGGAATGTAAAAGAGAGATAAATACACCATTATTGTGGGGGATGGTAAATATATCTCTTAGTAATAGAAAAAGTAACACAACAAACAAATCAGTTAGTATATATGAATATGAGCAAAATCTTTAGCAAAGTTGACCTAACTAACAGAAAAACAACACTGTACCCAACAAATGCAGAAATGCCCACTTTTCTCAAATGTATAAGAATGATTTACAAAAGTAATGATGTACTGAAAGGTCTGCCCAGATGATGACAGTGGAGGCTCCTGAATTTCCCTCTTCCCACAGATGCGATGATTGTACAGTTGTACACAGAGTAATTTCCTCTGAAACAAATTCAGAAACTAGCTAAGAAATCCCTACACATCAGTAGAATGAGAAAATACCCACATTGAAATGGGTCAGAAAGGCTGAGACACACTTGACGTAGAATCTACCTCAGGCACAGAGCCTAATAACGGGCAGGGAAATTTTAACTCCCAACTCCTTCCTGAAGAGCAAACATTTTGAACTGTACATCCTGTGTGACAAATTTTAAGACTCTCACATGATAGATGAAGCCCTAAAATACCTAGTTCTGAAAGCCAAGGAGGCTTGTGTCCATGAGACCATAGCAAACAAAGAAGTGGCACTCGCTCTGACCCCTCCAAGGTTCAGCACAGAGAAAGCAGGCAAAAAATGCCCATCTTCCAGGTTTCCCTGGAATGGATTTAATTGCATCCTTTATAAGTTGAGGCTGAAGGATCCAGCTTTGAATTTAGCACATGCCTACAGGCTGGTTGTAATCCTCCAGAGACTGGGGAAGCCAGTATACATTACCCCTGTCTTCTCTCTCTGGCTCACTACCACAATAAAGCCAGGTTACCAGTATCTCCCTAAAAGCAATCTGTACACTCTAGTGTTCTAGCTTTTGCAGCTGATAGTTAGCAAAGTTTGGATTCAAAATCATCCAGATCTGATAGCCAGCAGTGTTTGCATCCACAGGCTCCATAAGATTGTAGCAAAGAAAGAAGCAGATTTTCAGTGGGCATAGCAGCATCTAGCTTTCCCATGGCTATACATCAGGATTTAGCACAGAGAGAGCAGGTAAAAATGACCACCTCTGTTGGTCCCTGGAAGGGACTTAACTACAGTTTTCCTAGCCTGGTGCCTGAGGATTAGTCTTCTAAACCATCTCCATCTGGGTGCTAACTATAAGCCTCCCCTTTGGGACACTGATGGATCGTGGCATACCCTCAACTACTGGAAGCCACTGGAAGAGAGAAGTCAGACTGGAAAATCACAAAGGTTTGATAAACAATCAAGGGGCTATCCATGCTAACATAGAAGATCATTTTCATTTCCATAGCATAGACATATACTGCTCACGAAGGAAAAGTTTCTCAAATTGGACTACTTTCAAATGAATATATTTTGGTCAACAAAAGATGTAACAAAAAGTGAAAAGACAACTC
This sequence comes from Vulpes vulpes, assembly GCF_048418805.1. Lineage (NCBI taxonomy): Eukaryota > Metazoa > Chordata > Mammalia > Carnivora > Canidae > Vulpes > Vulpes vulpes. The sequence continues at coordinate 90,089,443 of NC_132786.1, forward strand.
ACAGAATAAGGGAAGATATTTGACACATGTCTATATCCACAATCTATTAAAAAAGAACAAACCTGACATACTGATTTTTAAAGAAAAAAAAAGAAAATTTGACAACAGATTTGAATTTGCATTAAATGGTATTGTATATCCAAATGACAAATACACATCTGACCAGATGTTCACCTTATCTTTATCAGGGAAATGAAGATTGAAAGCACAAGATACCACCTACAGATCCACCAAAATAGCTAATGTTAAAAAGACAAATATCTGTGAAGATATAGAGCAACAGGATTGTAAACTCTTGTAAGTTTAGAAAACTATTTGACTTTACGGGTGTCTGGGTGGCTCAGTTGGCTAAGCATCTGCCTTCAGCTCAGGTCATAATCCCAGAATCCTGGGACTGAGCCCTGTGTCAGGCTCTCTGCTCAATGGGAAGCCTGCTTCTCCCTTTGCCATTCTCCCCGCTTGTATTCTCTGTCTCTATCTCTCTGTCAAATAAATAAATAAAATCTTTCATAATTTTTTTTTAAAAAAGAAAAAAAAAACCTATTTGACTTTCAAATTAAGCATATGCATTCTGTAAGACCTAGCAACTCCGTTACATAGCTATGACCCAACAGAAATTTGTGCACAAGTGCAGGAAGAGACATATATACAACACTGTTCCTGTTGCATTAGCTGTAATAGCCAGAAGCTGGAAACAACCCAAAAATTTATCACAGCCATCACTAAATGTTAATTCAATGGAATATAATAAAACAATGAAAACAAACAAAGTATACCAATAAAACATGGATGCTTATCATAAAGAATATTGACTGAAGAACTAGATAGATTAGAATATGTTTTAGGGTTTCCAGACCCAATTTCTAACATGCATAGGGTTCCCCCAAACAAAATACCAACCAATTCTTGGATATCAGCAAGGTGTCCAAGAATAAAACCAAATTTGGACACTATCTATCTAGAGATAGGATCAGATTTCACCTGTTAAGGGTTCAATCCTACAAGGCTACCTTCCATCCCTTAGTTCAGAAACCAGTTGCAAGCCTCAGGCTGTTACTTGTGCTTCTAACTGACTGGCTATAGATTGGAGGTTACAATGACCTCCTCCTTAGGTTCAACTAATTTACGAGAGCTGCTTACAGAACTCAGGGAAGCACTTAGTTTTGTTCACTAGTTTATTAAAGGATATGATAAAGGTAATGAATCAACAGCCACATGAAGAGATATATAAAGCAAAGCATGGGGTAAGGGAGAGGAACTTCCATGCCCTCTCCAAGTGTAACACCCTCCCAACTCCAGGGGTTCAATAACCTGGAAGTTCTTTGAACCCAGTCCTTTTGAATTTTTGTGGAAGCTTCATTGCATGGTTATGATTGACTAATTCATTGGTCATTGGCTGATTCAACCTCTATCCCCTCCCAGAGGTCAGGGGATAGAAGTCAAGTTCTAACTCTCTGAGCAAGGTTAGGCCTCCTGGCAACCAGCCTCCACCCTTGGGTGGAGTTCAAAAATTACCCTCATTAACATAACAAAAGACACCTTTATTGACCTTATCACAAGAAATTCCAAGATTTTAGGAGCTGTGAACCAAAAATATATCCTTATAAGTCACAATATGGCAATAACACATTCTGTTATTTTACTTATAGGAAGTTAAGCATAGGCAAAAATCAAACTGTTATTACAAAGGCAAGTTAACTTTAAAAACTGATGTTTTACTTTAAGAGTAAAGAGTAACAAGTGACTCTAAGTTGTATTGTACCAACTTATTGAATATATTTGTGCTTGACTGTATTATAGATCAATTGCAAAGTGTGTTATAGATCAATTTGAAATATGTTTTGCTAATTTTTAGTGTCTTGTTTTGGATTGCAAGAATGAGAATAAGACCAAACAGTTTAAGAAATCTTCCATACATTGAGAAAGAGGATACGATTGAAAACAATGATATATTTTCCCTTATCCTTATTCATATGTATTTCTGCCAGAAGTTTCAAATTATGAAGAAAGGAAAGGATAAATAATCTCAGAAATCTCATATAGAAATAATATCTCAAGGTCAAACACAGTCGGCCATGCCAAAACTAAGATCACGTGGGCTGGAAGTATATCTGATAAGAAACAATTGAGTTGTGTGGAGAGGGAGCTAAATTAGTATCAAAAGTCTCAATGCTAAGAGGTGAATAAAAAATATAGTCAGAAAAATAGAACTGATCAGGCAGTTATAAAAGTTCAGAGTAGATATTAGGTAACATGTCAGAGGATGACATCTTTGTGAATAAAAGTCATAAGTATCAAAAATAAGTCTGATTAAAAAGGTGTTAGAAAATCAAGTAGATAACATAATAGCAAGTTCAAGATAACAAAGACCTATGTAAGAGTGAGTTTCTAAATAAGGGCAAAGTATATAGTCAGGAGGAGCAAGCTGTGTATAAAAGGAAAAATAAAGCAAAACAAAAACTTCAAAGAAGTGAGGTTCTATCAAATTCATTAAGCATCTTTCTAAAAGAAGAACTCATTTAAATGTCACTTGGTGGATCATTACTAAAGAAAAAAGTACTGGGGAGGAATTTATTGAGGAGCGGTATATAGGGGGTACGCAGTACACCTTCACTGCTCTGAGCACCTGTGTGTGACTACATGCACGCAAAAGGAATGAAAAAAGTAAGAATTCAATGTTTGGCCATCAATCGCTCAACAACCTGGGTTCCTGTCTCAGGTATGATAGTGCATAATTTTTGAAGTTGGTTAAATACGTAAAAAGTTCCTGCTTCCATTCCTTCCTCCTTACTACTGCTTAAGAGAGAGAGAGAGGGAGAGAGAGGGAGAAAAGGAAAAGAAGAAAAAAAAGCCCCAAAGCCCCAGAAGGATCTGAGAATAGTCTTTTCATAACAAGAAGACATTGTGCGAGAACTTTTGAGGGCACCTGAGAATTAACTCCTTCTAAACTGGAAAAAGGATGAAACATTAATATCATCTAATCTGAAAAGTAGCTGAAAGTCTCTTTACTTGTCGGTATTACAACTTTCAAAGTCTCAAATTGTACTATGACTTCTGTCATTAGTGGGGAAGAAGGAAAAAAAAAAAACAGACAAAACCTCAAAAACAAAAAAGTAATTTGCCATGGTTGCTTGAGAAAAAATGTGAATCCTGTGTTTCTTTAAAAGTTTAATAAAGTGCATAATCAGAAATGAATAAGAGGGAAATTCAGCATATAAAAAATTAAACTTCCTAAGTGAAAATTTTATTAAAGAGCAATTATTGCAGGAAGCACCGTGAAAAGCTTTGTATTAACTGGAGCTGAATAGCAATAAAAGTGTGATGTAGGGAAAAACGTCTCTGCTCTGAGCCCAAACCCTGGTGTACACAGAGTATCTTAAGCCGAAGACTTTCTCATGGAGCATCTGAAATATTCATAGGTCTCACACTAGAATAAATTTATTGCTACTATAAGATATATAAAAGGTTGATAAACTGCTTTCCTGACCTTGGAGAACTTTGTTGGCATATTAAGAGACTTTGATACATAGCAGAATGCAGGCATGCTTTGTGATTTGTTGGCTGCATGGTGCTGGGCCTGCACTATTAGGTGTTTGCAAAACCTAGGGGAATCTGGAGAAGGCAGTCGGAGCGTGCGAATGAGCCTCGCTCTCGCTGGCAAATGCAGCCAGAGAAAACTCGGGGGATTTGAATGTTAAACAACTCCATTTAAACCCCACACAAACCCAAACTTTATGACATATATATTGTTCCCTGCAGTACGTCTCTTTGGTTTTCTGCTGTGTCTTTGCTTTCCTGACGGGTAACATAGCATTTGACCCTCCGTACCTTGTTTACAGGGCTGCCTCATTCAGCACATTGGGCCTCACTCTAATGAGTGACAGGCACAGCCAGGAGAGGTTATGTTGTAAAAAGTAAAACCAAGCGGAGTTTTAATAACAAGAGTGCTGAGCCCTGTTAGCTGCACAAAAATGTCCTTGAAACAGAAAGACTTGACTGACAAACTGGGGGATGAAAAGTGGGAAATGCTGGAAGGAAAGAAGCACTGGCAACATATATTGTTAAAATTCAGTTTTTTGTTTATAAACCAGAAGGCTCTTGTTAAAGCCCAAAACATCACTACAGGTTTTATAGGAAAAAGTTGTGAATTGTTTTGTCTGGTCTCTACCTAATATAGAACTTTCATCTGATTTATTCAAAGGGTGAGTTTAAGGTTAAAAAGTATACAGGCAGCAAAAATATAATTAGATTCACAAAAGCGATAAGACAATTTTAGTTTTTCTAACCCAGTCTAATGTATCATTTATCATCCACGGATTAGATCAGATTTTTCATTGCTTTCTAATTTAAACCTATCCTATTTTAGTGATAGTGGAACAGACTACCCCAAAATAATATTTTCTTGTTTCTCGGAGAGGTAATTACAGGCATTCAAAAAGATCTGTACTGAGAGAAAGGAGCATCGCTTCCAGGTGGACTGAGTACAATCGGATCACACCTACAGCTTTCTTACACCACAAGTAGAAAAATAACAATGGATAAAATTCCCTCTCTTGTTTCTTGCTTTCACTTTAGCAAGGATTACCTTTCAACCGTGTAGGGTTTGCCAACAAATACACTATATGTTCTCACCGTTTACCAAACAGCACTGCAGATGTGTTGATTATCTGTGGATGCCTGAGAAGGCATTAGAGCGCTGAGTTTCTCTCCACTCCCATGCTGTTAGCAGGTGGATTCTTGGTGAAGATTCTAGGAAGAGGACATCTGGAACCTCCCCTTCTGATGTCTACAGCAAAGGTGTGGGCATTTATGTTTACCAGACCATAGTGAACTATTTCATTACTGGCTTAAGAAAAGACGTCATCTATAACCCTATTTAGACAACATTCTTTTGAGAAACATTCTTTTTGAACTTTTGGAGGTTAAAGATTTGCCTTTCTCTAGCAAGTTGAAAGTTTTATGGACACAATACAAATATAAATTTTAAAGTTTAGAATGTTGTATTGTAGGGCTTTTCAATAATTTTTCAAGGGAATATCCCTTTACATTATCTTGGAAATAAGGTATAAAGTTACTATTAAATCAACCACAATAAATTCTCTTAATTCACATGTGAATAAAACAACAAAATGTTAGGTTATTTATTAAACATATCAGTGTATAATGTCACTTACAGTAATTACTTCAGAAAATTTCATTGTTGAAATGTGATCTTGTCTAAAAAGATTTGTGTGTGAGCTTATATGTGCACGTTACCTGAATTCCTTGCTTTTGATACAAAATATGATCTCTACTTTATTACTTCTATTTAGTAGGCTTGGCTCTAAAAATAATTAGACTTCTAGAAATCAGACTCTTGAATTTTTATTACGTACTAAATATTTTTGCATTTGACTCTTTAGATCCACGCTTTACTCTCCACTCTGCTCTGTATCCCAGGAGGCTGACCTGTATGGACTGATCAGCTAGCTCCCTTGCCCTCTCTGTCTTTCAATTATGCTGTGCCAATGGGAAGCACCAGCAGGAGATTTGGAGGGTAAAGAAAAAAGTTTGGGGAATCCCTGAATGGCTCAGTGGTTTAGCACCTGCCTTTGGCCCGGGGCGTAATCCTGGAGTCCTGGGATCGAGTCCCACGTCAGGCTCCCTGCATGGAGCCTGCTTATCCCTCTGCCTGTGTCTCTGCCTCTCTCTCTCTCTCTCTCTCTTTCTTTCTCTCTCTCTCTGTGTCTCTCATGAATAAATAAATCAAATCTTTTTAAAAAAGAAAAAAGTTTTGCTAAGTCCTTCTACTCAAGAGCAAAGCATCTTCTAGTCAGTTCTCTTAATGCAACTGCAACTACACTTTAGTGACCAAGACCTCTCTGTCTTAGCCTTCGGTTTGCTGTTGCTCACTACTGTTGCTACCATAGACAAGGTATTCTGTGCAGGATTGCTTGTCAGTTTCCATAAACCTTTTTCAAAACATTGTAAGTAATCTCTTAATTATACTCTTTAATCACCCACTATGAGTGTGCAATTGGTTTCCTAGGACCCTGACCAATAAGGGTGACTTTTTAAATTTTATTTTATTTATTTATTTGACAGAGAGAGAGAGAGCACAAGCAGGGGGGAGAAGCATTCACCCTGCTGAGCAGGGAGCCCAATAGGGGTCTCCACCCCAGGATCCCAGGATCATGACCTGAACTAAAAACAGATGCTTAACCAACTGAATCACCCAGATGTCCCTAGGTATAACTCTTTAGAGTTCACCAGAAAACATGTTTTTGTTTGATTGATTTTTATGGTAAAGCCTTCACTTTTAGAACTTTGAAAAAGAGTGGTTTAAAAAAAGTTAAGAAAAATTGACGATGGTAATATCTTTAGAATCAATTTTTACAAATCTCAAGTGGCTATTGGGAATAAAATGGTTCTCATTTTTACATCAAAGATACGGCTTTTTAAATTATCTACCATAATAGTGGTCAGATCTTATATTGGCCTCAGGGTTTATCTGGTAGTGTCTTGATAAAATCACATTTTTTTTTTAAAGATTTTATTTATTTTATTTATTTATTCATGAGAGACACAGAAAGGGAGAGGCAGAGACCAGAGACACAGGCAGAGGGAGAAGTAGGCTCCATGCAAGGAGCCCGATGTGGGACTCTATCCCCGGTCTCCAGGATCACACTCTGGGCTGAAGGTGGTGCTAAACTGCTGAGCCACCCCGGCTGCCTGATAAAATCACTTCTTAACAGTTGAAAGCATTAGATATTTTTTGGCATTCTTTATAAGTTGACTTAATTAGAATTTATAATTGTGACCACTTTTTTTTTTTTCCTTCTGGAAACACCCTCCTTTGTTTTATACAACTAAAATGTAAAATCAGGGATTCTTTCTCAAAGTACTTACAATTTTATTCAGTTAAATAAACTATATAGTTATGGAAAATTTCATACACTAAGTAAAACATTATACAGATATTGTATTAAATGGTTGCCATAGGTATTAAATGATGTGAATGTTTATAGGAGGAAGACAGGAATATATAGTAGTACATTAAAATAGTCAAGAAAGTTTATCTCAAAGGTGGGTATTTATCTTAATGAGTTGGACCTTATTCAACAAGATCTGCATAGTTAAACAGTAAATGTAATGCATACCCTAAGATGAACTCAATGATACCGTCAAGGTCAAGTTAGAAGGTATGGAAACAACAAAGCACCAGCTAGGTTCTGCATGTTATATTTGTAGACAATGAGAGAGAAGATTTCAAGAGTAACTGAGAAACCACTGAAATATTTTTAGTAGGAAAATTATTTTTTGAAAGCTGTAATTTAGAAAGATTAATCCAGGGGACTGAATAGTTGTATGCCATGAACAGTTGGAATTATAACCAACCCAAAGCTGCTTTACACATAAAACAAATTCTTCCATTAGCTGAAAGCTTTACACTTTAAACAATGTGTTCTTTATTTTATGTAGTTCATATTCCCTGTAAAAAAAATTTAAAACATACACGCTAACACAAAAGAGCAAAGAAAACATATACTCCTCCATAATTTTATCACTTGTTTTGATATGTACATCTTTCTGTTTTGTTGTTGTTGTTGTTGTTGTTGTTTAATCAATACTTACATAGAGAGAGATCTCAAACTAAGTCTGAAGGTTCCAGGCATAGAACTTTAAAGAGTGTCTAAGATCAGTTATGGCAAGTTGTGGAGTGAAAGCACTTCTAGGCAGATGTGATAATAAGGATGAAGTGTTGATAGATCTTCCCAATTTTAAGAGAAACAAAGGATTGGGTTTTCATGTCTATATATGTGGGCAACAAATACTGTTTAAAAAATATGTGGATAAACACCTGGGAGAGCCCAGACCGAAAACAACCTATAAACAAAATAGTCCCTCATTCATTTGCTGTATTTAGCTCAGGAATAGAGTATGATCCAATAAAACTTTAAGACCTCAAGCTTTGGAATTAAATCCATCAAGTTCAAGTCCAAGTTCTGTTACATATTGTGTGAATTTGAACATATTATATCCCCTCCAGAATCCTTAGTTCCCTCATCTGTAATTCAAGGGTAAAATCTTTGAGTCACAGAATCATAAGGGTTAACTAAGATCACTGATGTGGAGTTAACAAACCACAAGGGATATGCTGAGTGGTCAGTCAATATCAGAATCATTTTATATAAGTAGTACCATAAATACTTAATGTTTTCAATTCTACTTTTTTTGTTTTGTAAGAAGTTTTCTGAGCACCTCTTAATGACTACATAGCATTCCATCATATATATGTGGGCAAGTATTTATATTTAGCTGGTTATAGTTAGCTCATTGATAGGCTTTTAGAAATGTTTCCAATTAATGTTCATAAATTTTGCCAAGATTAATATATATAATTATATATATATAATTATATGTATAATTAATACATTATATTATATATTAAAAAACATGCCATACTTTCTACATACCTAATAGTAGAATTATTTGTTCAATAACATTTTTTCAAAGTTGTTCATGTTTTGCCAATTAATCCTTTACACAAATTAAAATATTTTATATTTCTGTCAACTACTTATGGGTGCTTATTTCTGAGCTTACACTAGGTGCTTCTTAATGTACTTTGAAGTATTTTCTTGTGTTATTTGATCCTCTGAACACTAGAGTATAAATAAGTTCTTTCATATGATTGTTAAGGAATTTGGAACACAGATTAATTTTCTCAAGTTCACAGAGTCAGTTAATAAGAGAAGTAGGACAAGAATGTAGGTCTGGAGAAGTTCTTTTATTTGCAATATTTTACATGTTTCCTTGTTGCTTATAAAAATGATTACTTTCGCAATTATGAGATAGTTAATAGCTATTTAAAAATGTCTCAATTAAATTGCATACTAATGTCTTTTTATGTGCTAAAGACACACATCAGCATTTTGACATACCACTGAAGTTTGGAAAAAATTGCTTTAGTTTGGGGAAAGTGACAGCAACCAGGATTAAGGAGACCATTACAAACTGTTTATATTACACTTAGCTTCAAAGATAAACGTGATGCCAATTTCTAAACTTGGTAGTTAATTAACAATTATTAAGTGTAAATAGCATGCATTAATTTATTTATTTAGCAAATGTTTATTGAGACCCAACTAGGAGTGAAATGCTATGGAAAGACATATAGAATGAGTCATATTCCTGCTCTCCAGGAATTTAGTTTATGAGATAATTGATATTTCCCTGTTACTCTAAGAAACACATAGACACTATATTTTCTATTAAATACATATTTTGATTAAAACACTAGATCTAATATCAGTATATAGTGCATTTTAAGATTCTTTGTGTAAATGGGAGCCATATAAAATAAATGGGACTTGAAGCACCTGGGTGGCTCAGTTGGTAAAGCATCTGACTCCTGGTTTTGGCTCAGGTCATGATCTCAGGGTTGGGATGAGTTTTACCTCAGGCTCCATGCTCAGCAGGGAGTCTTCTTGACTTTCTCTCTCTCTCTCTCTCTCTCTCTCTCTCTCCCTCTGTCCCTCCCCCACTCGCACTTGCTCATGTTCTCGTCTCTCCAAAATAAGTAAATCATAAATAAATAAATAAATAAATAAATAAATAAATAAATAAATAAAATAAACGAACAGGTCTTTTATGAAATGAGAGGCCATAAAACGCAGAAACACAGGAATTATAGGCAGTGCAAAATTTATAATGTAATCATCATACTAGTTAGGAAATAAGACTGCCTGGAAACTCTGGCTGTTTCCTAGACAACCAAGTAGGCTATTCACATAGATATGCAAAAGTCCTGAGGTGGCTCTTTGCAACTCCAGGTTGTCCTTTCTTGGCATTCTGTAGTAGTTAAGGATACATTGTTCTTCCAGCAATGACTACGCTAATTTATACTTTTTGTCTCAGAATTTCCAAGCCAAGCCCTCTGGTCTCCTACTCCTGTTTGTTCCTTTGTTTGTTTTGTTCTTACCCCTCCACTCTTTATTGAAAGCAAAGGAAGAAAGACCAGAAGCAAGTTATATCTCATAATTATCATCCCAGTCAGAGAAGCATTTGCAAAATGTTTGTGTGCAGTTCTTGAAGCAATTACTTTTTAATAAATATGGAAACAGTAATATGGGGTGGAATAGAATTGATTTAAATCATTCATTTATATCACTACAGTCATCACCAAGAAAAAACATAAATAGATGAACCACTATTCCTAAAGTCCTGGGAAAACCTCAATGGAGATAGTAACTAATAAGTTGCTTCTTTAATGGAAGTAACCATTCTTACTTCATATTCATGGTAACATACATTCAAGCTTTTTTAATAGTTTCCTGTCCTCTTTTGAATTCTATTTAAATACAGGAATTCATATTATAAGCCTACTCTATGTGGATTTAAATTTGAAGGCAATTCACTTGAAGCTCAATTACACATTAAGTTTGTCTCAAGTTTTTTTATTTTTGTTTGTACCCATAAAGACTGATTCCACGGTCACTCTTTGGAAGTTATTTTTTTTTTTCTTAAGGACAGCATCTGGGTTATATGTCATCAGGACAGGCAGCCGGTGTCGCAGGAGCAGAAACGCTCTGGCCCTGTTGCGGGGTTACAGTTCATAGACTGGGTCTCTGCGAAAGATATATGAGCACTCCAGCCATTGTTCAGTGTTCACTCCGGGAGTTTAACAGAAGAAATCAATGAGGCGCAACTGTGTAAAATAGGGGTCAAATATGTACAGCTGTGGCTCCACATATATCAGAGAGTGCTGTTTGATTTTCCTCTAGACAGTATTCATTATCAAAATGGGCTTCAGAAGCTTTTTATTAAAAACAAATTGATGTTAATTAATTCAGATTGCAGTGGCCATTAGTCAGCTATCTCATTGCTGGAAACTGTATCAAATCAAGACTGTTCTGGCAATCTCTGATGGTTTACTATCTCTAAATCCAATTATAAATTGAGGTTCTAATATTTTAAGTTAGAGTGAGCTTTTCTAGTCTGGCCTTCTCTTGATTATCAGCTGTCTTGTTCTTTTATTACTTAACCTTCTTCAAAGGATCTGTATTATCTTATTTCACTGCATTCACTAATTTCAGTATAATATGTTATCGCATAATATACGATTTATATTTACCAATTAATCATATATTTTTGCAATCAAAGAAACTATATTTATTTTCAATTAAATACTAGAGATTTTGAAATCTAAATGCATTTTTTAAAAGGCACAGTTCTTGAGTTCTTTTTTCTTTTTTTTTTTTTATCATTTTACAAGAAAAATATCCCCTGAAATTCTAACAAGTTATTTCCCTGATGTTTTAACTATCCACATTCTATAATTCTTTTTCCTGTATATTATTCTTTTTTTTTCATGCATTATCTCTTTCTAACAAGCACACACGTGCATGAACAAAAAGAAAGAAAAACTAGCTTTCAAAGAATCTTTATTTTTTTCCCTTTTCATATAATTAGTCTGAATGAGAACCCGTTCAATTGCCTTTTTTTCTCATTGTCTTGGCCATTTGTCTCTGGGACTGACTAACAAATTAGGTATAGGCAGATATGAAAGATGCTTACTATTTTTTCTCACCTTTCTTTAGACAGATGAAGAGTGAAAAGCCAGAAGTGGGAGGCAAAATCTCTAGAAATAGTACATTAGACAAAAAGAAAGGGTGTATATGACGTGTGTATGTGGCAGGGAGGGGTATGGAGGTTCAGAGAAGGATTTTCAAATGGTATGTAACAAAAAAGGGGATTATGGAAAAAGGAAAACCTGGGGATAGAATTTGCAAAAGGAATAAATTGAAGGTGATACAGAATTTGTAGATAACGCTGCTCTTAGACGCTGCAAGCAGAACCTCCATTCTTCAGGTGGCCCCTACTCTTTGGGCCTTCTTCAAAATCTTCTACCTCCTATTCCATTTATTCCACTGTCTCTGAAAACCTGTGCTGTAGGCATCCCAATTAATCTAGACTGGGTGAAGTACTCCAAGCCCAGACTGGGACCTACAAAGGCCCTGGTCTCTATGTTTATCTTATGGAGTGTCTCTGACCCTCTATAATCCACAAAAACTGGGGCCATCAAAATAGGCTGAAGAGCTCTAAGATTTGCAACTATGGGATCATTCCAGAGTGCTCTGGCCAGGTCACCAGGTCCTGGTTCCTGAAGGCAGCTTGGCATGTGAATTGTTTCCTTTGGCTAGTTATGTATTCCTCTAATGGGATCATTTGAGATTAGATGGTAACATTGGTACTGACAGGCTGATTTGAGGTGAATAACACTCTCATCAAAGAAAGAGTTCAGGGCTCTGAACTACCACCATAGAACCTTGGTCATACAGGTCCATGCATTGGATTTGCCTCTGTGCTCCAAGAATAATGTTGCCTTGGGATTATAGCATCCAAAGGTGATAGAAATGGTCTTAGACATTCTTTACCTGTGCCCTTCCTACTCCCAGACCAACAGTGGCACCTGAACCTCATCAGACTTTGTACCATGTTTTGATCCGTCTTCCAGGGGTTGTCACTTCTATTTCTTCTAGTGATTTTCCAGACCATTGTTTTTTAATGCCAGTGAAGCCTTTTGATCAATATCCTCTTTTGCCTCCAATTTATATGGTGACTTTGTGCTCTCCTGGCCATTCTTAAAGCTGTGCCAGATAAGGGAAGGGCATTCCTTGTGTGAATAGGACCATTCTTCTCACTCTATCCATAGACTCCTTTCCTATACTCTCCTCCACTGGTGGTGGTATATGAGAAAAGATCACATTTTAAGAATGAAACAATCACATCCTCAAGATTTTATGGTTGGAAGACATGTTATTCTACTTCTATGCAATAAAATTCCATATTTTCAATTTAACTTGATCAGATAACAAATGTATCACTCCCAATTTCCTGCATACTCTGCATGAGACTTGCATTTTTTGGTCATCTTCAAAATAGCACAGTAACATTCCCTGAGAGAGTCAAGCCAGTTGCATGGGCAGCATGATGGATGATACAGCATTATGAGTAATGTAACCAGCACTAAATAAATGGTATTAGGAAACTGTGGTAGCAAGAAGATCTATATTGTTTCAATACAAACCGGTTCTGAAGAGTATGTCATTGTGAGTAATAACAGTGTTGTTACCTTTTCCTTATGGTGGGAGATATGAAATTAGCCAACTATGACACATTGAAAAGGAAGAGATGGTTCCTGGATCTGTGCAAAGAAAGCCTGCACCTGGAACCCCAAAGAATCTTCCAATACCCTGATAGAACAATGAGCAAATACCTAGTATCTCTTCCCAACCCATTGTTCTATAATCTTCCTCAGTAAATCACTAAGCCTCACATGGGCCCATAAATCTTTTAATACATTTTTAATCAAAATGTTTATGTAGATATAAAGCTGCAAGAGACATTTTCCCTAGGATTCCAGATACACTAGGGGCAGCCCCACTTCACCAGGTTCTCTCAGATGATCCATTCAGATACCAGAGGTGTGCATAATACAATTGTACTTTAAAAGTGGCAAGAGTACTTAAAGTTTATACTCTTGATAAAAAATCATTGTTTTCCTCAAGAGGAGAGCACTCTTTTCCTGATTATGGAGAAGGATGTATAAGAGAGACAAGAGATCATCAAGGAAGAGGAAAATCATGGCAGCACTTTTGCTTGGTTATTTCTCTCCTATTTTAAGCATTCATTCAAATATAGTTATGAAACTAACCATAATTCTCAAGTTTTAATGTATTTGCTTCTTATAGACTGAGTTACCCTGTTTAAATTGATGGGATTTAATGTATTTATTCTAACTACAGATATTATTAAAGGACCATGTAAAGTACCAGGCATAGAAATTTTAAAAAACAAAACAAAACAAAACAAACAAAAAACCTTTGCTCTTATTCTCTACTTTGAGCTGCTGGTGGTAGAGAAAGTCATGTAAACAAATAATTACACAATGTGTTTTGAGAACAAACAGAAAAGAAGAAACTAATCTGTATGGGAAAATGGGAGCAAGCTTTACACGAGGTTTTTTTGAACAGTCTTATAAGATTACTAGGTGTTTCCAGGGATGTAAGCAGTACAAGTCTCATACAGGCCAATGGATATATATGCAAATATTAACAGTGACTCTAACTTTCTGTTTCCCTTATTCTGTCACTTAGATTCTTGAGATAGGAAATATTTCTCAGTAACATTTAACTAACCTCTGTAGTTTAACATCTTTAAAGGAGCGTAAATTGGGTATTTTGAGGGATATTTTCCAAATTTCCTGACTCTTGCACAGGATATTATACACAATGTGTATAGCAGCTAGCACTCTGTATGTTGACAAATTATCTCTGAGCCCTAATTCTACATTCTACAGGAGTCAAACTTCCTGGGCACCTGGGTGGCTCAGTGGTGAGCATCTGCCTTTGGCTCAGGTTGCAATCCCAGGACCCTGGAATCGAGTCCCCACATGGGACTCCATGAAGGAAGCCGTTTCTCCCTCTGCCTATGTCTCTGCCTCTCTCTGTGTGTCTTTCATGAATAAATAAAATAAAATCTTTAAAAAATAAAAAAAAATAAATTTTAAATAAAGAGTCAAATTTCCTTTGTAAAGTTGATGTGAATTACCAGAAGTTTACCTTTTGGGGTCCCTGACTTTGGCTCTTGCTTCCATACGTGTTATCACATATGTGCCATACTTAAGAGGTTGTGAAACAGCCCTTTCCCAGTACCTTAAGAAACCTCACCCTCCTACCTGTTCATGTGGAATTACCAAGAAAGAAGGAAAAGAAATTTCTATTATGAAATCAGCAAAATTATTTTCTTATTTCCTCACTGAAGACAGATATGATTTGGATTCTGTAAACTGGGAAAGTTTTTGTTGCTGTTGTTTTATTTTTATGTTTAAATATGCTACATATTATTGAAGTATGTGTAAATATGTGTGTGTGGGGGGGTTGTTTCTCTATAGGACTCCCACGATGAGATCTCAAATCCATGTGAACAAATATTTAAATGACTTCTTTAATAATAGAGAAAAAATAATTCCCAAATTAGAATATTCTTAGCACATTGTTCCACTATGTACACTATAAATGTAAAGCAGGCACCAGTGCTGTCTCTCCACAGGGAGAATTTATGGCATGGTACTATTATAAACCCTAAGATTTTATAGTGTTTCATTTTATGGTCTGCTCTGCCTAAAATGACCTAAGGTATAATTTTCCTCCCACTGATAGATGCCATCTACAAAGTGCCACTGCTATTGAAAGGTTGGGCTAAACTAGTAAGGAAATAATTCTCACCTTTATGTCTTTTGCTTCTAAGCCCAGGTGGTAATGAAAGGGTGGTACATCAGTAAAAGGTTATTCATTAAGTGCCCTTAAGCGTATTTGTAAGTACAGGGAACTAGAAAGACTCTAAGAACAGTTCTGACTGCAACTTTTGGTCATTTGAAGCAATTACCAGAGGTGATCTCTGTGAATGCTCCCAGAACAAGTGAATTGTCTAAAAAAAAAAACAAAAACAAAACAAAAAAACTAACAAACAAACAAAACAAAACAATAACAACAACAAAGTGAACTCCTATGTGGGTTTTATGGCCTATGTGGTCTCTGATCCCATTAAACACATTGTCATGCATGAGGCCAAGAGCCTGCTTATCTTTCCCAAATACATGTGTCTGTACTGAGTATGTGGAATCCTCTCAATGTCTTGTTCAAGGAAGGTAAAACACATTTCTTACTAAATGCAAGTAAAGGGGTCTGAGGGGATGACTGGGTGGCTCAGAGGTTGAGCTTCTGCCTTCGGCTCAGGGCTAGGGTCCTGGGATGGAGTCCCACATCAGAATCCTGGCAGGAAGCCTGCATCTCCCTCTGCCTATGTCTCTACCTGAGGAAGAATTCTGATGAATTTTGAAAAATTGATTTATATTTGCTTATGAACAAAATAAACCACTGGTGATACAGTCAGTATATCCCAATTCAATCAGTGTATTTGAGTTTCAATTAAATCACTATAATTGATCAAGATTCATAAATCTTTAGTTAGGCCAGACAATCATTATCAGATGACTGAGCAGTACAGATCTCATGTATTTAACCACATGCAAATGTGCTATTAATTGGAAGTTAGTCAATCCCACTGCTAAAAAAGAGAAAACATGGGTGCCAGGGTGGCTCAGTTGGTTAAGCTTCTGCCTTCGGCTCAGGTCCTGGAATCAAGTCTCATGTCATAGGGATCCCTGCTCAGTGGGGAATCTGCATCTCTCTCTCTCTCTCTCTCTCTCTCTCTCTCTCTCTCTCATAAATAAATAAATAAAATCTTAAAAGAAAGAAAGAAGGAAGGAAGGAAAGATTAAAAACAGGCACAAAATGAACTCACTTGTGCTAAGCCCACATTACCTAACCAAGACCTAACACCTAACAAAATTATAGTTTCAACCTTTCCCAGAAATAGAATCTTAAAGCAGTCAATCAGAAGTTACCTGGTCAGCACTAGTGAGCTAATCAGCTTGATGAGGCAACTGCTGTCCCCAAAAGGAAGGTGAGCTTGCCTGAAAAAACTCCACTTTTGCTAGAAACTCCTTTGTTCTGCCCCCTTCTGCCTATGAAAGCTCTTCAGAGCTCCTTTCTATCAGCTAGGGAAATGCTGCCTGATTCATGAATAAAACCAATAAGATCTTTAAAATTTACTACGTCGAATTCTGTTCTTTAAGACCACCAACAAATAGGAACCACTCTTATTCACTCTTCTCACTTCTTTAGTAATTTAGTATTTCTCATCTGTTATACTTGTTTTAATGTTTCCACTACTTGTCCCTGATTCTATCTCACTTTTTTTTTTAACAGTGATGATGCTCATATTGAAAGTATCCTGTTAGCTTGTTATGACCTCCTGGATAGATACTGTGCCTTCCTCTTTGCATAACATCACTGGGCCTTAGTGAAGAGTTGTGTCACTTGAGGGGGGCAAAATTGATATTGAGAAACAGTTGCCTTAAGCCTCATATCAAATAAAAGTCATACTCACAGAATTAAAAACTTGAAAATTTTGCCCAAATCAACCACTTAATATAGTCTCACAAGAAGTTATAGGAAATAAGAAAGGATGGTTACTTTAAGTGAATGATTGATTTTTTCCCGTTGGCTGCAGGCCCTGGAAGGTGTGACCTGATACATGTAACCCACTCTAGTTGGAACATATGTTAACTCCTGAGAAGAGGTGAATAGAAATATATTGGTCATTTTAATTGTATGTCGTCAAAAAGTATTGGAAAAACTAGTACCTCAAGTGTCCAGTGCCAACCAGCAGATATCTGGTGAAGAATTTTTAAAAATATTTTATTTATTTATTTGACAGAGAAAGAGAGAGAGAGAGAGAGAGAGAAAGAGCATGCACGCACAAGCAGGGGGAGCAGGAGAGGGAGAAGTGAACTCCCTGCCCAGCAAGGAGCCTGATGTGGGGCTCTATCCCAGTACCCTGGGATCATGACCTGAGCCAAAGTTAGACACTTAACCGATGGAACCACCGAGGTACGTCTTAAGGAGAGAGTGGGAGAACATAAAGCCCCCCTAGATATACAGGCAGACTGATGCCTGATCCAAGGGGAATAAAGCTTGCTTTTTTTTTTATTGTTTTCTAAGATATGAGTAGGCATTAACCCAAAATTTGAATTCCATACAATAAGACAAAGAACAAGAACTATAATTTACTAATTGTATGAATAGGAGTGTGAAGCTTTAAAAGGCCTATTTCTCTGGAGTATCCAGTTCTGAATCATTTTAAACAAGTGAAAGTCTAGCCAGATTATTTGGCTCAAATTAGGAGAAACTAAACTATAGGTAGTTTTCTCTACCATTATATTGATTGATATAATAAAAATTCACAAATTGTCCTCGATAATCTTCTAATCCTCACTCCTTGTAGGCCCTGCTTGCTTCTGAGTCACCTCTTTAATTGGATTACCCAAAAAAAGAAGCTGGAAATGAGGAGACTTCTTAGTCTGATAAATCCATATTCTTCTTATAAGCACAGATGAATGCATCAACATTATTCTGCTCTCATCCATTGGCAGTTCTCAGCTATTCTAGAACTGTAGCAACAGTAAATCTCTTTAGGTAGTAGTGTATGACAATGATTAAATTCTCATACTTTAGAAGCAAAAATAGCTTCAAATACACATTGATCTGTTTGGTTTCATGTAAAAAGAGAATAGTGCGTATCTCACAAAATAATACATATCTTAACTGAGATACTAGAGTCTGACAGAGGGTGCTCTGCAAATGTTAATTTCTCCAATTGTATTACCTTAACATAGAAAAATATATGAAAATTCCTATTAGATTCCATGTTTTTATACAGGAGAGAGAGAGAGTGACATATTTGTTGGTGTGTGGCAAACTGCTACTTTTCTTCTCAATATCCCTTTCTGTCTTGGTAAGAAGAAACTTGATTTTTTTTTTTTTCTTTAAGACTTTGTTTATTTATTTGAGATGGAGAGAGAGAAGGAGAGAAAGAAGGAGAATACAAGAACAGGGGGAGGGAGAAGCAGACTCCTTGCAGAGCAGGGAGCTAGAAGCTGGAAGCTTGGGCTTTATCTGAGGACACTACCATCTTGACCTGAGCTGAAGGCAGACGCTTAATTGACTGAGCCACCCAGGTGCCCCAAAACCTGATTTTTAACTGGATGGCCAGTGAATTGTATGTGGGACTGTCATGTGACAACATCAGGAATTATTTTTGGAGGAAAAGAATAATTCTTCTTCATTCTCTTCCTCCATCCTCTTGTTTGAAGCTTTGCTATAAAGGCTGGTGCTCTAGCCACTATTTTGGATCATGACAATGAGTTGTTATAGATCAGTAAACCACAAGAGTCTATGACAATTTTTTGGAGATGCCACACAAACCCTGGATTGCTTAATTATAAATTCATTTTGTATAATTGAAAAATAAAATTTAATTTTGCCTATTACTTGGTAGAGAAAGGAACATCTGTGTTTTCTAAGTTATTCTCATTTTGTTCTCTTTGTTATTCCATTATATGCAAACTTAATCCTAAATACTATCCTATACTTTCTCAAATTACCCTCTCCTGAGAGTGACTGGTATATACCAGAACCTGGTAGACAATAATAACTTTTAGAGAAGAAAAAAAAATCTGTAATTATTCGTGAGTTTTGATCATTTTGATTATTTATTTATTTATTTAGTAAAGATTTTGTTTATTTATTTGACAGAAAGATAGAGAGCACAAGCAGGAGGAGCAGCAGAAGAAGAGGGAGAAGAAGCAGGTTCCCTGCTGAGCAGGGAGCCCAATGTGGGGCTCTATCTCAGGACCCTGGGATCATGACCTGAACCACAGGCAGAAGCTTAACCAACTGAACCACCAGGTACCCCGAGTTTTGATAATTTTCAACATTAAAATAATTATGTATATTAAAAGTATAAAGGGAAGTTTTAATAAATTTATCATTTCTTCTGTTTTGAAATAGTAATACATGTTGTAGATTTGAAAACCAGACAGGGAAAAAAAAAAAGAAAAAAAGGAAAGGGAAAAGAAGAATCAACCATAAGCCCATCATCTTTTGATATATTTATTGATTTTCTCTCCTTGCTCATCTTCAGAGAAGATGTGTGTCTGACCAGGATTAGAAGTTGAGGCATGTTTTATCAGAGATCACAAAGGCACTTCTTCAATTTTTTTCAAGCTCAGATAAAAGGACAAGAAAACATTAAATTTACTTTAGTTTTGCTGGATTAGATACATAGGAGTATTTAGAGAATAGAAAAGAACAATAAGCAGAAGCACTTTTTTGAGAAGTTTTACTTATATTTCTAAAAATTAATCTCCTTGCTTACTGTGGCAGCCTGAAATAGGTAGGATAGTTACCCTTCTTCAATTGACTTTTTAAATAACTAATTTACCAGAGCTATTACTGTATGATTTTAATGTTTTACATAACAACTGGAAGTCAAAAGTCAACCATGGAAGCCCAGCACCAATTGAGTAGTTCAAAATTTCCATTGCCATGCATTTGCCCTGATTTTGCCTTTACCTCAACTCCAAGTGTTATCATGGTTTCCTCCGACTTTTTTTTTTTTTTTTTTTACCAGAAAAGCTTTCACTTCACATGTAGAAAATCACAAGCTCATGGGATGCCTGGGTGGCTCATGGTTGAACATATGCTTTCAGTTCAGAGGCTGATCCTGGGAGACCCAGGATCCAGTCCCACACTGGGTTCCCTGCAGGGAGCCTGCTTCTCCCTCTGCCTATCTCTCTGCCTCTCTCTGTGTGTCTCAAATAAATAAATAAATAAATAAATAAATAAATAAATAAATAATAAACAAACCAACCAACCACAAGCTCATATTATTTCGGTAGAAATTTTCCAAAATTTCTGATACAGTTTGAAATCTTCGAAGTTATCAAGAGTGATAAAGATCTTTTCCTACAATTATACCATTTGTTATTAGTCACATAATACCTTTGAAACATCGTAGAAAAGGTATTCTCTTGCTCTACACACTTCCATTGTATCTCATAGTTTTCTTTGGCATCACAGATTTAATGAAATTATTGTTTATTAATTCATTTAGTATGTATATTTCCAATAGAATATACTTTGCATCAGGGCATGGCCCAAATAATCTGTTTACTACTATATCCTGAGTGCAGTAACTCTAGTGTTTAGGGTTACTGTCACCCTAATGTTTACTGGGCAGAGTAGCAGCCTCTATACATTTTAGAAAATCCTCTATAAATATTTACTCAGTGGCTAATTGAATTAATAGAGGTCAATAAATTTGAAATAGTAACTACATTTAAAAATGAACTCAGGCTGTCTTCAAAGACTAGAAGATTATGATTTTGTTTTAAAAATGGATCTCCATGGGGATCCCTGGGTGGTGCAGTGGTTTAGCGCCTGCCTTTGGCCCAGGGCATGATCCTGGAGACCCGGGATCGAGTCCCACGTCTGGCTCCCTGCATGGAGCCTGCCTCTTCCTCTGCCTGTGTCTCTGCCTCTTTCTCTCTCTATGTGTATCATGAATAAATAAATAAAATCTTTAAAAAATAAAAAAATAAAAAATAAAAATGGATCTCCATGAAGTATTTGGGAGTAGAAAGGGTGAGTATGAAGAATGAACTCTACAATGTGCAAAGTTGTTGGCTGTGTATGTGACATATTTTATGTTTAGTAATTAATTCATCCTCAACAATTAAATTAATATTTGTTGGTCACATTTCTTACCAGAAATACATCATGTTAAATAGAAAATGGAGTGCATAGTACAGGTGAGTTTTTGTTAGGGAGAGGATTGGTCCCAGGATATCACCAAGACTAAATGATGCTGTGTGCCACTCTCAGGTTGCTAAATAATTAATGTTGTAGCTGGACCTGACCTTGAAGTTCTTATTATGATTGCAAGACACCCTCACCAATAACCATCAGGAAACTTTTAAAAAGTTTATTACTTACAGGTCCCAGAAATTACATGGCACCAAGCTACCCAGTGAGAGAGCAGCAGGCCTGGGGTACTGCTTTTATTGGGGTCCAGAGTAGGGGCCTAGGGTTTCATGGGTTCACTTTTAGTAAATTTTAGTAAATTTAAAACACAAGAGCAGGAATTTAAAGCAGGAAGTGAAAAAAAAAGTGGCTCAGATCGTCAGTTTTCAGAATCTACTAAGATCTACAAAGCAAAGGAGCCTGGGGGGATAGTGAGAGAGGGAGCACACATGCATATGAGGTATGGAGACTGGCTCCTTATCTAGTCCTGTGGCTGGTGATCAGTTTATTGTGGTAGCCATCTTTGAAGTGGATGCCTCAGCAATCAAAGCTTAAGTCAGGCACTTGCACTGTAAAAAGGAAAGCCAAGTGTCAGGGCTTAAACTGTAAGTGGACTTATGTAAGATGCATTAGGTAATTAAAGGGCAAAATCAGTGTTTGGACACATGAATCCTTACAGATGGGTAAACAGTAATTCTTAATTGCCAATATGCTTAATGTAAATGTATACTAAACACTTTGTATGTTTTATCACATTTAAAGATTGCACCAGCTCTCTGAAAATTGTGGTTCTATCCATATATTGCAGATTTGGAAAAATATCACAGGCATTAGCAACTTGCTCAAGTCAGACAACTCCTGAGAGCTGGTGCAAAGATTTGAATTAGGGTCTAAAAGACCCTTTATGTTATAAAGCTAACAGACCATGCTTGCAGTGTAAATTCCTGATTAAGGAGATAAATTCCTGATTAAGGAGATAAAGAGCATAACAAACTAAAATGTACAGCTGTCTCTCTGGAATACATTAAATTACAGGCACCACAATATTGCTAGATGTTTCCAACCTACTGAAGTTCCTTGTCATATCTACATTTGCCACCACTAACTGACATGTCTGAAGTTTTGTATGCCTTCCAGATTAAGTTGCCATGACCATGACATGGGCTCTTTTACCTCTTTGCTACTCAGACTGTAATGTGCCCAAATATGTAGAATAATCAGAATAAAAAATCGTAAACTAGAATGACTATAAAAACTCTGACTAAAATGTTTAGATTCTAATATCAAATTTAATAAATTTTGATTGATTTGATTTTCATTATACAGGAAATAAAATATTGTCATCCACAACTCATTCGCTTCAGAAGAAATATCATTTTTAATGGTTGCACCAAAATATTGGAATAATATTAGTTGGGAGATGATTTGGTTCTCTTTTTTACAGTATCTTCTCAAAGATTATACTTAAGAACTCTGATACAGAATTTCAGTTCTTATAATAACTTTATTTTAGCAACACAAAAACCAAGCATAAAATATGTATAGTTTCAGTTGCCCAGTGCTGTACTAGCTTCAACCAATTCTTAGCTAAATATACTTTCTACTGTCTCTAGAAGAACAAGCACAGCCTTTTATGTGCCAAAATCACTCCTTATAAACATCATTCCCATGTTTTCTCATTGTATAGGAGTAGCCAAAACATGGCAGATAATATATCATACCATATAAAATATAAGCAATACATAATATATATTAGACAAATATGAGTTTTTCTTCTATTAATGACATCTTCATTAATTGAACCAATAGAATTAAATTCTTGGACTTATGTTTTGTTTAAATGCTCATCTATCTCTTATATTTTGTCATAAGTCTTGCCAATTACTCTGTGAGGTATCAGTGGTATTTATACTTTTCTTTCCGTTTTTGCCACTGTCAAACTTGCCCAAACCTATATCAACTCATGCCTGGCTATCTGAAATAAACCAGCTAGCTAGCTGAGTTCCCAGAATCTAGGTTAAACTGCCATATTTCCCTCTCCTCCCAATCCCCCACCCCACTGCAATGATTTTTGCATATCACTGACAAATAAAACTAATGGTCTTCCCCAATTCTGAAGTTACTTCTAATTTTGAAAACTTTTGCCAATTTTACTTATTTTTTTTAAATTTTCAAGTGCTTTACTCTTCAAACATCTGCCAACTATTTTAAAACTCATGTAAGCAATGCTTCTAGATGTAAGAAAATAACAACACCAATCAACATGGCATCAGAGAGTGAATGTCTCTCTGTCTTATTCGCCCACTCCCTCACCCACATGTGGCTCTGTGGAGTGAATTCTGAGTTCTTTGAATTCTTTTCCTGAAGATATTTGTATACCAGATGGGCAAATGCTCTCATCAGTTCCCCTGCAGTACAGGCCATGTCCCTCAGAGCAATCTTCAAGCACTGCTATGGAAACAGTTGGCTTGGTTTCCTACTGGCCATCTTTATAGGATGAGCAAAGTGAAAGTAACATTTAAAGAATTTAACATGTGGGAAATTAACTGACAATAATGATTGACCTCTAGCATTCTTGTTACCTGTGTAACACTTTGAAGTATTATTAGCTATTTATTCCAATGTTGCTGCTTATTTTATGCCACACAAAAACATAATCTTAGGATGAAAGTGTTAGTGATGCTGCATATCAATTTTCAGTACATTAACACACTATTGTGGTTTTGAAAAGCAATTTCCTGAAGTTCATTTGAAACCAAGTTTTGGTACTAACTAGTGGTTAGATTTTATGAAAATTAGTATTTATGCCTCAGATATTTCTAGACAAAATCAAGAGGTTAATTTAGAATGTTTTTATATTTCCAGAGTTAATCCTTCTACTGCTTTCAAAGTTATTTATTCAATTTGACAGTTCCGATTTAAAGAGATAATAAGCAATGTACTGGGCAGGCTCTAGAGAAACCTGTGCAATCCCCATCTGTCCCTTTCTCATTGTTCTGATTCCTCCGGCCATACTTCTATCCTAAGCTACTAGCATCTCCCACCTGAAGTATTAGCTTGTCTTTTAACTCATCTCCCTTCTTGTACTCTTGCCCCTTGGGAATCCATTTTCCATTGGCGAATTAGAATGATGTGTGTGTGTGTGTGTGTGTGTGTGTGTTTTAAGATTTTATTTATTTATTCATGAGAGGCACACAGAAAGAGGTAGAGACATAGGCAGAGGGAGAAGCAGGCTCCTCGCAGGGAGCCCGATGCAAGACTCCATTGTGGAACCCAGGGATCATACCCTAAGCTGAAGGCAGGCGCTCAACCATTGAGCCACCCAGGAGTCCCAGAATGATATGTTTTAAAAAGAGAGTCAGATTGTGCCACTTCCCAACATAAATCTTCTAAGGGCTTCCTCCCATTGTATTTCTAACAAAATCTTAAAACTAGTATTATTACTGTATCTCATATCACTCCCCACTCATTCATTAAGTTCCAGCTACTGGCTATCTTTCTGTTCCTCAAAAAAAAAAAAAAAAAAATCAAACTTGCTGCTGCCTTAGAGCTTTTGTACCTGATTATCAATCTGTCTAGACTGTTCTGGTAACTGGTAGCTTCTTCTCATCCTAGTCTCAGTTCAAATGTCACTTTCTCAGTGTGTGGCCTTCTCTTACTGCACAATCTAAGTACCACAGCAATAACTTTAATAGTACCCTATTTTATTCTTTTTGCATATATTACTGTCTGAAATTATCTTAATTCTTTTTTTTTTTTTTTACAAGTTTACTGTCTGCCTCTTCCCCCAGAATATAAACCTTCTGTGACCAGGGATTTTCTCATTCTTACTCATCATTGATTATTTACTCCCCACTATATTACTGGATATGTAATAGCTACTTGAAAAGTATTTAAGTGTATAAAAATGATTAATTTTATTAACTTTTTTTTTGCGTAATCTTCAAGATACATCAATGAAATATATAAATAAATAACTCAGTTTAAAGTTGGATAGGCTCTCAAAGCTCCATAACCCAAAGTAAGTTTGGTAATCATTGGTTTAGATGATGTTTAAAATAAATCTATTTTAGGCTCAATGGTTGAGTGTCTGCCTTCAGCTTAGGGTGTGATCTCGGGGTCCCAGGATAGAGTCCCACATCAGGCTCCCTGCATAGAGTCTGCTTCTCCCTCTGCCTATGTCTCTGCCTCTCTCTTTCTCTCATGAATAAATAAATAAAATCTTTAAAAAATTAAAAGTAATAAATCTATTTTAGACTGGGTTCCCTAGAAAGTGGTTGTGAGACAAGGATTTAAAAAACTGATACTTCATTTGAGAAATGCAAGCCCAGAGCAGCCACGGTGAAGATTAAAGGAAATAAGAGAGGAAAAATGTAAAGTGATGCAAGGGGATGTATTACCATGTTGGTTATTGATTCACAAATAATCATGAAAAACACAGTGGATTCCTTATCATCTGTATCTATGGAACACATGGGAATTTCTATCAACAGGCTTTAAGGCAAAATCATGACAGCGCAGTCCGGGAAGAGAAAAGAACTTATGACTCTGATTCCTACTTTTTCCTCTTTCTAGAGGTCAAAATTCACCCCATGGGTTTTTAATTCCTTTATCATCCTGAATGGCAGAAGTTCTTTTCTCCCTCTTTACAGTGATAGATATCCTGCCTTATGGTTTGGCATTTTATTCCACCCCGGGAGAGATACAGGAGGCCGTAAACTCTGCACCTGCAGCTGGTCAGTCTAACTAAGTGGCAGTAGCCAAGGAGGAGGATCTGACACTCCCAGGGCTGATTCTTCTCAGCACATCATCATGAATTGATTCCCTGAGCAGAGAGAATTTTGCAATGAGTAGTACATCTTTGCTCATTACCTCTTTTTCTATTTCAAATCATTCTCTCCTCCTATACTGCCATTCTTGGTTAATCATGCCATTGTAATCACACCATTGTCTTTCCAAAGTCTGATGGAAAATGAATCTCATCCCCTCATCCAGTATGTTACTAATTCCTGGTAATTACTTCACTTGAATATCTCAAATTCTTCTCTGCCAATATCCTCAATTACTTCCATAGCTGGCTCAGCCTCTCTTACTTTGATTAAGGCAATGATTTCTTAAATGTTGTGAATTGAAATGTGTCCCCAAAATGATATGTGGAAGTCTTAACTCGCAGTTTCAGTGAATGTGACCTTATTTAGAAATAAGGTGTTTACAGATGTAATCAATTAAAGACTAAATGGTACTGGATTAAGGTGTTCCTGACTCAGTATGATTGGTGTCCTCATAAGAAGAGAAGAGATACACAGCTGCATAGGCATAATGTCATGTGAAGACAGAAGTAGAGATAGGAATAATACAGCTGCTAGCCAAGGAATGAAACACACGATTGATGCCCAGCTCCTCTAGAGCTTTCAGAAAGAGCATGGCCCTGCTGACACCTTGATTCCAGACTTTTAGCTTCCAGAACTGTGAGAGAATAAATTTCTGTTGCTTTAAGGCACTGAGTTTGTGACACTTTGTCATCATAGCCTTAGGAAACTAATGCACTGACTAAACTCTAGACCTTCAGTCTTACAGATCTCATGGTCATTTACCACTCTCCAAATGGCTACTATGTCTCATGGGCTCTTCTGTGATCTGGCTCCTTGCCTATTTCTGAACTCTAACATCCTGCAATGACACCGTACATTATGTAGGTGAACCATTTGAGATGGAGAAGAGCTTTGACTGAAATTGTTTGTATTCACCAGACAAAATAGTCAAATGAAACAAACACAGTCACTAACTTTGTTTATTCCTTTCTTTTTTGTTTTCCTGCTTAAACATTTTTAAAGAAGCTGAAATCAAATGACTACTAGCCACAATCATGAAAATCAGGAACAGACTCTACTACATGAATAATCATGTAAAACGAAAAAACACAAGACAATGCAGAAGGCCAGAGCATACTACTGTAATCAAATATAATTTATTTTAAAAATCTGACATGTTAATAATATGCATAATTGCTATTTTGCATATCGTAATCAGCAATAAATGGCAAACACTGTTTTTAAATGAATTATAATTAGTAACCAGGAAGTTACGAAATTTATATATGTACATGATGATATTGTGATTCCATCAGTAATTTTGACTCCCCTTCTGGAGCATCAATTAGCCACCATCCTTTGAATAATTTACTAAGTGTAAACTCAGATCATCAGAGAAATTTAAGACTACTTTCTGCTCTAAGCAGGCTTCAAAAGCACTTGACAGAACCATAGTATACAAAGACCGTGACTATTGAGCTCAGTAAGATCTCATCTCAAAGTGTTTGGGCTTGGGAGAGGGGTGGACTGGTGCACTGAATAACAGAGAGTGTGATAAAGATGAATACAAATTAATATTGGATTGCCAGAATATGGGGTTCTTGAGATAAAGATGGTAAAATAATGCTTGGATATGGAGGTAAGAAAGAAAAATAGCCAGGTAAGAAGACCTGGGCTCAAAAATGAAAAGGTACCCATCTTAGGGACAGGAATCTTTATCTTAGAAATAGTCTCTGGCATCCAGTCTTCAGGGCAAAACACATGAGAGCATTTGACATGATTAATACAAAATTATATTTTAATGTGATAGTAAACACTGAAAAAACCAGGACTACCTTGGGAAAATTAGTAGATTTCTTAACTAAAGAATTAGAAGGAATTTATCTTTATTTTTAGTTTATTATTCTCAAGAACGACACTATCAAACTCTTATCCAAATGTCCACACTCTCTGGCTGCATACACTTTTTTAAATGTTTTATCAAAATGTCAAACATACTACTTTTAAGAAGGCTTTTACAAACCACATATCACATGCCTCTGTCTTCCGTGCTCTGTGTCCCACTTCCCAGAAGAGGTCCCTTTTAATAATTAAATTTCTATAGTTAGGATATTCTGATGATTTGTCCCTATATCTCTAACATACTTTTAGAAAACAATTTTTCTAATTGTAAAAATATTACACATTTATAGAATCTTTACAAGGCACAGGAATTTTAAATAAGAGACTGAAATCAGTTTCTCTTTATCACATGAAGATGATTATAAGCATGTATAAACATGATGGTTTGTTATATTTTTATTTGAACTGTATATGGGTGAACATATATTTTATGCCTAAGTACTATATATATATATATATATACACACTTTATGATGTTCACGTTTTACAATTATTTTAATATTTGTATAATATTCAACCAAATGAAGACATTAAGTGATTTTAATTGTCCATAGTTTTTCTCCTCCACATATACTATGTGGTCATGCACTCTTTCCATTTGATTATCCTTTTGTAGTATCCTGAAATTATTGTTATCTTTCCTGTCAATCATTCGATTTTCTATGATGCCAAATCTATTCTTTTATGCCTCTATTGTAAGTGGTAAAACTTTGATTGCATTTTATTTACTTTATAGTTTCATATTACTTTGCCCAATCCTTTCTTCTTCTAGAAATAATTTCTTCGAGCATCATTTTTTAATCCTTTAATTCCAGAGTCTTATTTTTCTTCTGTATCTGTTTTATTTTCTAAAAGGTAATTCTTCCTAAGGCCTATTAGACACATTAAGTAATTTTACGAATTTTACTATGCTCCTGATAATAAATACTTTTCAAGCAGAACTCTTTCCTTTGGTATTTTTCTTTTCTAAAAATATTTCCACAGATGGATGCCACCAATCTTAATTTTACCTTTGCTGAAGGTGAAATGAAGACATTTATCCAAACTCCATGTTGCCTTTGGACAATCCCATTCCTTTCCCAATTGTCTACATTCCCTCTCTCTTGAATGGCTGTCAAATGACCTTATCACATCATAGTTCACAAATTGGTTGTTTCTCCACCCTTTGTTCAGGGTCATTGGGGATTGATCTACCATGATTCTGCTGGACCAAAGTGAGATTGTTTCCTCCTCCCACTACTTGGCTTTATGACACTCTGAGATAATTGAATGCCCAAAACATATGTCCCTATGATGTAATATCTCTAATGTTCTTCTTGTCTCTGCTGTCCACAAAAATGATTCTCACATAGTACTTAGTGCTCACAGTGTAGAGATTTCCACTGACAGCCCAACACTACTTAATAGTTACTGCAATTTCCTAGGAAGTACAAAATAAGCATTACTCAAACTGTTATCTAATGCAGTGTATCCACAGAAGTCATTCAGATTAATTGAATTAATTAGAATAAGTAATTATTTTTATGTAATTTTGGTCTGGAGTATTGTCATTTGTGTTGAATATTTTTTGAGCAGCCACTAGGTATAGGGTGCTGTCCCATACAAGTTGGATTCAGTTTTAAAGTCAAAAGCAGTCATGTAATAATATTTGTTAGATCACATATTTATTTTATGTATTAGGCCTATGGCCGAATGTGTTTTGGAACACAGTTCAATTGTTCCACTTTCTCGCTGACCTAAAGGAAATCTAGAGGTCTGCTTTCCATTAACTGAGCTGCTGTTTGCTTGTCCACTGAGGAACGATGTGGCATTTATGTAAAGTGACAAAGCTACGTGATATTACCATTATACTGCCCAGTGAGCTGTGGCACTAGCCATTGCCCAACAGACAACTAATTACTATATGCATGTGGAGAAGTACAGAACACTCATTCCAGAGATTGCTTGGAAAGAAAAATAAATTATAACATACAGCTTATATTAAAAATCATTTGATTTAGTTAGAAATAAATTTAACCACATTTCAGAGTCACTGAACTTTGAATAAAATATAAGACCAACCCATTGCTGTGTATTTATTTTAGGTTGTTTAAACTAAACAGCTTTTAGTTGTTTAGATGAAAAAAAATTAGATTACAAAAAAAGATATTTTTTCTCTTAAATATAAACCAAATGTCAACAAATTTGTGATATTATTTTTTATCTTTAATAGAATGCATTCTCTCACTAGTACTCTTAATTACTCTTAATGACTCAAATACTTCTTAAAATAGTTTGGAATGCCTAGTAAATCCCTTTTATTGCATCCAATTTTTTAATCTATTGTTAATTAAAATAAAATCATGAATATGTTATGGAGTGATAGTGTCTAAACTCATCAAAAGTCTAAAATTAATTAAATGTGAGAAATAATATCTAAATTGTTTCACATTGGTAAAACACTGTTCTCTGTAGAACTTGTTCTTTGAGTAAAGAAAAAGAAAAAGAAAAAGAAAAAGAAAAAGAAAAAGAAAAAAAAAGAACTTGTTCTTAGATATTTCACTATGACTATATTGAACTTTAGCAGAAAGTTAACCAGTTCTTTTATTATTGTCATTGGCTGATGATATTAGATTCAGAAAATTCAGATGCAGATCACAATATCTAGTTGCTAGAAATTCCTAGCGAATTATATTTTCCCCAAATAGTTATTGACCTATATCTAATTTCTCTGAGTTCTTTTGGAAATAGAGATGTTAATCTTGGTTTCAGTAACCTCAGTACAATTGATTAATATCATAAATGTTCCCATTTCTTAAAACAGTAGCAGCTTTTATGAACTTAAAAAAACTTTACCAAGCTCCTTTTATATGCCATACTCTGTGTTGCATAGACAATGACTTCACATCCATGTTACTTTTTTTTTACGTCTATGTTACTTTTGATCATCCGCAAGTTGTAAATTTTCCAATATCAAAGGGTAAGAGACACACTTTTTAGAAAATACGGTTTTGAGTATGAATTAATGTAAGGCTTCAACTTCCTTTTGCTTCATTTATATAAGACTCCTATTAAAAAGATGATGTTGGAAAATTGTGCAAGTTACATGTTAGGGGTTTTTGTTGGTGAGCAACAGACATTGTCTCTGGCAAAACTAAGAAAGGTAATTAACAGGAAGGGCAGAGAATAAGGTGGTTATAAATTCGAAGAGAAACTTAAAGAGCTGGGTTTCGAAAACAGAAAATCAACACTATCCTCTCAGTAACAGGAACTGAGTGAGAATCTGGGATGACCCAGTGAGGATGAATAAATTTCATCTATTTCTTCTATTTTTGCAGGACTTAGCTCAAGATCCAAATTTCCAGGTGACAGAAATAGGAATTGGCTAAGCTTAGGTTGCTTAGTTTTGATAACTGAGCTGTTGAATGGAAAGATGTAGTAGAAGCAAACCTAAGATATTCTAGTAAGATGGCAAATGTCAGACTTTACAATCCCATTTTAGTAGCACAAAATGGAGGAGGGTTAATTCATCAGAACGAAACTGGGATGCTGTCTAGTAGGTAGAAGCATGGGAACAAAACTGCTAAAAGTGATTCAAAACATTTATGATGGTTCCTGTTCTTTTCTGTTGTAACCTCTTCCATATATAAACCCCCACCAACCACATGCATGTATGGAATGCTCAGATCTCTAATGAATTGCTTACTGTCTTCCAAGAGAATTGAACCTCTGATTTAGAAAGCTACTGAGTATACAAGTGGCGATGCCAATATGTGACCATCAAGTAACAAATAAGTAGAGGTGCTAATGTCAAGCAAACATTAACTTCACAGCAGCTGAAAATTAAATGGACTATTGACACTCTAAAACATTAATATTGCTCACGTTTTTATATGGTAGTTGATATATCAAAGTAACCAATAGGTACTGGTGAATGTAGAATTGTAAAAGTACTGGCTCTTGCCTTTTTAAGAGGACATTATATGTAGGGAACAAGATCATGCCACCAAATAAGGAACAGTTTTTATGGCTTCTGAAGTGTGCAAGCTACTTGATAGAGATCCCTTTTGACAAAGTACATCTATCATTATACATGTAAATGATGACCAGTTGATGCAAAAAAAAAAAAAAAAAGGTTGGGAAGAAATTGGGTTAAAGAGAGAAACAAAGTTGGGACTCTAGGAACAAACACTAGTTTTTTTCTTTGATTTTCTTATTAAAAAGACTCTGGAAGCTATAAGAAACCAGTCAAAGAATAAACTCATATTTAGGAAAGCACAGGGATAATAAAATGTTCTGAAGACAGGTATATAAATGGTACCAGAAGTACTCTTTTTGTCTCTGAATTCAGTAAGTCTTGGCATCAGTCCTGGAGGTGAGCTCTCTTGAATGGTAAAGCATCTAATGAGTGATAAAGTGGGCACTTGAATGGGTCTAAGTGTCTTTGTTCAAAGCTCTAGGGATCACTTAAGGAGAGGTCAGAAAATTACTGCATATTTGCATACAAATTTTTATGAGTTTGGGTTTTTCAAACACTTATAGAGTTTTAAACTTACTTTTTTTTTTAAAGATTTATTTATTTATTTATTTATTTATTTATTTATTTATTTATTTTTATTTCAGAGAGAGAAAAAGTGTGCTAGAGCTAGCCAAATCGGGGGAGAGGCAGAGAGTGAGGGAGAGAGAATCCCAAGCAGACTCTGCTCTGAGTGCAGAGCCAAATTTGGGCCAGATCTCATGACCCTGAGATCATGACCTCACTTGAAACCAAAAGTCTGATGCTTAACTGACTGAGCCACCCAGACACCCCTAAACTTACTGTTTGAAGTAGTTAAGATGGGAGATCCCTGGGTGGCTCAGCAGTTTCAGCCCAGGGCATGATCCTGGAGTCCTGGGATCGAGTCCTGTATCAGGGTCCCTGCTTGGAGCCTGCTTGGAGCCTCTGCCTATGTTTCTGCCTCTCTCTCTCTCTGTCTGTCTCTCATGAATAAATAAATAAAATACTTAAAAAAATAAAATAGTTCAGACAGATGCACTAACTTTTGAAAATGAATTGGTGATGACATGCTACAATGGAACACAAGTTTTAGAAAATAGTTGCTAATATTATTTTCATGGTTCTGTGTTTCCTCAAATCATCTAATGATGATTGATTATGAGACACTGAGCAGAATCTAACATGATTAAAGGTTCTTATTTATGAAAGGGATGGCATGTCATTTTCATTTTTACACAATCTTTAATGAATAGTCATAAATATTTTTCTTCAAATAAAGTATCTATGATTATTTCAGGTAAATAATCTCTCATAGACCAGTAAAAGAAGGATTTACTATTCTGGAAGGTCTCTGTCTGAATTTTAAAGACACTTATAGGTGGCTATAGTTTTAACTAGATTTTAAAGGAAAAGTGTTGGGATAGACTCTGTCTCACTAGAGAGAGGAAGTTAATCTGGAAAACTGGTTTCAAAAAGGCTTAGACATTTTGTAAACATTTCAAGTACATTTGCCTTCTATAAACACTTATTTCTTTATGCAGTGATTTCATGATCTGGAGGTCCAGGTGGTTTGATGGCAAGTAAGACAGGACCTATTAAATCTAAAAAGGATGGCTCCTTTGCATTTCTTAGAGAAGAAGAAAAAAATACAATGGATACTAAAATTTGAAAACTGGGAAAGGAGAATTTTAAATATTTTAAGTGTTTAGAGTTTGTTAGAGCACCTTCAGAGAATTTTTTTTTTACCATCTAACCAATAAAATAAAGTGATTGCAATTAATAAAAAGGATACCTTAGTGAAAGCCTACTGATATTATTTTCCTTGGATTTCCTAGGAAGTACAAAATAATTAGGAAATAATGAATCCATGCTCAAAGGATATCAGCATCCTTCTGTTACAAATTTAGGATACACGAGGCTTTAATTTTTAATCCAGAAACACTTAGGAACCCCCAAGTAAGGGATGCTTAGGATGCTGTACATGCTATTATTCAAACAGTAGGTTCTCAATTTCCTTGCACAATAATGCATTGCAAATACAGGATAATTTCATCAGAAATATACAGAGCAAAAAATCTGTAAAAAATAAGTTTCTATTAGTTAGGTATATACCAAATTGAAAGAATCTTGACAATTTTTCTTAAAAGTTGAGTTTTAATTGCCTTAGCCTCAAGGCAGCTTAAACTTGAGAAGTGACAATTTATATGGATTTTATGAGCCTATTTACTCTGTTTTTCATGAAAAAAGTTACTTCAGCAACTGATGTTCCTTGTGTTACTTATACTACCTATGAATTAACTAATACATTCTTAAGCAAAAGAGCTTGTATTAAGAAGGCAATATATTAGCAATGTATGTTTGAAATCAATATCATTGCATAATTAAGAGTTAATTTAGCAAAAGACTTTCTACAAAAGGACATTTGTGAGAAGACTGTGGTCCATGGAAAGCTCATCTGCTCTAATTTGATTTGCTCACCCAATCAACATTTATAGGACATGCAGCACATAATAGAATAGGTACTGGCTTACAAAAGATGTAAAAGCAACTCTCCTGCTTGAGATGCTCACATTCTAAAGGAAACATTTCAAATCATTCTCCAGCTGAGAATGATAGTGACTTTTTTTAATTCCTGGAAATCTATAACTTCCTATTGAACAAATATGGTTATAAATCAAATTTATATCTCATGCTAAAGATGAAATTGAATTTCAATCACAAATACAGAATAATAATTTCTATATTAAACCTGCAATACATATATTTTTTGATGATTAACCACCATGTCACAAGCTGGTGATAATTTTTTAGCTTTCAACCCCTTTGATTCTAGTAACATTGGTGGGCATTCCATAAACAGCAAAAGGTATTTTTGGTGTTTGACATGAAAAGATTTGAGTAAATACACAATGTGGCAGAGGATAATGTAACATAATTTTTGCTTGAGGGAAAAAACTAGGTTTAAACTCTGGATCTGCTGCTTCTAGCTAGTTGAACTAGGGGGCAGGGTGAGATGGGGCACTTCATTTACTTAAGAGTTTCTTCATGTTTATAGTGATAATGATAATAAGTGAATCTTTGTCTTATAATTTTGTGGTCATTATAAGGATTAAATAAAGGTGACATATGTAATATAGTGAAGTAGCAATTAAAATTTTATCATTATTGGGATGCCTGGGTGGCTCAGTGGTTGAGCATCTGCCTTCAACTCAGGGCGTGATCCCAGGGTCCCAGGATCAAGTTACTCATCGGGGCCCCCACAAGGAACCTGTTTCTCCCTCTGACTGTGTCTTTGCCTCTTCCTCTGTGTCTCACATGAATAAATTAGTAAAATATTTTTAAAAATAAAAATCAAGTTAAAAATAAAATTTTATCATTATTGATACTGAAAATTTCACCAGAACGTAAGCTCCTGGAGAACAGGGATGATAGTTCAATGCTATGGAGCAATATGTACTGTTCAGAGACCAACAACATCAGTATTACTTGGCCCGTGTTCCAAGCCCTTTGGAGTAGAATCTCTGTGTGGGACCCAGGAAACTTTACTTCAACCAAGCTGCCATGCTAAATTTTGAAAAGCCCTGCTCTAGTCTGCTCTCAGGTATATTTCCAGTGTCTAGTGTCCAGAATTAACAGCAGGTAATAAATAATATTTCAATTAATATTTGTTTAGTCATTCTATCATTTTTTTTCTTTACCTTAAGCCATCTTTTGTGACTGCTTCCCCTCATGCTTTTGGGAAGCACATTCTGACAAAAGCTGGCAATTTTCTTCTTTTTTTTTTGTTTTTTTGTTTTTGTTTTTTTTGCAGAAAAAATAAGGAATCAAAATTATATTTGCAGATATTTTATATTGTTGGAAATTCCCTTTGGGATGACAGTAATACTGGTGTCCATATCATATGGCAGTTGTGAAGATATTGGGAAATGCATGTGAAACATTTAGCAAAATTCTTACTATTATATTGTGTACACACAAAAATAACATTGCATCATACTCTGTTGGTGTTTTCTTCCCAACTGAGCTAAAAAAATAAATTTTATTAGAAATATGAATATGTAGAAACTTAACAAAAGGAATTCATCTTGCAAGAATGAGATAGAATATTGCCTTTCTTTACTATTCCTTGGTCTCAATTCTCCTTTTCAATTTAACATATACTATTGTGATTTTAAAAACCTCCTTACTATGCTAAAGATAAGAGAGTTTGAGCTGCATTTAACTCTTTTATTATACTATAAGATATGGTGAAAAATAAGGACTAATAACTTAAGCAAATTACTACTGCATATCTCAATTCAGAGGTTTTGCATGCAATATGCATAGAAATGGAATCTTTGAAAGGAAGGCTTGTGTAAGTTTAAATGCGGTAATAATCATGAAAATTAAGAGTAAGTTACCCATTCTACAAACATTTGATTCTCTCAACTAATTATGTCTAATGAAATACATGTTCATTAGTGAAGCATTAGGACTTTGAGTCTGTCTGTTTTCTTTTGGTCATTGGTTAGGTGTAGATGCAATGCATTCGATGACTTCCCACTGAAAGAAGAAATAGGATAATATGCAGTTATGCCTGCAGTTACAAAAATGGTGAGAAGCCTCTTGTAGCTTAAAAAGGTTTTCCTCTGGGAAATACACTTTTAAAAGCTTCAAAGAATGTTAAAGATTTTCAAATAAGCTATAAATGGACATCTGCAGTCTATGCTGTACTTCAATAAGATGAGAATGGTTGTCATGTCAAATCTCTACAGGCTGTCTTTGCTCGTGTTTTCCTGGTTGAGAAATTCCACTCAAGCAGAATGAAACCTAACCTTTAATATTACATTCTGTAGAACAGGCCCCAGTGACACGTAAGAGGATCTTATCATGGGATCTCAATGGATGTGGTTTAAAACAGCTTCTTTTTTGCAAGACAGATATCAGATGGGAGTTCTCTTCAAGAGAAAGAGCCCATTTCCTCTTCAAAGTACAATCTGAAAATTGAAAAGTTGTTCAAAATAATCACAAAAAAGCAGACAAGGATATTAGCATCACAAAATGCTTCATGCAGTATGCAAGGCTCAAAAACCTACATTGATCTGTGAACAAAATATATATTTGAAAGATGTCCTAATCTATTTCAAGTTGTAACTACTAAGCTATAAAACTCACAGACCATCAAAAGTGAATAAATCTCATGTAAATGCATGGTAAAAATACATATATATGTAAAGCTCAATGATTTGAATAATTAAAATGAAGAATTATAAAATAAAACTAAGATTGTCATCAAACACAATAAATGTATTTAAATTGATAATAAGTTTGATTAATTTACTAATATGATTTCTATTCACTTATTAGTCATTTGATTTCTTACCTTATTTACCCTGGAAATTGAGGTGGAAGTTGTTAAGTTCTGAGGCAAAGTATAATTTCTTCTTTGATCAGAAGAAAATAGATGTGAACTTGATATTAAATCTAAGTTTTAGAACTTTAATAAAAGATTATTGGCTATGTACATTAGCAATGTCTTGCCAAAAAAAAAAAATGTGAACTTGGGCAGAAATTATTTGGACTATTACTAACATTAATTAAAAATATTATCTTTTGGGTAGCTTGGGTCTCTCAGCAGTTTAGCGCCACCTTCAGTCCAGGGCGTGATCCTGGAGACTGGGGATCGAGTCCCATGTCAGGCTTCCTGCATGGAGCCTGCTTCTCCCTCTGCCTGTGTCTCTGACTCTCTCTGTGTCTCTCATGAATAAATAAATAAAATCTCTAAAAATATATATTATCTTTTTTAAAATGTGGATTTTTGTATCTGGAGATATCATGTGATAACAGTTAACGTAGATCTTTGGGTATAAGATCTCTCTTGTGAGGAGCACCATCTCGATAGAGAAATAAAATGAGGGTATAATTAAACTGTTATTTTGATGTCTGTAGGCTTGAAAAACAAGGAACTTAAATTACCGAACTTACTGTGATTCTTGAATGCATTGTCAATATTGATTGCATGAATAGGAAATTTCAAAACTTTTAAGAAGTTTAACAAATACTTACATAGCAGTTACTATGTATACAGATACACAGAACTTTAAGCACTCTGAAAATATTAGCTCATTTAGTCCTAAAAATAACTCCTTGAAATAGATATTACCATAATCACCATTTTTTAAAAATTTATCAATAGAGACACAGAGAGAAAGTCAGAGACATAGGCAGAGGGAGAAACAGGCTCCCTGCAGGGAGCCCGATACGAGACTCGATCCCAGGACCCTGGGATCACTACCTGAACCAAAGGCAGACGCTCAACCACTGAACCACTCAGGCATCCCATTCAAGATTTTTTGATTAGGGAAACAGAAGCCTCAAGTGGTCAGCTACCCTACCCTAAGGTCACAAAGTCATGGGGCTGGTATGAATCCAGCCAGTGTGCTGCCAGGACATGTGCCTTTAACCCCCCACGTTAGCTGCTACTTCAGGCAGCAATTTGTTTGTTAAAGTTAAATTTTCTTATAGAATACACTTTAATTGAATGGGTTAGAATTTATGGATTTTCAGAAATATTTGTCTGGTTGACTTTATTTATTTATTTATTTATTTTATTTTTTTAATCAAAGTTGCATATATTCTATCCTAAACTTTGGGGGGAAATGAATGTGTTGATAACAATTCAAAATCAAGTTTGTAGAAAGAGGACATGGAAGTTCGATCAGTTTAAAAACAGCAATATTTTCCACATACAGAATACAGGCCCTAGCCCAGTTCTCGCGAGCTCCAATTTGAGATTTGTGACTGAAAAATTAATTTTGAATTAAAATCTATGTGGAGTTTAAGCTAAACTGTAATGTAAAACTTCAGGGAACATGAATATACTTTTAAAATATTCTTTTTAAAGACTGGTAACTGATCATGGATATTGTTAGAGGCGTGGATCATTGCTTGTGTGAGGCAAAACAATGAGACTTCTCATGCTGACAAGGAAACTTGAGAACAAAGTTTTAATTAAACACTGTTATTTCAGGATGAGGGCATTTTGTATTTATTATTTAACTTTTGTGAATCCTCTGAAAAGAAAGGAAGAGCCAGGTCATACATCAGGGAGAATTTAGGAAAGAATTGTTCAACTCAGTTGTTCACTGGGCAGCTCAAGGTGCAAGGTGGCAGAGCTGCAGACTGTGATGAGATTCGAATGGCCTGGCCACTGTCCGACTCTGGGTGACCACTGCAGGGCATCAGTGGGACCACAGAATTGGCAGATCTTCCAAATTTCAAGAGAAGTTGAAAAGCCAACTTGTTTCCAAAATAACGCAAATTTTAAGTGATAGTTATAGACCAGGCTGTGACCTCCTGTAAAATAAGACCTTTAAAAATACTTTGCTGGATATTTAATGTGTACATATAATTAAGGGCAGGTAGAGGAGGAAAAGCTTGGAGAATAAACATCACTGATGAGAAAGATAAAGGGATAACAAAGAAGAGTAGTGTTCTGAGAACAAGGAAAAGGAATATTTCTAAGCAGGACCAGGTTGCCATGCAAAAGCAGTAAAAAAATCTTGTAGATCCCTCTGAGAAATGTCAAATCACTGGATTTGAAAATTAGAGAGTTCCCAGTAACCATGAATATTCAGTAGAGAAATTCAAACAGCAGCCAGATTGTGAAACCAAAATTCTTAAACCTACAGTCTATAAACAACCTCAAATTATATGTAAAGTAGATATTTTATTGAGTGATAAAGAGTGAAATAATATTCCTAACAGCAAGGTTGGTGCTTGCATGAGGAGAAATTTCCTGTGCTTATAAGTAACTTGGAAGGAGCCATAGAAAGAAAGGGACTGGAAATAAAAGGGGATTAATTTATGGAGAAATAGTCTTGAAAGACACAGAAAGATGAGATCTTGATCATAGAAAGTGAGTTAGCTTTGGAAAAGCACCAAAGGAACTGATACGCTTGATACATGATATTCTTTTCACTCTATTGCTAACTCTCTGAGGGCAGGGTCTATGTCTATCTTATTTGCTTCACACTGTATTAAGTGGGAGGCACAAAGATCCAGGATTAAATGTTGATGGCAATGATTACTTGGATTTGTTTGAGGTCACTTAAAAGTTTGCAACTGAAACAGCAAACAAACAGTGCATGGGTAAGACTATAAGGGGGTGGATGCCTCTTTCCAATGCTTCCATTACACAAATTCATACAAGCAGTCCATGCCCAAACTTTAGTCATCAATTTGCCTTTTTAGTATAAGAAACTTTCCAGGTCATAATAGTTCCAAATGATAAGATCACTTCTTCCTCTTCCTCCTCCTCCTCCTCCTCCTCCTCCTCCTCCTCCTCCTCCTCCTCCTTCTCCTTCTTTTTTAAACACTATAGGCTATAGGAAGGATAAAGAGTAGGTACATAGGGTAGCCCTGGGGGCACAGCAGTTTAACACCACCTGCAGCCCGGGGTGTGGTCCTGGAGACCTGGGATTGAGTCCCACGTCAGGCTTCTTGCATGGAGCCTGCTTCTCCCTGCCTGTGTCTCTGCCTCTCTCTCTCTCTCTCTGAATAGATAAATAAATCTAAAAAAAAAAAAAAGAGTAGGTACATAGATGGCGTGACGTATCATCAACAACAAACAACTCTTCTCATGTGAGGAAATATTAATTAAACCACTATTATGTATTTTCTGAGTTTTTCTTATGTATTACTGAGCTTATTCTGTACTTGGAACTAATGCACTTTTGGGAAAAAAAAAGAGTATACTAAAGGGTTTTGGAGGTTCAGCTGCAATTAGAAGTCACCTCTATCTAGAAGTGCCCATCAGGATGGCATTATTTTCTCTGCCAATGCTAAGAAACTTGACATTAGGCTTAGGATTTAGCCAAGCAGATGAGAGAATTTAAAATATTGGTGATGATACAGTTGTAACAGCTGGGCAAGTATGGGGAAGAAAGTAAGATTCAGAGCAGGCTGATGGATTTGAAAAATAAGAAGCAGTCGAAGAATCACATGTTGAGAAAAATAGGAGAACAAGTTCAGTAGGTGACATTGACAGAAAGGATATTCCCATTAGACACTAAACTTAGAAAGTAACATTGCTAATATATCATATCCAGATAGTGTACTAAAGACTACAAGTGCATTGAATTTTCTTTCAATTCCATCAATAGTAGAGAGTTATTATTCTCTTCTTATGGTCAGGGTAATGGAGGATTAGAGAATTTAAGTAACTTTTAATATAGGACATGATAAGAAAAGTGTCAGAGCATGGATTACACACTAGATCTCTTTGAATTTAGATTTTTAACTTTTAATCACTTTAATTCTGTTATCTGAATTAAAATGTTTTTATTTGAAAAGAGGTAGCCATGTAGAGGATCACTAGAGTGGAGTATAGAAATTATCTTTGTAGATGAATGAGCCAAAGCTATAATACACAAATTGAACATGAGTGGTGGCCAGAATGATGGCAAATGATATGACAAAGAGGAGAGTGGTGAGTTACATGCCTAGATCCAGAGAATATGAGGAGTGCTGATACAGAAATTTATAAAGACAGAAGAAAGCAGAATAATTAGCAGAACCTTCAGTGAAGAAAGCTGGTTTTAAAATAATGGTTTTAGAGAGTCAAAAAGTAAATCAGACTCAATGTTATCATTTCATTCTACTTAACATGTCTGTATTATGAAGTCTTCCAATTTATTAGTTATCTATTGCTGTGTAACTACCACAAACAAATCAGCTTACATCAACTTAAAAGAAGCACACATTTATGTAACCCACAATTTCAGTGAGTCATTTATCTGAACTCAGTTTTGCTGGGTTTTCTGTTTTAGGGTTCCCCCACAAGGCTGCAATCAAGATGTTGGTCAGGGCTCAGAAATGTCAACTGAAGAAAGATCCATCTCAAAGGTCACATGGTTGTTGGCAGGATTCAGTTATTTTCTGGTTGTCACACTAGGGACTTCATTTCTTTGCTGGTTGTGAGCTGGAAGCTGCTCTTAGTTCTTTGCCAGTATGCCTCATCAAAGAGTTCACAACATGGCAGCCTGCTTCATAAAAGCCAGCAAGATAAAGAATTTGCTAGCAAGATGGAAGTCAGAATCCCACATAATCCATTTATGGAAACAAAATCCCATCACCTTTGCTATATTCCATCTGTTAGAAGCAGCTCACATGTCCAGCCCATACTCAAGGACAGTGGATTATACAGAGGCATGAATACCTCTGAGGTATGAGATATGAGGACCATCTACCAAAACTTTCTAATAATAATCCTCTTTTGGAATGACCTATTTTCTGCTCATGGTGGGATGAAAGAGGAGGGTAGAGAAAAACTTTATAGGCAAATAAGCCCTATCTGCAAAAGGAAGGTCACAGAATATGATTTCATGACTCCCAGTTAATGATTGTTGCCTCCCCTCTGCTCCCACACATTTGTAGAAATGAAGGCTATTCTCTCAGGGAAATCTTATTTCTTGCTAACTCGACTCTTGGTTTGCCTTGTAATTTATTTCCTACTTTATTATTGATAAACTGTTTCATTCTCCCCTTTGCTATGAGAAATTTTAATCCCAGATCAAAAACCTACCGGTTCCTTGGGAAATCACTTTTGATTCACAGTTCACATTGCTGATTTCATCGATAATTATAACAACTCCAGCTATAAGGGCAATTCTCAAAAAGAAATTATCTAGCAAGTGTTCATTATGTCCAAATGCCTTAGATAAAGAACATATTTTGTGTTGTATTGGAATAGCCACCAAACAGCAAGAAATATGAGTCCCAGTAGGTATGAGGCTTAATATGCTATGCGTTAAAAAAAAAAAAAAAAGTACAGGTTTTAATACTTACAACATTTAAGGCCTCACACAGTTACCAGTAATTTTACTACAGGAGAATTTTCTGTGAAGATAATAAAGCTTAAGTTCCAAGAACCTTCACTTGGACAGGCCTCTTCTAAGGCTAGTACACTCTACTCCAGAGACATGGGGAGTGCAGGAGACAGCAGGGAACAAAATACCCAGCTCTGGGCTGAAGATACAAAATGCCCTACGCAAGGTATCACCTTCTGCACCCTGGTGCTGATTTTGAAGCTGCCATGCAGTGCTTCTATATACACCTGTCCCTAACAATTATCTGTCTTTGGGAGTCATGAAGGGACACAGTTGTGATCAAGCACCTTTGATCCCAAGGAGAGAGTTAGGAGCAAAAGAGACTACTGCACTAAGGTTCCCTGTGAAACCACCTGGAAGGATCAACCCAGGGGAGGCAGGAATCTGTTTGTGGTAGGGAACGGGGAACTAGGGAATGGCCAAGATAAACCACTGAAAATCACATCCACAAAATCCAACATGTGGAGGTCTCTGGGAGCTTTCCTTAGAGCAAGAATCATTGCCTATATAAGTAACTGCAGAGCAAATTACAGATGTGGCATCTCCAATAAAGAGTTATGAAGCTGAAAGAAACTTTTCTAAGCTATAAATAATTGTTTTGCAATAAACCACACTTGAGTGAGTTAACTTTCTATTCTCCTATGGAAAATATTTAAAAATTGATGCATATGAAGAGACGAAGGGCGTGAAGCCAAGAAACACAGATGTGTTAGACAGCTAATTAATAACAATACATTATTTTTTTGAATGTTGCAATGTTTGTGATATCACCAGTTTATATTATAATTTGTTGGGATTTATCATCTTAAACAAAATAATGTTTACACTAGAATCTTGTTCTCTATTTGTAAATTTGTCATTTTTTTTTCTGTAAATAATCCCCTAAACAGTATAAGCTTCTGCCCACATAAAACCTGGATCTACCCTGAAAACAAGGAATTTTTTCACCACTGTTTGTGTGTCTCTGTGTGGAGTAGAACTTAGATGCCTAGATTAGATCTATTGACTTACAAAGATTTTCAAGATAATACCTAGTCAGGAGGCTCATTTTTAAAATCTATAAATGAGGGCAGCACGGGTGGTTTAGCACCGCCTTCAGCCAAGGGCTGATCCTGGAGACCCAAGGTCAAGTCTCACGTTGGCTCCCTGCATGGATCCTGCTTCTCCTTCTGCCTGT
The DNA here is from genome assembly GCF_048418805.1 of Vulpes vulpes. Taxonomy (NCBI): domain Eukaryota; kingdom Metazoa; phylum Chordata; class Mammalia; order Carnivora; family Canidae; genus Vulpes; species Vulpes vulpes. The sequence goes on from NC_132786.1 coordinate 90,133,431, forward strand.
GTCTCTGCCTCTCTCTCTCTCTCTGTCTCTCATGAATGAATAAATGAAATATTTTAAATAAATAAATACATGAAAATAAATAAAATAAATGAAAATAAATAAATACATGAAAATAAATAAAATAAATGAAAATGAATGAATGAATGAATGAATGAATGAATGAATAAATAAATAAATGAAACAAACCTACAAATGAGAAAGGATAAATTGGCTTGTCATCCAAGTTCAGGAAAAACTTAAAAGGTTCTTTTTTTCTTAGTAGGGATTTAAAGAAAATATCCATAATCCCATTGGCATAGATTGCAAATGCAACCACCAATAAGAAAAGGTTAAAGGCTCTGAAATGTTGGGCTATGCTGCTTTGGCAAACAAAGATCTCATTGTTCAGAGAGCAGAATGTGGCTTCTGGGTTTCTATTAAATGGTGTTGAGCAGAGAAGCATTCTTAAACCTGGATCAGACTAGCATTAGCACCGTTATAGCCAATAAAATACAAACTATGATAGATATTGTCTTCAGAGAAGAGAAAAGACTAAAATCTTCCTTTACATTCCTACTTCATATCTTGCTTTACTTGATTCTGGCCGCCACTTCCAGCAAGGCTGACAGAGGTTTAATTGATATCTAGGGTGTGGAAAGAACATAAGGTCTCCCTTAGTAAAATATGTTGTTTATAGTGCTCAGGAGAAACACCTTCATAATTCATTAGGCACTTCTGGGAATGAAAGCCATTAAGTTAGTCACAAAAGAGGATTCATGCAATCAAATTAGTTTATTTTCATTGTGTTTTTTCCTCCTTCCAAGATTGGGGGCTGAAATTTCTAGAATGCCTAAAAAAAATATATAACAGGCCAAGAGGTGCCTGTAAGATTAGATTAAGAAAATAAGCAAAATAAAATAAATACTACTTTTGCTACCATTAATTCTGACTTCACTCTGATTTGGAAATGGTAGGTGATACTTCAAAAGCAAAATCCAATTTCTGCAGTCTGGAGAATTACATGCATTGAGCATTAGATACAATAAGTCTTAGAGTCAATGCTGCACTTCTGTGTTCTTAATAATCTACTTATAAGGCCCACTTGAGTTTCTCGAGAGTATGATAGAGATTTCAAATTTTCACTCTTATTGGAAATCCCAGATGAGTGTTGGGCATATCTTCTTTGGAGTTAGCATTTTACTTTCACCGTTCACTTTTATTTAGATTACTTACTTCCTCTCCTTCTTACTACTTACGTAAAAGCCATAATGTGAAAACCTTTGGAAAATCAAAATTCAGGTGGGAAACAGTAAAGGGTCAGTTTATTATGCATCTTACTGAGAGTCTTAAAGGTTCAAAAGACTATTAACCACCTTTCAGAGATGATGCCACTAGACTAAGAGACAGTGGCTCACCAAGCTAAACTCACTGGGGATGTGCATTCAGGCAGCTGCAATCCAGGGACAGGCAAGTCACTTACTTGCTTGATGACTGCCCCCCCCCCCCCCATCTGTAAAATGAGGTCAATATTGCTGCAAACTGAGAAGTAAATCTATTACGTGTAATGGTAAAGCTCCTTGGAAACATAAAGGTAATATGTAAATGCTGGAAGGCCCAGGTGGCACACTAATGAGCGCATATCATTTCTGAGTGGGAGGGAAAGGTTTTTAAACCAAACAGGTGACTGAACGGATTGAGCTCACTGCAGTAGGCTCTCAGCCATTAAAATGAACTTGAAAGACAAGAAAAGCAGGAGTGAAGAGCACAGAGACTGAGGGAGGAAGAAAAGGAGAGGAAGGGAGAGCTAGCGGGGATACTCAGGGATTACTACACATGTTGAATACACTAATGAGTCAAATTGTTTTATCCCCCCATTTTTTTTAACTTTCTTGTGGTGCTTATTTTTATTGCCCATAATAGAAACCCATAAATTTCCTCAGCTCAAAAATACTGTCTTCTAGAAAGACTTTATTAATTCTCCCCTTTGTGATCACTCTACTTAAAAAATCTCTTAAATGGTATTGATTCTGACTTTACTGATATGTTGCTTGACATTATGCTTAAGGTAAAATGTGCATATTATATTTTGTGTAAGAAGTAATTGGAAATAAAAACATGGGCATGTTTGCTTAGTTTGTTATAAAAAAAGGATAAACTAGAAACTAATTAAATGCTGATTTGCAAGGGATTAGTGGGAACTAGATGAAGAGCATAGGGATATAACCGAGGCTTTTCTGAATATATCTCTTAATATAATTTGGTCTTTTGAATTATATCACTAATTAATAAATGAAAATACAAACAAGTTTGAATTTCTCATCAAACTGAAAAACATAATACTCCAATGATAAGAATTGATTCAAGGAAATTTTGAATTCAGGATCCTTACTCTATACCCTTAATAGTCATAAACACATACATCATATGTACACATAGGGAAATCTTAATCTTATTTATTATAGCTCCTTGCTCTGCTTAGTAGTAAAATGGGTATGAAATTTTTGCATGTACTTATGGGTAAGCATCAATCTGGATTGGAAAATCAGCAGTAGCAATAGTTTAAAACCATGTCACTGCTATAAGGATGTACTTTTACAAGTGTTCCACAATGACTACCCATAGAAAGAAGGGGAAGTTATCTAGCTTGAGTGGGCAGTAGTAAATAACAAGGATGTTTGACCCATGGTTTATACTGCTTACAATTTAAAATACATAGTCATGAGGTCATAGCATATAGTACTAATATAGTTATATCATATGTAGACAATAATTTTTAGTGATTTACTGGCATTCATCCAGTAAATGGCACATAATTTCGACTACATCACCCATATTGTTAGGAATAATAACTATGACAACTCCCATTTAGCACTATCAAGCACTGCCTTTGTACCAGGCACTGTGCTAAGTTACATTATTTACTGACATTATCTCATTGAATACTAAACATAGCTACATGATGCAGATATTAATATTCTCACTTTACAAATGAGAAAACTGAGGTTGTAAGAAGTCAGGTGAGTGGAAATCCTGCCCTTGTCGTGATTTCTGAACCTCAAACTAAATATATCCCGTACATCTCTATTATCAGAAGTGTCTGTGAGGCACTTTCACAATTATATTTTTAAAAAAAGCAAATTATAGCTCACGAATGGATAGAATATGCCGATAGTTTTAAAAAGCTTCTTACCGCATAAACTGCATTATGGAAATAGAGCTTTACTATGTGTGAACAGCTTGGATAGGGGTGTGGAGATGCTATTTGAAAGGACAGACAGCTTCAGAAATAGGGCTGCTGTGTCTGACAAGTTGCTTTCAATGGTTAAATAACTAATAGAATAGGTAACGGATAAATGCCACGTAGGCAAAATGCTTTAGAGATACTGTAATCACTGATTTATGGGGAATTTGTGCTGCAGCCTTGGAATATGTGGTCACTGAATTATGCGCCAAAATGGATGTGGAAAACTAATTATGTCTAGATGAAATGGAAAAGCAAAATGGATATCTGAAAATTTTTCAGGATTAAGCAAAATTGAGCATGACAACAGAGAAATGGACACAAAGATTCAGATATTACTTTGGAGTTTTAAATGTCATTTCTGCTCACTTCAATGGAGGCAAAACATCAGCAAATCAAACATGTCAACATATGACTCTTTACAATTTGACAGTGGAGTTGAGTATTAGTGTATAGTATCTGCATCTGCTTTCCAGATATTCTATAAATCTGATGTTTTCTGTCAGTGACAGAATATTTTAAAGTGCACAGATCACCATATCCTCCAATTAAGAAAAGAGATAGATTCTTTCTGTATTGCAATCATGCCAAGGCATTAGCATTTCATTCTATTTCCGTTGTTAATACTGTATATATTCTTCACAAAAAAATTTTTCAGATGATCTGTTTCATTAATAAAATTTGTTTTGCCTACTTAGGTTGCAAGAAAAATTGCAAAAATGACTGGTAGACCAGTATATAAGGTTTATAAATTATTTTATTTTATTTGAAGCTTTTATTTATTGTATTTATCAGTCTTCATTATAACTATATATATTTTACTCTCATAAAATAATTTTTTCACAGGATTTGCATAAATAGCCCATGTCTAAAGAGTTGCTTTTCCTCAGAAAGTAGATAGGAAAAAAAATTATATGGCTAGGAAGAATTCACAACCACAGTAAGCTAATTTTGTACAATCTATGTGTACCCTATATGTAAATGACCTCAGATATCATGAGAAAATTGTCAGGATGTAATGTGGGATAGCATTTATTATAAAGACTTTCTTGAAACACTTTTAGATATTTGTTCTACAACTTTGGTTGGTATAACTAATACTTTTTTAAAAGAATTTGACTAAAATGATATAATAATATCACCTTATCATTAATTTGATACTAATAATAATTGGAAAGATTTGACCTCAAAAGAAATTCACATATTGTATTTGACTTCCTTCAGTTATTGGAGGCCTAATATACATACTGAACTATGAGAAATGTACAAAATATCATGCATGGTTGCTAAATTCAAAGTATTTAATCTGTTAAGTCAGATGCAAACACACTGATACAGTAACCACAAGGGTCTATGTATGTATACAGTGTATGCAGTGTTTAGGAAAGACAATGATACAACTGAACCAGTCAGGAAACACTATATAAAAAGGAATGAATTAGGTAAGAGTTTAAGGACAGGTGGAACTGATGATGAGGGAGGACTCCAAGCAGTTGAAATTGTATTTGAGGTAAGGGGGTGGGACATTGGAAAATGTAGTCAGAGAACACAATGTTAAATAAACAATCTGAATTAATAGAGTCAAGTTGGGCATAACTGGAAAGGTAGGGTTTTACACTCTACATCTTAAGATCCATATACCAGCCTTTTCCACAATGGAACCTTACTCTGGAGATAATAGTAGGTAGGTTCTTTTGAATGAAGTCTCCTTCAGCCAAATCAAGTGGGATAACTGCATATTTTGTCCTCCTAAAGGTTCTGAGGTTCATAGAGTAAAAATTCCCAGTATTCTAGTTATTTGACCATTTGAACCCCACCTATTTTTGCTTTTTCTGTTCTCATCCAGTGCCTTGCACAAATAGAGCTGTAGGCAGTGAGAAGCCATAAGCCATTGGTTTCAGAGCAAATGACTTGATAAAATCAATGAATTCAGAGGAATCATTTAATGAGTGTGCTATGTGGAAAGAATGGTAGAAAAGCTAGAGGTGGAGAGCAGAGTCAGAGACCAGAGGGAAAATTAGCATGCTTATCAATGCATTAGACCTAGTGTGATAGCAGGGAGAATAGATAGGAGCATTAAGAGCACAGAATAAAGAGTCTCTGATAGTAAATTAAATATAGAAGTACAAGCAGAAGGCCAAGTTAAGATAATTCAGTGAAGTAAAACGTCAAAAATCAGCCCTCACATATTGATGCATGCTAAAAAGCCTCCAGAACAAAAGTTCCACATCTACCCTAGAACACCAATGTTTTAACAACTCTGCCAGACAATTGCCTGAATGTTAATCATTCTAGCTCTATTTCATTCCTTTTGTGTTATTTCAGATTGTTTCAAGTAGATTTGAACCCTTTAGAACTTCTTGTTAAGCTAATTTCTCCGAACTTGTAAAACACAAAATAATTTGGTTCTTCTATAAAATGACCGAAACAAAGACCTTAATTAATATTAGGGGAGCAGCTTGCCTATATTTTCTACATATGGTTTTCAAGTCATTCTGTACTTAACTAAATTAGGAGCAAAGAGAATATATTGAGAACCAGATGTACAGGTTTACTTTAGAATACTTCCAACATCTTTGAGAATCTTTTCTTTGATGTCAATAAGTTACTATAACCCAGAAATGTGGGACCATTTTTTTTCTCTTGATACCAAAATGTGATATAAAGGAAGTGGATTGAAGAAGCATTTGACTACCTTGTTTAAATCCTGCCTGTACTACTCATTAGGCATATGACTTTAGGCCAGTCATTTCAAGGATCTGTATCTTGCTTCCTTCCTTCCTTCCTTCCTTCCTTCCTTCCTTCCTTCCTACCATCTTTCTTTCTTTCTTTCTTTCTTTCTTTCTTTCTTTCTTTCTTTCTTTCTTTCTTCTTTCTTTTTTTCTCTTTCTTTCTCTTTCTTTCTTTTTCTCTCTTCCTTCTTTCTTTCTTTCTTTCTTTCTTCTTTCTTTCTTTCTTTCTTCTTTCTTTCTTCTTTCTTTCTTCCTCTAAATCACTATGCTGTAGAGGTAATTATGTTCACCTTGATGACTACAAAATGTGTTTATTACTGCATGTGAAGTAGCTAGCATGGTGTCAGGAATATAGTCAGTTATCTGTATCCCTGAGTCCTCTCACTTCTCAAACTTTGAGCCATGTGTTAACTGAATTTTTAAAAAGCATCTCAAGTATTTGCCATTAATTCTTACTTAAATCATTTCGCTGCTTTTCATCTTTGTCCATTTTATGATAGTGATTCTTTCTCTGTAGCACTTGTTTTTTTCCCCTAGGCACACGAAGACCAGGGTTTTATAGATTTATCATTCTCCTTCTCTTTATCACTGCCATCATTGCCAAGGTAAAGAAACATGTTTGTTTCCAAAAGAGCTGATTCAGTTTATATGAAAACTTAGGTCCTGACTTTTGTGGAAAAGGCCAGTTAAGCTGGAATGTGTGTTTTGGGATGTAAATTTAGTTTCATAGTCCTATAGTCCTATAGACAAGATAAACATCTGTTACATTTTGTAACAGATGTTTTTCTGAGAATGTCAGTCTAAATGTTCAACTACAGTGCAAGATAACAACTCTTCACAACCAACTTCCTTAATAGAATTAGAGCCCCCATACAAAAATTCTTTCTTTTAAAACACAAGAGTAGAGACAGCTGTAATTCCTGATATATCCCATAGGCTGCCATTATATTTTATATCATTTTTTACGGCCTGATGGCCTCCTACTCCACTGGAATAGGAGCTGCCAACTACCCTAATGTACCTGAGGATCCAGCAGTACTGAATACTCAACTGCCCTGCTAGATAGGCCCACTGGTGGCTTTTGCTTGTGTTTCTCTCATACAGAGCATGGATGATAAAAACTTAACATTGATTCGTTACAAAAGTTCCCCATCTCTCATCTTTCCTACTTCAGCAGGACACTGGCCTCTGTCCTTTTCCACTTTCTACTCATACCATAGAGAAATGCCTTTCAAAAAGGTGAACTTAGCCCTTACCTGCCACAGCCAGAATCTACCACATCTGGCAGGGGTTTGGGCTACTCTGATTCATCTGCTCATTCAACAGAAGTTACTGAGTTCTCACTACACAATGGTCAGGTAACAAATGCGGTTATAGACAACAGGTTGAGAAAGAACCAAGGTCCCTGCTTCCAAGGGCTCTTGTTTCTTCAGACAATAAATAAGCAGAAACTAGAAGGGAGGCTTCTTAAGCATAGATACTTCTGCTTTGTTGTCTCATCTTATCTGAAGGCCCAGAACAGAGCCACACATTAATGAAGGCTCAACAGATATTTGTTGTCTAAAATAAAGATATGATATAATGTAGAAAGTAGTAAGTATAATGGAGTACAATAAAGCAGAGTTAAAGTACAGAATGCAAAAGGTGACACAGGTTATTTTTCATGGACTCTTTTCCACTTCTCATGAGTGTTCTGCTCTAGCAAGTAAAGTGGTCCACTGACCCACACAACAGGCTTCACTGCTCCACATCCCTTTAGCCTAACTCTCTTTATGTTGCTTGCCTCCCCTATGAACCACTGTTTGTCCATATTTAGGTCAACTCTCTCCTTCCAGAGTTAACAGTATAGATTTGTCTTAAGGTTTTGTCTCCCTTTGAAGTATTTTCTACATTTTTAATTTAACTCTAAACACACTTTAATAGATGAAAGATCAGACTTTTTCATTCTTTGTAAGCTTGCAAAGAAGAGTGGTTTGCAAAAGCCTGCCAAGACAGAGATTTCACTGTCCCCAGTGAAATGAAATATATGAGATCAATATATTAAGTTTTTTTAAAAAACTAAATTTATTGCTTCTAAGAGGCCCCATCTGCAACTTTGACATTTCCTTCATTTTCAGTTTCAAAATATTCTTTATTATACTATGATATTCATTTCAAAAAGCAATACTGTTCTTCTGGTTGCACAGTTAGCAAAAATAAAAGTGAGTAATACTTTATAAATATCTAAATTTAGGGAGGATAGGAATTTTTCTGACCTATAAAATCAACATCATAAAATTATTGTCACTGACAGTCTAGTGATAAAGAAGAATTACTATACACACATACACACACACACACTCATTTGTGACCTCACTGGGGATAGAGATGGACTGTATATTTTACATTTGAATTCTAAGTATGTGATGCTTGAATATAATCATGGTCATTAAATGCTTGTTTACTGAGAAAAAAAAAAAAACTCTAGGCTACCATTAACAAGAAATATAAAGAAGGAATATGGAATAAAGTAACATGTACGGGGTCTAATAAATAACTGGAATCCTATGGAGGTGCTACCAGACCAGTAGGGACAGAAAATAAAAAATAAAAGAAATTGAGATATGGGGCACCTAGGTGGCTCAGTGTTGAGTGACTGCCTTCAGCTCAGGTGGTGATCCTGGGGCCCTGGGATTGAGTTCTGCATCTGGCTCCCCACAGACAGCCTGCTTCTCCCTCTGCCTGTGTCTGTGCCTCTCTCTGTGTGTCTCTCATGAATAAATAAATAAACAAATAAATCAATAAATAAATCTTTAAAAAAAAAAGAGAAATTGAGATAGTGGATCTTCGTGGGTAACAAATAATGGATAAGAAAGAAGAAAGAGGAATTTTTGTTTAGTTAATCCCTTCCACTCCACTCATTTCCAGACTGGTTAAAAGATAACTATAAAGGTTTGCTAAAATCTATTTATATCTTATACATACTTTACTACATGGGAATGACGAGTAAAGCAGCTATATAAGCTAGAGCCTTCTATAGGTTCAAGTTGCAACATGGAAAATCACACAAGTGATCCAGCTTTGATTAGATCACACTTATAATTATGAGCTTATGTTGTATTTGCTTTTTCTCTCTGCATACTATCGGGTGTCTCTTCATAGCCTAGGTTCTTATGATCTCATACTGTCTAAATCATTGTTTCCATGACTAGGTCCCTAATGTTGAATATGAAGAGGTGTGGGAATGTGAATGAAGGTACTCTGCTGGAATTTTACACTTTTGAGAGAAAGAGAGATAAAGGAATTGGTACATCAACTCTTGTCTGTCTCTTGAGACAGTAAATTTTAAAAATTACTGTATTTGAGGTTACTCCTATCTAGCAGTCAGCTATACTGTTCATCAAACACTTTAACACAATAAAGTTGAAAAATAGTATAAAGAACCTGAAGACAGAAATAAAGCTGAACAGGCACATTGGCACTAGTGTGTGCAAAATTAAGACAGGGGAAAAAAAAAATCACCCTCACTTAAAAGCATCCCAAATGGTTCAGAATGCAACTGAGATAATGATATGCTATTTCATATAAATATCTAATGGCTCCAACATGAGCAGCTTAACTATAATGAACGGTCTTATTAAAATATAAAAATCACCGAGGGAGCATGTAGGAGCAATCCGATCTCGGCAGCACACTTTATGGGCAGTTCTCGGTTTGAAGATCAGGGAAGACGCCAGTGCTTCTTCATTTATGGTAAGCCCAATAATTTGTGGTCCTCTGCAACTTTTTCTCCTAACAAAGCAGAACCCATATGTTGAAATGAAATCAAAGTAGCACAATATTATTTTAAGGTGTTTGTACTGAAATTTAATTAAAACATCAAATCTCATGAAATACTAAAGACTAGTTATAAATAAAGCTTTTAGGCACACATAAATTAGATTTAAATCGCAAATAGTAGTTGAAACTTTATACTTTGGCCCCAAGCAGTGTTTGTTTGTTTAAAGGTAATTGAGGAAAAACATGATATTTACACTTTCCATAATTCATACTGGTATCACTGAGCACACTTGAGACTATAATAAAAATAAAAACTAGAGTGCTTCAGCCAGCATTGACAGATTTTGCAAAGAAAATTGTGGGATGCCCAGGAAAAATCTGAATTTCAGATAGGCAGTAATTTTCTTTTTCATATAAGTCTGGCCCATATAATTTGGGGGAATATTTTACTAATAATTACTTATTGTTCACCTGAAATTCAAATTTAACTTGCCATTCTATATTTTATTTGGCAAACCTAAGGTCAGCCAATGATGATAAGGATATATTGGATGTATCATTGCTTTGAGGAATATTTTTTTTAAAAATGACTGTTTATATATTATCATTAATTTAATACTCTTTTATCCTTAATCACATCAAAATAATGATTCTAAGTAGATGATAATTGAGAGAGGCAATATTACAGCTCAGCAATATTTATATTTTATTTCTTCTTCCAGGAAACATCAATGGACATCACTGTGTAAGCCCCTTGGATTTAGGTAAAGCCATGTGATTGAGATCTAGATAAATGATTGTGGGCAAATCAATGTTCACCATTTCTAGTCCTCTCTTTTTCTTTTTCCCCCTTGTCTGACAGCTGGATGCAAAGAGTCTTATGAAAAATGCTGAGCCTCTGATAATACCAGAATCATAGTATGAAAGAAGCCTGGGTGCCTGATAAACTACATGGAGTAGAAGACTGACCCCTCCTTCCCTCTTACCACCAATGCCCAATAGATGGTGATATGAATGACAAAGAAACAAGCTTCTGAGATTCTAAGGTTGTTTTAACAATTAGTGCAATTTAGCCTGATGCAGATATTAGTACCTTGTAGTAGATTGTTTTTGCAATTGAAACTACTAATATACAATAATTGGCTTTGCAGCCTGGGTGTGGGTTATGAGAGAACAATTCAGCAGGCTGAACAGCTACACAACAGTATCAGGCAGTGTCAAACATCTGATAAAACAGTAAATGGGAAGTATGTGTCTACTGGGCTCTACTTTCAGGAAAAAAGGTTGGTAAAAAGAATGTTATAGATATCTGTTGGATATGGTTATTGAGTATGCTGGGCAATGTACTACCCGCTCCCCCCCCAAAAAAATAATTTTAGGAAAGAATAGGCCAATTGGCAGCATTAAATAAAAGGGAATAGAAAAGGAATCCAGAAATTTGGATCTTTTAAGTTTGGAAAGTCTACTTGTCTAAACTGCAAACATTATAAAAAAAGAAGGGTAGAGGGGGAGAGTTAAAAAAATCTTTCATCTACAAAAATCAAATAAAATTTCTTAGTTAAATGAAGTGACTCAATTCTGGGACAGATTTAGATTAATAGTATGACTATCACATCTAGTGCTTTCGGATAGTCACCAGGTCATTGTCCTTAAAGTTGAGAGGGGGGATGCCTGGGTGGTTCAGTGGTTGAGTGTCTGACTTCACCTCAGGTGGTGATCCCAAGGTCCTGGGATAGAGTCCTACATCAGGCTCCCTATGGGGAGCCTGCTTCTCCCTCTGCCTGTGTCTCTGCCTCTCTCTCCGTGTGTGTCTCTCATGAATAAATAAATAAAATCTTAAAAAAAAAAAAGAAGTTGAGAGAAGGGAATGTAAGATGAGAAAACAAATAAATATGTCTAAGATAGGATTTTGAATATAGCTACTGTCAAGTCAATGGCGACTAAATAGGAGTCTACTAGTACTTTAGGAAATCTTCCCTTCAATCGTTAAATCTGTAGCACAAAATGGAACTCCGATCTTGCTTGTCTAAGAAACAGGCTGCAAAAGTCATGCAGGATTAGTATCTGCCCAGAAGACATGGATAAAGACAAAGTGTCAAAGACACAAGGAAGAATCTTCCATGGCCAAATCAAAGAACCAAAGAGAACAATGGACGATGCTATATTGCCCAGAGATCTCAGACTTTGATGCATTAACTAGTTGTGACTTTGTATTGACTCCCTTTGGGAGGGGCTTTGGGTATTTCATGGATAGGAGTCAATGGAATAAAAGGATATTTGATGACTGGAGGGACAGAAATCCACATATTCCCTCTTCTTTTAAAGATTTTATTTATTTATTTGAGAGAGAGAGAGAGCATAAGCAGGAAGTGGGGGAGAGAGTAGCAGAGGAAGAAGCAGACTCCTCGCTGAGCAGGGAATTCAATGTGGGACTCAATCTCAGGACCCGAGGATCATGACCTAAGCCCAAGGCAGGCATTTAACTGACTGAGCGATTCAGGAGCACCCCTCTTCTTCTTTTATTTATTTATTTTTTAAAGATTTTATTTTTTCATTCATGAGATATACAGAGAGAGAGAGAGGCAGAGAGAGAGAGAAGCAGGCTCCATGCAGGGAGCCTCATGTGGGACTCTATCTCGAGTCTCCAGGATCACATTCTGGGCCAAAGGCAGGCGCCAAACTTCCCAGCCACCCAGGCGCCCCCTCTTCTTCTTTTAAACAATGAATTTCCCAGTGCCTTTGCAGTCAAATGAGGTTACATGAGTTCTCACTAATAGAAAACAGGAAGAGGAATATAGCACACTTCTGTAAAACGCAGCATGTAACACATACTGCCTGTCCCTTTATCTCACAGCTGAAAGAAGAGGAGCCAAGGGAAAATGGCAAGTCATTGACAGAGAAGCCGTGGGATGGAAAGAATTGGGAGTGAATGACAGCACAGAGCACACGGCACTGTCTCCCCTGACACCTCATATCCTCTAGGGCCCCATAGATAAAGGTATATTTTGGTAAACTAGTGAGATTTTATCATTACCAATTGATTTGTACTGATGAACACAGTAATGGAACAAATATAATCCTACAATATTGTATGGTGATGTTCATACAAGGTTTAAAAATCAATTTCAATGCATTTGAGAAATAAATCTTAGGTCTGGTGATTTAGGACACACCAGCCAAAATGGTGACTCATTTCTCAGAGCAAGCACAGAAACTTCAAGCTTTACCCTTGATTTTGGACTATATCTTTTATTAAATCTTTCCTTATATTCCAATTAGATCATTTTTATTCATTTCTATGGGTAATAACTTTGGAATACACTGTTCTTGAAAACTAGGTCATTTTACACTCTTCCCTCTTGAAACATGATGAATTAATCTGGTTGATTATTTTAAAACTTTTTTCAAAGTTTTATGACTTGTCAAACCTTGTATTATGTTTATTATAGTCTTAAAGAGAAGTTTATGTAACAAGACAAAATCACAACAGAATGAGCCAGTTCAACAAGCTATTGTTGACTAGATTATATAAGAAAGGAAAAGGGATTAGAGGAGAATCTGCATGGAATTTGGCTATGCCAATATGCAACAGTCTATAGGTGCTGTTTGTAAACCTAAAAAAATTGACAAAATTAATGGATTACTCAAGAATCAAAGTTAGAGAACTTTCATTTCATTTATTTCATCAAAACCCCCCTTAGTAACTTCCTCATTTATTAGTCACTCTGTTTATAATTACATACTGCAAAAAAAAAAAAAATGTGAATATCACCACATTCAATACAGGTGATTTTATCATTCCATGTTTGGAAGTTTGATATTTTTTCCTGATGCCAGACTAAATACCTTTTAACGCAGAGGTTTTCATACTTTATTCATATTTAATCCACTTGAGAACCTTTAAAAATTGCCAAGGCCTCCAAATATTCTGATTTAATAGGATGCAAACAGGGTATCCGGAATTTTTTTAAGATTCTCAGGTGATTCTAATACTCAACATAGTTAATCATCAGCAGAGAAATCACTGTTTTAACTATATTTCTGGTCTCTAGATTCACCAGATTTAACTTGGAGGAAATAATATTATGAATTTTTTGTTACTGTCTTTCATAAAGATCCTTGAGGCAGGTTTTATAACTCCAGTCTACCTTAGACAGTTTAGCTAAGGTAAAATTTCAGAGTTATGCTGATAATCACAGTCAATTTGAAGAACAGCTAAACCTCCTTTAGATACGAAAATACAATGAGAAAAAATGAGGCCTATTGTGATCAGTAAATGTTAAATAATATCAATTTGGTGTTGGTCATCTCCTATGTATTTTTATGTGAACAGGCTTTCCATAAAAGGGACCATTTAAAGCACTGATTATGCTTTTTTTTTGTGATGGAGGACAGTAATTAATCATAGCAGAGTCAATAAACATGGCTGTTACTAAAAGTAGCTAAAATGCAAGTTTGAAATTTTTAGTGAAGCAAAGTTCCTTAAAATAAAACTTCTATATTATGATGGTCAAGATAATTCTGTTCCCTTATGAGCAATAATGTATAATATATGGCTTTCATATTGATTTTCAATTTTCAAGATATTGGGAATTTTTCTTCATATAAATCTGAACATCTTACTTCCACAATAATTTTAACAAATACATTTGGCAACAGAATTAAATTTAAGCATGGTTATAAATTTGCTAAGTATCAATTTGTTCTGGCAAGTTCTAAATTTTTGGATGAAAGTTCTAATGAAATGTTGCTAACATTTTCTTTCTTTTGCTGTAGCTTTCTCCTTTTCTAACAACTTCGTACTTATTTCTCCATCTGACCTTCCCTCACAAGAGGCAGTTACAGTAAATCAATCATATTTTCTTGCTGTGCTTGAGTGAAGATCATGTTTTTTCATTTCAGAAATAATTTCCTGAGCTGTATTTAAGTGGCACATTTTATGTCAATGGAAAAAGCAGTGTGAAAGAATGAGAACAGGTCTGAGTTAAGAGAAAACAAAAATGATCTGGTTTGTGACTTTCATATATATTATCTTCGTGACTCTTTTAGTGAGAAGGTTCACAGTGCTTTCTCTATGCGTGTACTTATTTTAAATATTTTCTTCATGACAATATCCCAAGATATTAAAGACATTAAATCAGTTAGATTTCTTATAGGGCAGCCCGGGTGGCCCAGCGGTTTAGCGCCGCCTTCAGCTCAGGGTGTGATCCTGGAGCCCTGGGATCGAGTCCCATGTCGGGCTCCCTCCATGGAGCCTCCTTCTCCCTCTGCCTGTGTCTCTGCGTCGCTCTCTCTCTGTGTCTCTCATGAACAAATAAAATCTTAAAAAAAAAAAAAAAAAGACTTCTTAAATATATTAGTAATATGATAGCAAACGTTACTCATATCTTCATCACAAAGACTATACCAAGTGAACTACTGAATTGAAAAATTATAGAGACACTGAATATATTAGAACCCAAAAACTAAACTTAATACTTCACAATAATAATCCTGCACAGATTTTCCACTAACATTTTTTTCATTTTAAAATTACATTATTTTCTTGGTTTTACCTCTATTGATAGGAAAACAATTATGGGAGTTAGATCTGTTTAGTACCTTATATTACTTTATTTCAGAAAACACAAATATTATTTTTATTTTTAATGTATACTAATCTTGGGGTAAAATAGGAAATTAATGGGAAAAAAACTTCCCCAAAGGGTTCACACATTTTCCTGGTTAATTTTGGCCAAATTATTAATTTTGAAATAGCAATTTATTAGGTTAATGATTTTCTTTTCCAAACAAGGCCACACACCTATGTGTTGTCTAAATGTTGGAGTTTATGGTTACAGCATGTAAATTAGTGGGAAGATTGATGATTCACACTCAAGTAAGAAATTTGCAGTCTCTTATTGTTAGAAAAAACCTCAAATATTATTTTGAGTTAGAGAAATTATAAATATTCAGAATTGACCAAGATGCCCTTAATGTTCCCCCCACTTGACTGAACTGTAGATAGGTTTCTTCCTGACTCTAGGTCCTTGACCTCCCTTCTCTCAGATCATTTACTTGAGAATACTTACAATGAAAACTTGTTTCTCTGCTCCTTGGAGATATAAATCCTCTTCCTGATTCTTGCTAATTCACAATTTAAGAATTCTTTCTCAAAGACCTGAGCTCTGTCCCTCTGAAATGTAAGCATCAAAAGAGATAAGCCCCTCCCCACTCTCCCCAGGAAGTCTCCAGGACTTTTCCACAAGCTCTCCCTAGTGCTTAAATTCCCACTTTTCCTTTCAAGAGAATTGACTTGAATCTCCCTCCACTATTTCAAGAGCCTTGAATAAATTCTTCCTTCCCCTTTTTAAAAATTCAATTTCATGCAATTTTCTTGGACAGAGTCAATGCTGTCTCTCTGACAGTCTCACAGCGTGTGTATCCTAGTTCTGTTTTGTGGTTTATAAATAATCCTTATTGGTTTCTTTTTTTAATTATTTATTTTTAAAGGACTTTATCCACATAATGTGAAAGTTGTGTGGCTCTAAGGACTGACGGAAGATACAAGCAGGTAGAAGGTAAATGGAAGCATGGGCTTCATGATTAAGAAAACAGTATATATATGTGTGTGTATATATATATATATATATACACACATATATATAGTATATATATGTATATATATATTTAAAGAGTTTATTTATTTATTCATGAGAGACACACACACACAGAGAGGAGAGACACAGGCAGAGAGGGAAGGAGGCTCCATGCAGGGAGCCCAGTGCGGGATTCCATACCAGGTCTCCAGGATCACGCCCTGGGCAGAAAGCAGGCACTAACCCAGTGAGCCACCCAGACATCTCAACCAAACAGTATATTCATTTAAATGACACAAAATAACAAATAACAGTTTGCCTTTTGATATTGAAAATAAAATTGAAAACTTCTGTAAATCTGCATAAGTTTTACTTAGGAAAAGTATCCTAATGATCTGAATATTTCAAAAAGAGTTCAAGAACAAGGCACTAAATTATTCAGACACTTGCTTCATTTCTCCACTTTACTTTTCATTAAATACAACCACAGTACCTTTCCACAAGATGATTTTTAATCCTTTTAGACTGGTAATGGGAAGTATAGTGTACTAATTTATGTAAAATGCTCCAATTGCTGAGATAACTGACTCCTTTTAACATTTTGTCATTAATTATAATAGATTTTTAATTACCATTAGAAGGTTTTGTAATTAGTACCATCTAGCTTATATAATCAGAGACTCTAAGCTCTGTAATTGACATAACACCTAAAAATTATTCAAAGCGTGTTGTAATGTTGCTTCATGTCAAGAAATTGGATCTGAATTACACTTGTTTTGGAGAGGATGGACTTGTGAAATCCATCAAGGATGTGCTGTGGCTCAGTGCTTTTTGGCACACCTACATTTGTCCTTGAAGAGACTAGAAAAGGAAATTCACAAAAAAAGAGTTTGGAAAAAATGGATTTATATATATAATGTACCCATTATTAGCTGATGATTAAGCTGTCATCATAGAGAATTACAAACCATCAAATTATAACAATATATACTTTTCAAATATATATATATACTTTTCAAAGGTACAAATAGCAAACTTGAATTTAAATAATAAGAGTAATTCGTTACCAAGATTCATTTTTTTTCCAATTCTTGTAGCTTTTGAAACACTGATAAATCAGATTCTAAGAAACAAGAATTAGTGAAAATCTAGAAGAATTTTGATGAAGGGAGTTGCCATATGCAGTGATGGTTTATATTCTATCTGCATTTAAACATAATACAATTACAGTTCTGTTTGAACTCAAAGATAAACAATGTATTTTAAGTACATTAAAAGAATGTGGCCACTTTAATATAATTAGTTCTTCAGGTAACCATTTCTCACAATGTATCACACTGAATTCATTTAATGAAATGAGCTTATACATTAGGCAGCATTTACATTTTACTTTTTACATTTTACAAGGCAATTTCCAGGATAATGCTTAAATATCACTAATGGGTGTTTTTAACAGAATGTAACGCTCTACAAAATGGTAGGTTTTTATAAGTATTTCTGTAATAAAATTTTACTAAAAGTTTAGCAATATCTCAGAATATGTTTTCAATTGTATGCAGTTGATTTGGTACTTAAAACATTGGTTTTTTTCAAAGCAATAAAATTTGATCAAATAAACATTGCCTTTAAATGGAAAGATAAATAACATTGTTCCAAAATTTTCTCATCATCAAAATAACTGTCTAGAATACTTGCAAGATTTATTTATATATTAATTGTTATATATAGTTTCACAAACAATAAGCTACAAATTCCCAATACTTGGAAATATTTTCTTTAATAAGTATTTATTTTTTTAAATATCCTTTTATAACTTTTTGTATCATCTTATTACCACCTTCTCAGCCCTGGCTTTGGGTTGGTTAATAAGAACTTGGTTTTTAAATATTGAAAATTAAGCATCATATTCATTTTTCTTAAGATTGTATTTATTTTTTCATGAAAGACACACAGTGAGATAAGCAGAGGAGACATAGGCAGAGGGAGACACCCCGCTGGGAGCCTGATAAAGGACTGGATCCTAAGACCCGGGACAAGACCTGAGCCAAAGGCAGATGCTCAACCACTGAGCCACTCAGGTGCCCTGAACATCATGTGCTAAGAAAATTTCAGTGCAGTATAAGCATTGTTGAATATACTCATAATATAATCATTGGGATCTTCTCATATCAAATTGGTTATGTGCTCTTTTTTTTTTTTTAAAGATTTTATTTATTTATTCATGAGAGACACAGAGAGAGAGACAGAGACACAGGCAGAGGGAGAAGTAGGCTCCATGCAGGGAGCCTGACATGGGGTTCCATCTGGGTCTCCAGGATCACGCCCTGGGATGAAGGCAGCTCTAAACCGCTGAGCCATTCTGGCTCTGTGCTCTTTTTACAGTAATATCTAAAGAGCACACAAAAATAAAAAAAATAAAAAAATAAAAAATAAAGAGCACAGAAATGTTGTGGTAAAACCCATATATTTATGTGTAGTGTAAAAACAGTGATTATTCAGTAAAAGGATCTATACTATCAATTCATTGAGAAACGGAAGGTCATGTGATGTTTCTCTTGTAGAGCTGAAAAACTTTTTTAATTTATTTATTTATTCATGAAAGACATAGAGAGAGGCAGAGACATAGGCAGAGGGAGAAGCAGACTCCTCGCAGGGAGGCTGATGTGGGACTCCATCCCTGATCCTGGGATCAGGCCCTGACCCGAAAGTAGATGCTCACTGCTGAGCCATCCAGGCATCCCTAGAGCTGAATTTTTCTTAAAGCTAAAATACTTTGGGGGCATCTGGGTGGCTCAGTGTTTGAGGGTCTGCCTTCAGCTCAGATCGTGATCCCGGGGTCCTGGGATCAAGTCCCTCATCAGGCTCCCTGCAGGGAGTCTGCTTCTCTCTCTGCCTATGTCTCTGCCATTCTCTGTCTCTCATAAATAAATAAGTAAAATCTTAAATTAAAAAGAAAGCTAAAATATTTTTAACAACTTTCCTCATTATACTTGTAGAATAATTACAAGTAGTATTATTCTTAAGTCTATACTGCTTTTGGTGTCTATGAACAAAGACAACATACAAATATTTCCTCAATGTTTATCAGTGGTTTACTAGCTGATACTCTGAACTTTTCCATTGTGATTCTTCCCCATTGAAACTGCAACAGCAGAGTTCAGAAAACCTAAATGTTTCAAATATAGAAGAAATGACTAATAAGACTCAATGATTTCTTTTAGTTAAAAACACATTAAATTGAAATTATTTAAAAATTCGTTCTTTAGTGCACCTGGGTGGCACAGTCAGCTAAGTATCTGACTCTTGGGTTTGGCTCAGGTTGTGATCTCAGGGTCCTGAGATTGAGTCCTGCATCGGTCTCTGTGCTTAACACGTGGTCTGCTTGGGTTTCTCTCTCCTTCTCCCGCTACCCCTTCCCTTGCATTTTCTCTTTCTCTTTCTCTTCTTCTCTCTCTCCCTGTCTAGTTCAAATAAATCTTATAAAAAATTTTGTTCTTGGTACCTAATATTTGATACCAAAATCTAATTTCTTTAAAAAACTTCTTCCCAAAACCATACAGAAAGTGGTTTTATATAGTAAGACATCTTAAAAATATCTGAGTAATGGTAACCATATAGATGTCATTTATCTAGGATAATTTTAGCCCCACAGTGGATTATTTATTTATCTCTAGAAACTTATAGACTTAAATATAGCCCTATGAAGAAACTATATTCATTACCCAAATTAGTGAATATACTTTATTAATACAGATAATCTTTTTAAAATCATGAAATTTTTTAGCACTATACATTTAAATCTCATTAAATTCCAGCATATTAAGACATTCCTACAAAAGAACCTCTCCATCTTTTGTACCTCCTCCTTAATCTGAATCAAGGTCACACAGCAGAAAATGGCAGAGTCCAAATTCAAACCCCTGCTGAGTTATCCTACTCTCAGTTTGACTTACCCCATTAGAGTTAGCACTATAAAGAGAATAAGTGGGCCTGTCCCAGAAATATATGCTAGACAACAATTCTTAAAAGACTCAGGAGTAAAAGTGCCTTCTCTTAGAGGGCCCTACTTGCCTAAGCATAGGTTTCCAACAGGGACCCATTTTCCAGTTCCTCCTTGAATCTTCTGCCTCAGTAAAGACTAAAATTCCTCATCTGTCTTTCTTCTCAATCTTTATTTTCATTTTGAGAAATTTTGTGAAGACATAAAAGATCAAAAGTTAATATGTACCTGTGTAGCCAACTTGTGAATAAAAAATAGTAAATATCATGATATTTACTTCAAGTATTGTTTTATAAAAACAAATGCAGAAGTATGAAACAAATTGAAGTACATTTTGTACTGAATTCCAGTTTTATTACTTACTGCCAACCATATACAGTGTACCACACATACAATTAATTCACCTTCCTTAGTTACCTTCATTTCAATAATCTCCCTTATTTTTCTTTCCTTTTACATGCCCAGGAGCTCACATACATTTTTAATTTGGGGGATGGGGTGGGAGGTGGGGGGAGGAGGTCAGCTTTGGAATAAGCTTACTTTGATATGATAGGGCATTTGTATAAAATAAAGGCAGCATGTTCACGGGGATAAAGGTGGACTTTTTAATAAATGAGAATGAAACAATGAATGGAAACATTGAGATAGAAAAGTTGGCTTCATACTGCAAATAAAGATCAAGAAAAACACCAAATGACTCCAAGTTTCACACGTAAAAAGCATATGTGAGCACTCATAGAAGAAAATATGAACAAATTCCTCGAACTCCTTTGTGTGAGAAAGTCTTGCTTATCATTCAAAATGTAGACACCTTTGACTAGAAGTTATTCTCATTACTCCACAGATGATCTCTAGAAATAAAAAAAAATGAACTAATTCTAATAGAAAATTAGTAATATGTAAACAGAAAAGAAATCCAAACGTCCTTTACAATTTTTAAATAATTTTCAGACTTATACATGAGAATAATACAAAATAAAACCCACTGAAATATGAGCTCACATATATATAATTTAATTTATCATCAAAATATATCAACATTGACTTCTGTTGGGCCATTATAATATTTGCTGTTTTTGTATGTTTGTGGGTTTGTTTGTTTGTTTGAGAGAGAGAGGAAAGCATGAGCAGGGGGAGGAGCAGAGGGAGAGAGAACCTCAAGAAGACTCCTGGCTGAGTGCAGAGCCTAGTGTGGGTTCAATCTCACAACACTCAGATCTTGGTCTGAGACAAAATCAAGAATCGGTTGCTTAACCCTCTAAGCCACCCAGGTGCCCCACTTTGTTTTGTTTTTAATAAACTTCATCTAGCTAAATTCTTTCCATTCCTAATTTCCAAAATTTATATAAAAGCTCAGAGTGAAATTTTGAAAAAGTATTTTCCGTACCTATTGAGAGGATCATTTTTTTTAATGTGTTAATGTAGGCAATTGTGTTTTAATGGATTTTCCCTTAAATTCCTCTGACACTTGATGAATTAGGTATCATATTTTTTACGTCTAACTAATTTTGACTTGTGCTATTTTCTTTTTTGCATTGTCTGGTTTTAGAATCAAGGTGATACAGGGCTATTAAAATGCGTTTGGGTAGCTTTCTTTATCTCTATAGCTTTGTAGAGAATAATAAATTATCTTTTCTTTGCACATCCTTTAAAATGTGCCTGTAAAAAAATATGACCCGTATATATATTTTTTTATTTTTAAAGGGAGAAAACTTTGTTTACCGAATCAAATTTTTAATGACTATTAGGTATAATTGCTTATTTCCTACTTCTACTGCAGATGCATTTTCCACCTCTCTTCTTAATTGTTTTGCTTGATGTATTTCAGCCATATCCCCTCCCACAGCTCCAGTTCTCAATGGATTCTAGCCAAATGGCTCCTTTCCCCTACAGCTGGAGGTGCTAACAGGTTTGCACTGTTGCTACATGTTGTGGGCTTTTCCATTGAGGTTGAGTGCCTTACCTCTGCCCCATCTCTGCTCAGAGACTCTTTATCAAATTAGCTTCCCTTAACCCTTTGGTATATGTTGTTTTTCTGTCAGAATCCTGTTTAGCAGAGGCCATTTCGAATGTTCTATTCCTTTCCTTGAGTCAATTTTAATAATTTATAATTTTATGCAGCATGACATGATGATATCTTCATCTAAGGTTTCAAATGGCATGGAGTACAGTTGTTGATATTATTATTTTACATTTTTTATCTTTTACATCTCTAGGTATCTTGCTTCCAAAAATCTTAATTCTGCATTTCTTCTTTTCTTCTTTCTTTAAACCTTTGCCTCTGGGTTTCTACTGAAATAACATAGTTCTGAGGAGAATTATCTCTGGAGCTAAGATGTCTGTTTGAAATGTAGCTTCATATATATTGGACTAATGACTCTTTTTTAAAAAAATATTTTATGTATTTATTTATGAGAGACATAAGCATGAGAGACAGAGGCAGAGACACAGGCAGAGGGAGAAGCAGGCTCCATGAAGGGAGCCCGATGTGGGACTCAATCCTGGGTCTCCAGATCAGGCCCTGGGCCGAAGGCAGGTGATAAACCGCTGAGCCACCCAGGGTGCCCTTGGACTAATGACTTTTTATGACTTAATTTCTTCCTTTTTTTTTCTTTCTTTTTTTTTTTTTTTTTAATAAACTAGAGACATGACCAGCACCAACCTCACAGGGTTTATTCTTTTTATTTTGTCTGTTTGTTTGTTTAAGGAATAACTGAGTTAGGTTGACATAGAACACATGTTTTATAATCTTAACTGTTACGATTATTATTTGCAAAAGTGCATCATTCAATGAATAAAATTATTGTCAGTGTAGAGCTGAGGGCAGGAATTCCTTTTACATTTTGTATGTTAGGAAATACATTTTTCTCTCATCCTTGACTAAAGATTGGTTGAGTATGAAATTCTCAGTTTGCAAATAATTTCCTTCAGCATCTTGACAATATTGCTAACTTAATTTCTGATATCACTTGTTACTGATAAATCTACTCACATCCCAATGACTGTTTCTTATCATTCATTGTCATTTTTGTCTGCGAGCTTTTAAAATTTTTCTCCTTAACCATAATATTTATTAGTTACTCTGGGTTTATATTCATTTTTATTTGTGTTTTTGGAAACTATTTATTTTCAGTCTAAAAATGACAAAAGCTCAGAATCACTTACTCAAATACTACTTCTCTTCCAGTCTTTCCATTCTGGTTTATGGATATTTGAAACTCTCATCAAATCATCTATTATTTGCATAGCATTGTTATGCAAAAAACTTTTTTGTTATGATGGAAATGTTCTATATATGCATTGTTCAATATGGTCACATGTGTCTAGTGACTACTACACTGGATAATATAGCTGTAGAGTACTAGTTTATCTATTACTAATTTTCATTTGTCTATATGTGCTGAATTTTGAATAAATTCATAAATACACTCTAGATGAATTCTTAAGTATATTTTTCTCAGTCACTAGTTCTTTCCTTGTATTCAGTACAGAGTTAACCCTATCAGTTTCATATTTTCAGTTATTATATTTCCTCCAAGATTTCTAATTAATGTTCCTATACATTTTGCTCTTGTTGCATTTTAACCTATATTTATTTTGTTGCACTTTATTAAATGAAAATTTTGAGAAAAAAATGAAAGTTTGTTCTGAATGGATCTCATTTAGCAATTTGAACATGCATATGCTTTGAAGTCTTTATTAGATATTTGCATAAAACTGGCTTTCCCTAGGGGATCCCTGGGTGGCGCAGTGATTTGGCGCCTGCCTTTGGCCCAGGGCGTGATCCTGGAGACCCGGGATCGAATCCCACGTCGGGCTCCCGGTGCATGGAGCCTGCTTCTCCCTCTGCCTGTGTCTCTGCCTCTCTCTCTCTCTCTCTCTGTGTGACTATCATAAATAAATAAATAAAGAAAAAAATATATATATATATAAAACTGGCTTTCCCTGAAGCTTATTCATTTTCTAATTGTTGATTCTATTGACTTTATAAACAACTTGTGTGCATATATTTTAAATGTATCTAAAAATTTCAATAAAGAAACATGTTTAAAAAAAAAAAGAAAGAAAGAAACATGTTTTGAGGATTGTTTTTCCTTTTCACTTTTGTTTGCTTTTAGCTCTACCTGTCTGACCTCCTTCTAGTTTCCTCTGTCTCCTCCCTAGACTGTACAATCAAAAACAAATTTTAAGGTTTAATTTTAGAGTTCTTTTGCCAAGATTAAGTCAATGATATCTCAGATCCAGATTCTAGAGATCTAGATTGCTTGGTATAGTTTCAGATTGAATAGTTTAATCTGTGCCCTCCTGCTTTTCTGGGTCAATCCACCTTGATGGTGGTAGTTGAAAATAGTATTTGTTTGTTTGTTTATTTATTGATTTATTCCTTTCACAAATAAGGAGATCCACTTGAGCTTCTGATTTCAAGCAGGGGATCAGGGACCTATTGTAAAAAAAAAAAACTTTTAAAATCTTTTTGCCTTGGATGAAACAAAGCACCAGTTTCTATTGCCTTTTTCTGACCAAGAACTGGGTGATTCCATGGTTTGATCCCATTCACAATTTTTGTAGTTTCATTTTATTTCTGTTTTGTTCTGAACTTATTTTTTTTCTTTCTGGTTTCTACTTATGTTTATATACTGGTTTATCTGTCATTGAATTTGAAGGGATGTATCAAATACATTCTTATGAAGTCATCCTAATGGAAGTCTAAAATGTATGTTTATAAAATAAGCCCTCTTATCTGTTGTCTATTATTAAAGGACACACTGAAAATCACTGATTTTAAATCACATTATATCTCATTATATCGAGGATGCCACTTGAAACTTAGAAAGTGGTTTCCTCATTATTGTAAACACAGCAAAAAGAATTTATTTTACTCTAGAGTTTTAAAAAATATTTTTGAAAGGTTGCTTTTGGCCTGAATTTACTATTTTCCTTGTCACTGTAATGACTAGTGTGAGAGACAATATAGTACTAAAATACACCAATCATAGATGAGTATATGACTTACAGTAAACCCTTACGGAAATGAAATATGCATTTACTAAGAGTTTAATTGAGCAAATAAGAATATTTTTAAATTAGTAATTCTCCCAGGAGAATTCTGGGTCGAATAGGGGATGTTATGTTAATTTTGGCTAAATGTATGCAAAAACTTGATTTATATTGCTTAATATCTTTTCAGTACCTTAGGACTTTCTGTTTATAACAATCTTCTTTAAATGATCAATACATTCTGCTTTAAGAAATAACACATTAAATGTGTATGTGCATACCTGAAAAGCCTTATGATTGTTAAAATCAATGCATGTATAAGAATTGCTTAGACAGTGGATTTAATGTAAAAAGTGATGAGTATTCTAAGTTTGGAAATTCTGCTTTTCAGGCACATGAAGGACGCAGCTGTAAAAAAATTGGCTTCCAGGTGGAAGAACTGCAATTTAAATGTTTACCAACCTCAGCTTTCTAACCTCTGAAATTTAAAGGACAGTAGCTATATTTAATACATTTCTATTTTCCTCAGTGGGGAAGTACATTCTAGGAACAATCCCAGGATTTCCTGCAAAATTTTTCGTGACTATGAAAAACCATATATACACATGTATATAGTTGCAAGAGGCCAACTTTTGTATATAAAGAGTTGCTCCTTGTACAGAGAAAAATTGTTTGAAAAATGTACAGGACCTACAGTGCTATACTAAATTGCTTTCTTATCATAGAATTTTTCCCTGCTATTCCTTAATAAAGAAGACAGGCATTAATAATCATCAAGCACCAATGATAGCTCAGGAACTGTCCTAGACATTTTATACATGTTCTTTCATTTAGTCTTCAGAAGAGCATTCAAAGCTCCATGTTATCTCTATATTTGGATAAAGAGAGGGAGGCATAGCCAAAATTAAATCTGAATCTCTAAAATGAACTTTCTAACATAGCAATGATTGTATGTATATGGCTATTGACATGGGTAGTTGATTAGCCAACTTTGTATCAGAATCTATTTCTCATATTTAATAATAATTAAAGGCGATAAATTTGTTTCATACATTTATTTTAGAAAGATTTTTACACCAAAAATTGCAGTGAAGTTTGGAGTGAGGGCTTCCACAACAAAAGATAGAGTCAATGAACAAAAAGAGAGGTTAGATTGTTTCAGTAGCACAAAAACATTTATATTCTGAAATGAAATTGTTCAGCCCCTAGAAGAGGGGAAGATACTATGGCAGACATTTCATAAAATGTAACAAACTCCAGAAAAGCATAAAACTACAAGAGAAAGCTGTGCTGCTAGAGGGTTTTTCTAGGAGGATTTGGTGGAAATGCATTCATTAGAACTTTAGTTTGTAAAAAAAAAAAAAAGAGAACTTTAAATTGTTCAATTGATTGGTTAGAAGTGAAATTTCCTTATTGTGAGCCCAGGTCAATCGTAGTTGTTGGTTTTTTTTTTCCTACTTGTAAGCTACTGCCAAATATTTTCTCTGTTGCAGGGTGAAGTGTAAGAGTGGGTCCAAGATTGCTTCATGTTTAGTTAAGGCTCAGATAAGAAGAGAAGCTTGTTCAAGGTCACACCATCAGTTGTGCTGGCTCTCAGAGTCTATGTTCTTGTTACCCTCTCCTCTGGCCTCTCTGACCTAGGTTTGGCCCTACCTACCACCCTTCTTGCCGATCCTTTCCTCCTTTATCAACTTTCTATTTTTTAATATCTTTGAGGGTAAGGAAAATAAGAAACATTTTGGAGGCCTCATTACTTTTCCAAACTGTTCTTTGACTCCTCTGACACTTTCTCCTACAAATGCATTTTCTCCCTTTGAGAGTTCTTTTTAGTGAACTGACATCAACCCCGATTCTCTAATTTGCTCTGTGTCCTACTTTTTAAGTGTTTTATAAAGTTGAAGGACTGAAGATGACTATCAAATTAATATAATAAAGGAGCGCATTTTTAAAAATAAATTAAGCAGTTTAACTGCATCTAGTATCATAAACCTTAGAACTAAAAGAAATTGCCTGCAATTATTACTTTAGAAGAAGAAAAAAACAGAAGATAGAGTGACATAGATAAAGTTAAAATGCATGACTGATATTAGCCTAATTTATTTGGTCAAAGTGAAAATAAATTTTATTGAGAGATTAGTCAAATTTGACTCTATAAAAAAAAAACTGTAGTCTAATGAAGGTACAGTACATGATTTCACATTTTTGATGAACTTTAAGTTCAAGTGACTGGAAGAATTGAAACCTTGATTAAGACTTCAAAAATTACTTTTATGAGACAAATCAAATTTTTCCTTGGTGCTCTCTAGTTAATTTTGGGTGTTAATTTAGACATAAATCAATTAATATTGTAAAGTTAAATGTAAGAAAATGTACTAAGCATTTATCTTCCTTTTTCAGCTTCTTTTGTCCAAGATGAGCTTTAATAAAGAGAATATGATTTAACAAATTATAAATGCTGTTTGAAACCATAATAGCTATGCACATAAGGGTGAAAATAAACAAAGTTTACTAGAGATTAGAAAGAGTATAGTATATTATGTTGGAAATTTTAAATAAAAAGGAAGCCATCATTTCCTTTTTATCTAAGACATTTTATAAAATAATGCAGAGAAGGAAATATGTAAGCTAGTAATGATATATGTTTTAATTAAAATATTTTATTTAAAATTTAATACAGACAATTCTAGCAGGCAACTGGTTATGAATGTGTTTCTTTTAAAACAACTTTCTAGTCCACAAAATATATGAAGTTCATTTTTGGCAAAATATAAAGAGCATATCCTTATCTGTGAACCACTCTTGCTTCTATCTATTTACTACCACTATTTCCAGAATTTATTGTTTCACATTTCTCACCACCTGCACAGTGTAACTGCTGCCTTTGTAAAGACCTATATATCGCTGAAAGTATAACTGAACAAGCTACCATTGTTGCTGTTAGTTGCTGTCTCCCTTGTTTAAAGACTTGGGCTATTTATCTCAGTGTTCACACACAGAAATTGAAATGTATAAAAGTGGACATTAGTAAATAGAGACCCACAGGATACCTGCTCGACTTGAATGAAGACCTTCCCAGGATGCCATTTCAGCTGCAGTATCTCAAAAGTCATAAAACGGTGAAGCCAGAATGACCATATATGGGAAGAAGGGTTTAGGAGCTGTGTTCTAGTTGGGGTAGAAAAGGGTGGGTCTCATACCCAGAGATCTAGTTAGAAAACAAGTTCTGATTTGCATATCTGGAGTGGAGTCTGGGATTCTCATTTCTAGAAAGCTCCAAGAGCTCAAAATGCTCCAGGAACAAACGTTAAGTAGCATGGTCTAGTAAACTAATTTAAAACTGCATATGAAGCACATGGTACTTTCTTAGACTGCTGTTTATTTGGTGTGATTGTGAGGGGGTGAGAATTTAAAGTGTTAATGAGGAATCTAACTTATATTCTCCTGAACCCTCTGTCTCTCCAGCTACCTCTTATTCTTGCAACTGAATTCTTGAAATCAGAACTCAAACTCAACTTTGACTGAATCAGAAACTATTATGAACTAAATTATCCTCCAAAATTCATATGTTGAAACTAATCTGCATTGTGATAGTATTTGAATGTGGGAACTTGGGAAAGTAATTAGGTCATGAGAGTGGAGCCCTTATGAGTGAGATTAGTGCCCTTTTAGAGACCCCAGAGTCTTCCCTCCCCTCTTATGCCATTTAACAGCACAGCAAGAGGAAAGCCATGTATGAACTAGGAATGAAGCCTCACCAGATACTGAGTCTTTGGCACCTTGATGTGGAACTCCCCAGCCTTCATTACCATGAGAAATAAATTTCTGTTGCTTATAAGCCACCCAGTCTATGGTTTCCTGTTGAGGGACCCAGACAGACTAAGACAAAATATCAAAAAGAATAAAATGTGATGGAGTTTACACCTCTGTTCAAGCCTTGACTGATCAACAACTTCCTCAAAAGTGGGTGAGGTGTGATGATTTTTTAAATATCTCCCTGATTGAGCTCTATACGTGCCTTAGATTGAGAAATAATTAAATAATTATCATGTTTTGTGCTGATGTAGAAAGAGTAAAAAAGGCAGAAGTATTGCCAAACATTTTGAAATAAATGAAAATCTTTTTATGATGAAAAAGTTTTTTCTTGGGTAGTACTATTACTATTAAGATTGTTTTTGCTTCTGTAAATTAGCTTTATGACTGTGCAGTGTAAAGTTTGCCTGCTAATATAAGTACCACTGTAGCCAAGTCAGATTTTTTTATGTTAGTTACAGTCTAAGGAATTAAGAAGATAAGAAACATGCCATTTATAGTGATTACATTGAAAGCCTATCATTTAAGAAACTAATAAAATTGAACACCTTTGTCACTTTTTTCCATATCAAGGACTAGAAGTTAGTGTCAGAATTAATGGATCATTTATAAAAATATTAAATGGATATCTTGATAAGCCAACTGAGAAAAAAATTAAATAAATTAAATCTATGTACTATTTTTCTCTAATTTTATCTGGTCCAAGCTTGGGTGCTTTTGTCTTATTCCTAATCCCATAGACTCTCTCCTTAAATCTCCCTCTTCCCCTCATTCAGACTGTTAATTGTCCTCTTTTACCCCATATTCTCGTATTTTGGTGGTATAATTGTTAACTAACCCAGCTAGGAAGTTTTTTGTGATAGTGTGCCGACAGAATCAGGATAGTGCCTTTCCTGTAGGTAGTATTCATGCAATTTTGGTTTTCCCAATATAAATCCTCCAGGCTTTCCAGTCCAAAGAAGAGATGATTCCACTGGTGGCACTCTCAGCCCAGGCAGAAAAGGATAACAGTATCGTGTTAGGTTGATAAGTGACATTAATCTTGTATGTGTGTATATAGACATTTATTCTATTAATTCCATTGTTGCACTTATATAAACACCATATTGGTCCCTAACTTTTGTAGGTCACATTCCCCTTTGAGAAACAAATGGGAATGAATGGGAAAATACCTATTATCTACAGAACTTTGCAAATAATTTGACAATATTCCCAAATTCACTGAAATCCATTCATATACTTAAGAATTATAAGATTCTATTAATAATCCTTTATAAACTGAAAGGGGGGATCTATATCAAGGTCCCCCTTAACAGCATGTTTGAAACAAAAAAAGATGCTCCAAAGTGATCCAAACAGTAATTTTAAAATAAATAATTATCAAAATAACTTTTATTTTTACTTTTCTCATACAGGCATAAATTCTTTTTGAAAGTTATGAAATTTAAGAAATACTGTAATCACAAACACTCAGCATTTCAAGAATTGATGAAGCTTAGAAGTAACTGTAAACAAAATAAAGAAAAAAAATCTTTACTAATATTTATATGTTTGTTTTTGCACCCGTCAATTCATTTCGGTATTCTCCTTCCATAAGAAGATACTGATTTTTTTTTTTTAAGTTTTTCTCCTCCTTTTGATATTTAACTTTAGCAACTGTGTTTGAGAGGTTACAAATCTCAGCAACCACGTCACATGATTGTTCTGGCTCATGAAGAAGCAGGTGCAGCATAGTGTATCATGACAGACTGAAATGGATTCCAGCCATGGGAAGGTAAATTTTCCAGCCACACTCGCACAGATTGAAATAACTCACTCTTGACTGCTGCCGCAGAAAGCATCAGTCTGTATCTCAGACTATAGCTATCAACTTTGTACTGCTGCCTCTAGCAGACACCCAGAGATTCCAAAGTAAAAAGGGGAGGCTAATGCATTTCCCTAAAGTAACTCAAAACTATTTAAACAGTTTCACTCTCCACTTTTCTACCAAAAATTCTTGTCTCAAGGACAAGAACATTTTTTTTTTTTTTGTTATATTGGGTAATATATGCCTATTACGGTGTACGGATTTACTATTTCTTGTTTCTATTGAAACTAGATATGGGGCAACCCGGTGGCTCAGTGTTTAAGTGTCTGCTTTCCGCCCAGGGCCTGATCCTGGGGTCTCAAGAATGAGCCCCCACATGCGGCTCCCTGCATGGGGCCTGCTTCTCCCTCTGCCTGTGTCTCTGTCTCTCTCTCTCTCTGTGTGTCTCTCATGAATAAATAAATGAAATCTTAAAAAAAAAAAAAAACTAGATATGTATTTATAAATTGTATTTTGACATGAAGAAGTAAGGAAACAACGTTAACAAACTAGGATGCTTAATCATATTTCATGATGAAAGTTAACAGTTAAAATTTGTATATGGTTTATGTTTCTTAGCTTCAATTAAATTGCAGTGTAACTTTTACCAAAAACTTTCAGGTAAGCAAGAATTAACCTTTTCTAAAAGTAAAAATGTTGATTCTTTATAATTGGCTTTTAAGAAAAATTAAGACATTAAACAGTGGTGTGTTAGAGTCGGTTCTTATTAGAATCAGGTCTTACTGGCCCTGGGAGCCAGTTATGCACATATCTTCCTGACTCCCTGATCAGTGATGTCACTTTGAGAGCTTAAAGTAGGTCATGGTGGGAGTATTTAAGGCACAGAAATTGTGAAGATTCCAAAGTTCCCTTACCTTCCCAAGCCATGTGTTAATCATTTGCCAGCATACTATAGACTATCATAAATAGTATAGAATAATATATATAGTATCATACTGTATCTAATATGCTGCAGATAGCATACCATATATATGTGTATGGCTATACAACATGCATTAGGTTCTTTAGATAACTGTCAATATACTCAGGAGATTAGAGGTGAAAGGTTAATATGCTTTTCTCTTCTACAACTTTGCAGTCAGATGTTATGGTACAATGAAAATGAGTCTTGGGCCATACTCTGTCAATCATGTACACATTAATAAGGAAAAAATAGTAATATGACCAATTCTTCTAGGCTCAGTAAAGATCCCAGTCCGTATCTACAGACACTCTGGCAAGACGTTCTATAAAAGATGTGCTCCCAGGGGAACACATCAAGATGGCAACACTATTCAAACTTCTAAGGTGCATTAACAGGGTCCTTTTAGATAAAGTGTGAAAACAAACAATCAAAAATTATTCTCTTAGAGTCCTGCTGTAAAAAATGTAAATTCCTTCCTAGCCAATTACATGTGTTAAGCCCTATTCATGTCACCAAAAAAAAAAAAAATTATTGTAAGACCTCTTGTGCTCATTAACATTTCTGTGATGTAGATTTTAGTAATATCTGAAGTACTCATGTAGCTCCCCTGGAACAGGGATTCCTGATTAAGTTACCACAAATACTCACTATAGATTCCAATCAGTATATATACACACATATATAATAAAACGGCATTCATTACCAAAGGGACAATGTGGTATGATGCCAAAATATCTATACTAAAGAGTTACTAATTCTGCATATGAAGGGATTATTCTCCATGGTCTTTCTGCATGCCATTTCAGCTTTGGCTCTGGAATATCCTGTCAAGGATGTTTGTCCAAAAACAGCCTTGGATGATATAGATAATGCACCCCCCCCCCCCCCGCCACTGCCCCCAGGCAGAGGGCAGATTTGTTTCCTGATTACTATAGTCAAGATAATGTCTTCCTTAGGGGTACAGAGTAGGCAGGTTTGCTAGCAGTTTTAAAGATTAGGAATTCCTAAAGTCAAAATTCTTTAGCTGTGATACAAATAGACTACATGTGAAATATCTGGCTGGACCTGATTCCACATCACTCCCTACAGGACTTAAATGGCAAGAAAACTGATGAGAACATGAAGATCATGTTTTGTGATAAAGTCCTTTGTCTCGGGCCCCAAGTCTTGTGTCTTCTGCTAGTATCAATAAAACTATATTAAGAAAATATATTAGCTTGTAAGTAGTATGAAATCTCAGGTCATTAACAGGTTTTGATACTGTAGACAGATAAGTATAGAATTTATGATTTTATCAAAAGCCAGATTTTTTTTTATGTTAAATAACACATTTTATTTTCCATTTTCCCAAAACATTAAATAACACACGGAGGAGTAATTTAGCACACAAACAGAGAGAGGCAATGAATAACACCGAAAATGGTTGTTTTACTTTAGGACTCCTTAAAAACTCATGCTCTTTGGTGACCTTGATTGGAGTTCTCAACAACCAGAGGGGTTACCTCAGAAAAACGGTTGGTGTAAGAGATACCTCTGGTCCTGGAAACTGGAAACATTCTATAGGGGAAATAGGAGGTCTGTCTCCTCAGGTCTGTCTCCCTGAGCTACAGCAGATGGTCTCAAGCTTGTTTTTATTTCAGGTGACACTGCTAGGGCTCCTTGTTTGAGAAAGGATTATACTAAAAGAGCCAATCAAAAATTGAAGCTATCACATTTATAAACTAGTTATAAATTAATTCATTATCTTTGTCTATACTTTTATTAATTTATAGACCTAATATAAAAATGCTATTTAATCATTTCTTTCCTTTATACATTGGGGAAAAAAGGAAATTTCAGAAAATTTTAATCATTATATATGGGCTCAGCTTTATTATTAGATTCTGCATCGCCAAACTTAAGACCATTATAAAAATGCAAACAGATACTTTGACACTACAATATATCTTTGAAAATATTCTGATATTTAAGGCAACACTTATCTTATTGAATACATTTCATAATTTTTTCATGAATAATTATTAGAACTGACCAAGATAGCCTTAACATTTCCCTCAGTTTGACTAAACTTGAGAGAAGTTTCTTACTGACTATGAGTCCTAATTTTCTTTTCTTAGGGCATTTACTTTAGAAAATTTGCAATTGTAAATTATTTCTTTGTCCCTTTGAGATGTAAATCTTCTCCCAGACTCCCAGTCTTATAATGCAGGACTGTCTTTCTCCAGAATCTGAAAGCCATCCCTTTGAAATATAACCATCAAAGAAGATAAGGCCAGTACATGAAAAGATGTTTAGCATCATTAATTATTTGGGAAATGCAAATCAAAACCACAATGAGTATCATCTCACACCTATCAGAATGGCTATTATCAAAAAGACAAGAGATAGTAAGTGTTGGCAAAAGATGTTGAGAAAAGGGAACCCTTGTGCACTATTGATGGGAATGTAAATTGGTGCATCCATCATGGAAAATAGTATGAGGATTCCTCAAAAATTTAAAAATAGAACTACTATATGATCTAGCAGTTCTGTTTCTGGGTATTTATCCAAAGAAAACAAACACTAACTCAAAAAGTATATGTGTCCTAGTGTTCGTTATTTACAATACCCAAAACATAGAAACAACCTAAGGGTCCATTGATGGATGAATGAATAAGGAAAATAACACACACACACACACACACACACACACACACATACACAGAGGAATATTATTCAGCTATTAAAATGAATGAAGCCTTGCCATTTCCAATGACACAGGTAAACCTTGAGAGCATTAAGCTAAGTGAAGTAAGTCAAGTAGAGAATAATATCTCACTTATATGAGGAATCTAAACAAACAAAAAATCAAAAAAGCAGGCTCATAGATGTAAAGAACAGATTAGGGATTGCCAGAGGTAGAGTGTAGGGGGTAGGCAAAATGGATAAAGGGAGTCAAAAGTAACTAACTTCCAGTTATCAAGTAAGGTAAATCATAGGAATGTAATATACAGCATGGCGACTGTAGTTAGTAATACCTTATTGTATATTTGACACTTGCTAAGAGTAGATATTAAAAGTTCTCATCACACACACACACACACACAACTGTAACTATGATGATGGGTATTAAACTAGATTTACTGTGATGATCACTTTGCAATATTTACAAATATGGAATTGTTATGTTGCACACTTGAAACTAATATGTCAATTATACCTAAAAGAAATTCATTAGAACAAAGAAAAAGATAAAGCCCTTATTTTCAAATCTCTGTGAAAGATAGGAGCATAACTTTTGTGAGGACCAATTAGCAAACACAGATTGCCTAATCACATTGACCAACCTTCCCCACAAAAGTCATCCAGTACTTTTCCACTAGCTCATCCAACGATCAAAAACTCTCCCACCTATTGTTTCAAGGAGAATTGAATTCAATCTCTCTCTCCTGTTGTGATAGTCTGAAATAAAGTCTCCTTTGTTTAATTTGTCCAGGATAATTTTTCTTTATCAGAACCCAGTAAAAATGAACATATCTTATAATGAAATCATAAGAAATTATGTATACACACGTATATAATTACTATGGGTCATCTTAAAAAAGGACATTGAAATATTTTTTAAATGACAGAAAACTACATTAACAGGAATAAATAAGTTAATTTTCAGGTCCATAATCTGGTTTTTAGTCTTTAAAAATGTAATATGAGTTTCTTTTTTGACAAGATCACCATAAGAAGAAAAAAAAAACAATATAAAAGACAAATTACATATGGAGAAAAAAACAGGTTTAATTTGTTTAAACGTGCAAAGGAGGATTTTGATTAAGTTTTTCATGCAGTTCCATTAATAAAACCAAGGAAATCATAGGGAGAGAAGTTAAAGTCTGATTAAAAGATAGGGAACAAAGAAAAGGCATAATTAGGCAATTCTCAGGACACAAAGAATTTGCCAGTGGGGTGCCCAAGGGATCAGCACTACACACTGCAATTCAATATATCTCTAAAACGTCTGTAACTAGGAGGGAAATTTATGCTTTAGTTGGTTGGGACTTTGTGTAATTTCTGGAAAGACTTAAAAAACCAAAATAATTGGTTTTGGGACAGCAAATGAAATTCAACCCAAGAGTAAAGTATGTCATATTAGAACGATCAGCTTAAGCTATTTATAGTGACTTGTAAGTTCTAAATTAGTTGTAACCTCTCAGAAAATTGACCCCAGTCATCTCAAGAATTCTCAATCAAGACATCTCAAAGTGAAATAGAGCTCATTTATATTAACAGTCCAAGCACAAGTGAGTTCATCTTTCACCATGACAGCCATGGTCAAATAACGAGGAACAGACTCAGGCAGACAGATTAATTCGAAGGCTGTTGGCAGTCTCCATTCTACTGCTAACCTATGTTCTAAATTTGGGAAGCCACTCTGACATTCTTAAAACTCTGAGAACTAAACCCGGCTGCCAAAACATTTCCTAATTAAGAAAATAATAATAGAACTAGTGATTGGGCAATTAAGATCCCCAAGACAATTTTTTAATATTAATTAAAACAGTACTTCAGCCTTACTACACACAAAACACTCAGCGTCTGATCTTGCCTCTTGTCTTGTCATTTGCTCATCTGTTGACCAGAACAAATTAATTTGCATTACAATGCAAATGGAATGATACAAAAGATTTGAAGTAAAATTTTAATTCTAAGGGAGGATGAAGGGGAAGGTTCTGGTAGCAATGCAAAGTCGCATTGGTATTTTGGGGTAAGAAAAGTGGCTAAAATGTTAAACTTATTTGAAAGAAGACTATCAAGCTTCCATATTCTAGTATTAAATAATTTAACAGAACAAATGTGACTTTAACCTTGAATTAAAGTTTTCTTCTTGGAAAAAAGTTATATGAATTCTGTCCTATGACATTAATTTCTGGTCAACAAGGAAAAAATACTTTTATTTGAGAACTGAGGTTTTACCTTTTAAATATGTACATCTGATATATACATGAAAAAATGGATTTCATGTTCTTACTAGAAGGAGTCTTAAAAAAAAAAAAAAAAAAGGAATACTCCCAGGCCACACCAAAAGCAAAATAGCCCTAGTACTATAGTCTTGTGAGTCCTCTCCCTGCCATTTCTAGTAAAATAGCACCTTTGGCTATGGGGTCTGAAATCATCACAACTACCTGGCTAACAAACATAGTACCATGGGAGCTGCTGATTAAGGGCACAAAGTATAGGAGCACAGAAGAATAATAAGCACAATAGCACAGAAAATAATAACAGAAGAAGAAATGATATGTCTTCCAGAGCCTCACCGGGAAAAAGGCAACAACCTGATACTACAAAGGTTCTGCAGGGTGGGACTTCAATCTAAATCCAAAAGACTATATAACTGAATGTTTCAGGCTAAACAAATATCCATCACCAATAATGGATTTCTCTCTAAAATGTTGTTTCTGTCACAGGAAAAACCTGATCATTAGGTATATTTTTGATGAAAATCTGAGTTGGACTTTCCACTCTGCATATTCATCTGCAGTGATTCAAATTTTGGTTGTTTGGTACTCACAATGATGGGGGAACAAGGGCTAGCTGAGGACAAGGCATGAGCCTGGGGCAGTGAATTGACAAGTCCTTGAAACAGGCAAATGGATATTCCTCTGTGGACCCGACTGCCTTGATGTTATTATTTTGCTAAGGGCAAAAAGCAATCTTAGCCCAACCCCCAGGATCCTGTAAGTCTACTTTAACATATAAAAATTCCTTTAGAAATTTCCCTTTATGTCTATTCCCCAAGATACATGGCAGCAATCATCCCCCAAGCACATGGACCACTGATACAGATCTGAAGGGTCTCATGACTAAGGTTCTTTAGATGATAATAGGTGACTTCTTCCCAATAATAGCTAGCCTCCTCAAGGTCCTGGAACCTTGCTCCCAAAATTCCTTAGAGAGTACACTATCCTTAAACCCCTCCCAACTTCCAGGTATAAAATCAGCTGCTCCTCATGAACCCTGGGCGGCAGCTCTTCCTGCCCATGGATCCTGTCCCCGTGCTTTAATAAGACCACCATTTTACACCAAAGATGTCTCAAGAATTCTTTGTTGGTCATTGGCTCTGGACCTCACCCCACCAAACCTCACCTATATTCCAAAACTTCATCAACTCTACACCAACAAAAACAACTGCTGGTTCAGAGTTTGATTTGGTGGCATGGCACTATTATAGTCATTACCCACCCTGGGTTTTCAGACTTCTTGGTGAGGTTTCAAAAAATGAAGTTCTTATCCTGTTTTTCCCATCCCACACTGTGTTGTCTTTAGCTCCTAAAGAAAAAAAATACCTGGTATTAAACAGAATTCTATGTCTGGAAAAGCCAATCATTGAGAAAAACGACAGGAGATAGAACTTTTTGCTACTGACATTTGAATAACCAGCGTGAACTGATTCATTTTTATTTCCTGTCTATAAAAGGAAAGTCAATATTGGGATAGTTGGCCTGATATTTGGTATAAAAAATATTACTGATGAGGGATAGTTGGAAGAAAGGCAAGCAGGGATAAAGAGCTCCCACCCTAAGAGGAAACCACCCCAAAAAGCATTTTACACCACCCTGGAAGGATCCCTCTCCCCTTCACCATGAGATAGATAGATGACAAAAACCTGATGGATGACAAGCACAAGGAGGGTTGATCAGATTAAAACAGCCCTCCTACAAGCCTATAAAACCCCCCAGACTTAGACACTCCAATGGCAACCCTTTCATATCCTCTTCCTTGTTGGGAGCTTTGTACTATTGCTCAATAAACTTTGCTTTGCTGCCCACCATGCTTCATCTGGTCTATCACTTCAGTCTTCAAAGTAGTGTGATCAAAAGCCATGGGCAAGGAAGGAGAAGGAAATCCTGTAACATTATGTTTCCTAAAATTTTCACAGACCCGAAGTTTATTTTCCTTAAAATATTTGGGCAATTTTGTTAGCATGAAGTATAAATTGTGTAAACAAAAGTGTCATGACTGGGATAATTAGACAAGTCATTGGAACAAAAATATTTTCTTCTGGAATAGTTACTAAATAGAGGTTTATTTCAATTTGCTTGAAATATTTAGGCAATTTGCTACCTACAGTTTACTGTGTTAGTATAAATTAGACATAGTATAAATGAGAACTACAACAAGCTAATTAATTTCATTGGAACATAGTTTTCAAAGGTTAGAAAGAAATGAAAAATATCTCATAATGAATTCATCTAACATGTCCTTTGCTTCCAACTCCACAACATGGCCTTTAGCTGACATTTCCAGAAGAAGAGATTTTCCAAATCAGTTAATTTTAGTTAGCTAAGTTTCCTCTTACAAGCAACCAAATATTTTGACAGAAATATGTCCATCACTGCCATTAACTGAGGTTAGAGAAAACCTAAGGCAGTGAGCAAAATGGGTTGAGGAAAAAGAAAGCCAGGACTAGGATACAGGAAAAGCAGTAAGGACAAAGCGAAATAAAATTGAGAAAAATTAGTTATTGAATCTGTGATCCCCTGCTTTCTCTAATAGTATATATTTGATGTAATTTAATCTGTGCACAATTATTGACCATCAACCCTATGAAAAACCATAAGAACTGAACTGTAATACAGTTATACCATAGTAGTTTTGTAGTTATATAAAATATTAAGTAATTTTATGTTATCCTTTAATTTCTTTTCAGTTTTGCAGTCTGTTTTTATGGGTTTTCTATCACCTGCCTCATCAGCAAATTACCAGCAGTCAGTTCTCTCTGCTGACAATATCCCTGCCTATGGCATTCCTATCACCTTCTCATGTTCTGTTCTAAATGTACTCTGAGCTGAGACATTAGATAAGTTATAGTGACATTGGTTGTCTATTTCTTTGCAATATACGAATGCTTCACACATATTCTATGTTCTATCATTTTCCGGTGAATACATTGAGTTAGATTACTGTTAGCTTGCTGATTACTGAATTCTTCGAAGTCACTTAGAATCATGTCTAAAATAATATTAACTAGAGAATGAGAGATGCTCTCCTTTGTGTTATCTGCGTGGATTTAGTGCATGAGTTTTGTGTCATCTTTGAGCTTATCTATGACATTTTTCTGCTTATTTTTAAATCCTCAACCATCTTTGGTAGTTGAAGTTATTTCACTATTAATAATGCTATGGATTTGAAAGATGAACACAGTAAAAGGACTTTGAAGATTTGAGTTCTATTTAAATAATTATAAAATTATTAGGTAAATGGGAGAAGATTAAAAACCAGCAGAACTTACTTTGAAATGTTCTATTTTACAATATCAGTAACTTTGCATTCCCAAAGAACTGCATTTCAAAATGACATTTTCTGGAAGCAAAGATTTAGAGGATGATACAGTTTTCAGTCCACTAGAAAAACCACACATCAGAGTAGCTTTCACAGGACAGAGGAGAGTGAATCATTAGTGTGCACACCATCAGCAAGGAAGCAGTTTCCCTCACACCATCTCAGTGTTTTATTTTATTGGAATATTGAAGGAAATGTGTGCTATTTCTCTGTTCACTTCATCTCTATCATCATTGTGAAGCCTTCATATTTCAATTTGTTGGCTGAAACAACTTCGCTTTAATGAAGCTAGCCAAAATCAGTGGGATACTTAGTTATTCCATTTTTCTAAAAGAGTCTTTATTTGGTTAGTTTTTTTCTCTTTTTTTCCTGCTCTCTAAAACTGTATTCTGGGGGCACCTGGGTGGCTGAGTTGGTTAAGCATCTGCCTTTAGATCCCAGGATCCTGGGATCAAATCCCACATTTGGCTCCCTGTTCAGAGGGGAGTCTGCTTCTCCCTTTGGCTGCCACTCCCTCAGCTTGTGCTCTCTGTTCTCTCTCTAATATAAATAAAATCTTTTAAAAAAATAAAACTGTATTCTGAAATGGGCTGTCGGTGAGCACCCCCATACTCAGGATTAGATTTCCATTTCAACTCTAAATATACTCTCCATGTTTAAGGAATTCAATCCAACATTACTAAGCCTAATTCTGACAGGCCCCATATAGATAGTACATAAAATTTCATATAACTGTTGTGCCCAAGATTGTGAATCCAAGAAACTACCAAGGAGCCGACACGGATGCAAGCGCATGAGGGTTTATTAGCAAGCTCGAGCTCGGGTCCAAGTATACCGACACAGCGGAGCAGGGACTTGGACCCCAAAGTGGGTTACAGCTGGGTTTTTTATAGGCTGGTCTAGGGGATTTTCAGAAGGGGTGGAGGAATTTCTCAAGTTCTGTTTACATTCTGATATGGGGCTTAAGGGCATTGAGCTCTGTTCTCATTCTAATATGGGACTTTCTACCACAGGCGTGGGCTCTCTTGTCTTTCTGATATGGGATTCTCTGCCAAGGACATTGAGGACATTCTGCAATTTTTCCCCGTAAAGTTCAGCTCTTATTCACAAGGGCCTAAGATGGCTGTACTTGTGCTAATGTTAAACTTTAGGTGGGATGGCCTTAATTTTTCTCAGCCTCCACAATAACATGTGACTATATGAACTACATACATGTAAATTCAACATATCAAAAAATGAATTTAACATTTTCCTCCCTAAAAATGCTGCTTCCCCAATTTCTTTATAAGAAGGATTTGGGATTAGAGTCAACAACATGTTTAGATTGAAGATCCATGAATTTAACTTGGAAATATACTTGTTTGACAAGTATATATTGTTCCTACATACTTGTATGGTATGTATGTGGGGAGTGGAGGCAGGGGCATGGGACTTCAAGGACCGGTGAAGCTATATTGTTATTTTGTTTTAGGAGGAATGAAGTGAGGATGCAAGATTAAGCACACTTATCTTAAACCTGCCCTTGGCCTTCTGTTGGCCCTAACCTTGTTAAAATCACAATCCTTCACTCTTGTTAATGGTGTGATTGATTTTACATCTCCAAAGCTAGAATCAAAACATTTTTAATTCCTTCTTTATTCCCTTTATCTAAACAGCCACTTTTTCAGTCTTGCATAATCCTGTCACTTGACCCTGAGATCATAGTAGCCTCTAAATTGGCATCTAATGCTAAGTTCTTTGTGTCAAATCCCTCTGCATTTGACCATCAGAAGTCTTTATTGTGTATCATCCTTGGGGGGAGGGGGGAAGAGAGAGAGAAAGAGGATCCAGGGAGACAGAGATAGAGATTCTTTATTTCCAAGTTGATCTTAATTTCTCATGTCTTCTTACTGAAATGTAAAGAGTATGAACTTTAGTATTAAATAGAATTGGACTTCTGATTTGAACAAATAGGTGAATTTGAAAATACCTCACCTATAACATTTGAAAATGAAATTAAAATTACGTCTTTCCAAAGAGGATCCCAAATCACCTCAGGCAGAATTAGTCTCATATTTTTCATTGTTCATTTAAGAATATTTGCACTTGTTGTAGTATTAATTGCATATTCCTTATGAAAATTTTTTGTAGCTTTTTGTGTCTCTTCAAGTAGTTTATAAATTTATTTTGGCAAAGGTTTGTCTTGTTAATTTTATCTTATTTTTAAGATTTTATTTCTTCATTTTTAGAGAGAAAGCTAGGGCATGAGTGGGAGAAGGAGCAGAGTAAATAAAAGGGGGAGAAAAAAATCTCAATCTTAGCGCACACTCCACACTAAGCGTATAGTCCAACTCAGGGCTTGATCTCAGGACCCTGAGACCATGACCTGAGCCAAAACCAAGATTTGGATGCCTAACCAACTGAGACACTCGGGCAACCCTTGTCTTGTTAATTTTATTTGCTACTTCCCCTCTTTTGAGACATGTAAAATAATCACCACATAACATATGCGTTGCTCTTTATGGACTGTCAACATCAAGGGTTACAAAGAAATCAAATGTAGGAGTTGATACGGATTATACATTCATTTAATTGATATCTTGCTCTCTACTATTATGCAAACCATTTAATTTTTCTCCACTGTGTTTAATTAATCTATGAAGAAAAAAAATAATGTCATTACTTTTTAATTTCCTCTTGGATATACTGTGTGTGTATATATGGTAATGGGAGAGGGTGTCATTTTGGAAATATTTAGAGAAAAAATGTCAAATGAATTTAAGTTAATATTTTCTCAAAATGTTGCCATTATTGGCATTTGTTCACTAAACATTTTACCTCATTGTACCTTTTAAGTGTTGTGTGTTATATCCACTTTGATTATTTCTTTCCAAGGAAAGTTTCAAAAATGATTTAATGTGCTTTGTTATTTTCTGCAACAAATGATCATGTTAGAGTGTTTTACAGTTACCAAGTAAATAATATATAATAAAGAGTTTGTATCTGTGATGCTGTGGCACAGGGTGCCTGTGTCAGTTGGCTCAGCACTGGAAGTGTTAGTATGTGGTAGGGAGTATCAAGGGTAATGTTCAGCAAGTGGGGGATATGAGCTAGTGGAGAATGCTTTAACTCTTCCTCATTTGGAGACACTTTAGGTGCAGTCTGATCACTTCTTAGAAGGTCCTGGAGGCATCCGGCACCAGCTGACCAACTTGATCATACACTCTCACTTAGCTTCCAATCTAACCCTTTTTAGTTTCTCAGCTCTTAAAGATCACTTCTGCAAATCAATTATCTGCATATAAGTCCTCACCTCAGCCTGGATCTCAGCTTTCAAGTGGATTCAAGATTAAAAAATTATATCCATATAGAATATAATGAGAAAAACTATGGAAGTTTAGAAGCATTTTTACTAAAATTTTATATTCGGGGACACCTGGGTGGCTCAGTAGTTTAGCGTTTGCCTTTCCATTCACGGTGTGATCCCAGGGTTCTGGGATTAAACCCCACATTAGGCTTCTCACGGAGTGCTTGCTTCTCCCTCTGCTTCTGTCTCTCTCCTTGTATCTCTCATGAATAAATAAATAAAAACTTAAAAAATAAATAAATAAAGTTTTATATTCGCAAAGAAAATGTTGTTTTGAGTTCAGATATAATTGAAGTAAATGAGGCAAATACATTCCTTTAGTAAAAGGCAATATACTTAAATA
Source organism: Vulpes vulpes (assembly GCF_048418805.1). Lineage (NCBI taxonomy): Eukaryota > Metazoa > Chordata > Mammalia > Carnivora > Canidae > Vulpes > Vulpes vulpes. The sequence continues at coordinate 90,177,301 of NC_132786.1, forward strand.
AATATGTTATTTAAATAAGATATAATACTAAACATGTTATGAGTTGGTAATAACTACTTTGAAAATTTGGAAAATAAGTAATATTCTTGACTTGATCAAAAATATACATATATGGTGGTATATATGTGTATTTCACTTACTTCAAATACAAATTCAGAGAGCTAGTGATACTTAAAAAGACAAATATTTTTTTTATTAAAACTAAGAAACTTAAAAGAAAAGGAGCATGGATAGATTGTTCATCAAAGAAGAGACACTATTTTTTTAATTTAATTTATTTGTTCATGGAAGACACACAGAGAAATGGCAGAGACACAGACAAGGGGAGAAGCTGGCTCCTTGCTGCGAGCTCCATGCGGGACTCAATTCTGGGACTGGGATCACGCCTGAGCCAAAGGTGGAGGCTCAACTGCTGAGCCACCCAGGCATCCCGAGACACTAATTATTAATCAGCTTACGAAAACTGTATTGTTTTGGGACACCTGGGTGGCTCAGTGGTTTGGCCCCTGCCTTCTGCCCAGGGTGTGATCCTGGAGTCCCGGAACCTAGTCCCACATCGGGTTCCCTGTGTGGAGCCTGCTTCTCCCTCTGGCTACGTCTCTGCCCCCCTTCTCTCTCTCTCTCTCTCTCTCTCTCTCTCTCTCTCATGAATAAACAAACAAAATCTTAAAAAAAAAGAAAACTGTATAATTTTTAAAAAGTGAATGTAAAAAAAAATAAAGAAGTGAATGTAAATTAAAGAAATAAGAGAAAATTTTCATCTATAAAGCTAATAAGATCTTAGAAGCATACTATATAATACTCAGTGCTGGTTAGGATATAACAAAACTGTCTTCTCTTACTGTTTATGGGACAATACACTTTGACTCAGTTATCATACTTCTAAAATATATCTCAATAAAATAACGCAAAACTCAGAACAAAAAGTTACCTAGCTTTGTGAAAACATTGTCCCCAACAATACATATAATACAGAAAAAGGGGAAACAAACTAAACATTTACCAGTATGGTGACTTACTAGTTTTCTCTTTCTACTATACACATCATCAAAACATAATAACTTAAAACAACACAAATTTATAATCCTATAGTTTTGTAGGCTATTCCAGACTCTTAGTAGTTGAACAATCCATTATCCTGGGATTCCATCCATTCAGATGAGCATCCCACCCCTTGCAGAGAAGTAGGGAGGGAGATGCTGTGAAAAGGATAAGGCTGCTTAATATATGTTTATGGTATAAACCTAGGAAACTACAGACCAATATCTCTCACAAACATAAAAGCAAAAATCCTCTACAAAGTATTAGCAAGATAAATCCAATAATATATGAAAATAATTATACATTACTACAAAGTGAGATTTATCCCAGGCATGCAGGCTGGATTAACATTCAAAAATCAGTTAATGTAATCCATTACATCAACAGAGTATAAAAGAAAAATCACAGGATTACATCAATAGATGCAAAAAAAGGCATTTGACAAAATCCAAAACCTATGAATAATAAGAATTCTCAATAAATTTCTAATAGAGAGGAACTTCCTCAATTTGATAAAGAATATCTATGTAAAACCTACACCTAACATCAAATTTAATAACAAAAATGCAAAGCTTTCCCACTGAGATCAGAAACAAGGCAAGAATATCCTTTCCTACCTATCTCTCCTACCTGGAAGTTCTAGGTAATGCAGAAGACTAGAAAAGGAAATAAAATATATATACATGGAGCAGGAAATAAAACTGTCTACACATAATATCCTAAAGAATTGAATTAAAAAAAAAACTCCTGGTACTAATAAAACAATCATAACAAGTTTGCATAATACAAGGTTAACATATGAAAGCAAATAATTTTCCTATATACTAACAATAAATAAGTGAAATATGAAATTAAACACAATGCTACTGGCACTTCCTGTATTAGGAACCCTGCAGAACTCTCTTAAAAAAATTCAAAGAACTGAAAAAATGGAGAGATACTCCATGCTAATGGATAGGAAACCTCAATATTGTCAAAATGCCAGTTCTTCCCAACTTAATCTCTAGAATCAGTGCAATAGAAGTCAAAATTCCAACAAGTTATTTTATGGATATCGATAAGCTGATTCTAAGGTTAAATGGAGGGGCAAAAGACCCAGAATTACCAGCACAATACTGAAGGAGAAGAACAAGGCCTTGGAGGATAGATACTACCTGACTCCAAGGCATCCTATAAAGCTACAATAATCCAGTCAGTGTGATGTTGATGAAAGAATAGACAAGTAGATTAATGGAATAGAATAGAGAGCCCTAAAAAAGACTTCCACAAATACAGTCAACTGTATCTTTGACAAAGGAACAAAGGTGATACAATGAAACAAAGATAAAGTCTTAAACAAATAGTGTTGGATCAACTACATATAGACATACAAAAAAAAAAAAAAAAAAAAAAGGAATCCAGACATAACTTTACACTCTTCACAAAAATTAACTCAAAATGGATGGGTCATAAACCTATATGTAAAACACAAAACTATCAAACACCTAGAAGATATCACAGAAAATCTAGATGACCAATGACTATTTGGACACAACATCATGAAAGAAATTAAGGATAACATGGACTTCATTAAAAATTTTAAAATTTTCTATACAAGGAGCAATGTCAAGAGAATAAGAAGATAAGTCATAGAGTAGGAGAGAATGTTTTTTCAAAAGATATATCTAAGAAAGACTATCATCCATCCATAGTCTACAAAGAACACTTAAAATTCAACAATAAGAAAACAAACAATCTGATTCAAAAATGATCCAGACTGCCTGAGTAGCTCGGTTGGTTAAGTCTTCAATTCTTGATTTAGGCTCAAATCAGGATCTCAGAGTTGTGAGATAGAGCCCCACACTGGACTCCACACTGAGCATGAAGTCTGCTTGATATTCTCTCTCCTTTGCCCTCTGCACATCCACCCCCCACCCCCACCTCCTGCCCCCAGTTTTCTCTCTCTCTAAAAAAATAGGGGAAATATAATAACAGAAACTTTACCAAAGAAGATATAGAGAAGGTAAATAAGCATATACAAAGATGCTCCACATCATATGTCATCAGAGAATTGCAGATTAAAATAACAGTGCGACACTACTACGTACCTATTAGAATAGCCAAAATCCAAAATAGTGAAGCACTGAATACGATGAAAATATTAAGCAACAAGAACTTTCACACATATCTGGTAGGAATGCTAAATGGCACAGCAACTTTGGAAGACAGTTTGGCAGTCTTTTAAAAAGCTGTACAAACTCACCATATGACCTAACAATTGTACTTCTTGGTATTTATCCAAATGAACTTGATTTATGTTTATAAAAAAAAATCTACACACACATTTAGAGCAGCATTACTTGTAATTGCCAAAACGTGGAAGCAACCAAGATGCCCTTCAGTAGATGAATGCATAAATAAACTGGGTACATCCAGACAATGGAACTTTATTCAGTATTAATGAGAAAGGAACTATCAAGCTATGAAAAGACATGGAGGAATATAAAATGTCTGTTAGGAAGTGGAAGAAGTGAATCTGAAAAGGCTACTCTTTGATCAGTCTGTGTGATTTAGACTATATAATAACTGGAAAAGGCAAAAACGTGGAGAAACCAAAAAGATCAGTGATTGCCAGGGGTCAGGGTGAGAGGAGGCATGGATAGGTGGGACACTGAAGATTTTGAACAGCATATATGTTCTGTATGATGTTATCATGGTAGATACATGTCATTATAAAATTTGCCCAAACCCGTAGAATGTGCAATACTGAAAATGAACCCTAATGGAAGCTGGGGACATTGGTAATTATGATGTGTCAGTGTAGGTTCGCTGTTTAATAAATGTACAACTTTTATGGGAGATTCTGATAATAGGGAAAAATTTATACATTTGTGAGAACTGGGCACATATGGGAAATCTCTGCATCTTCTTAATTTTGTTGTGAATCTAAAACTTATCTAAAAAAATAAAAGTTTAATAATGCTAAAACTAAAAACATAAAAATTTGATTCATTCCAACTGATTTTTAAAGGAAACTTTTGAGACAATTGGGGAAATTTATTAGGGACGGAACATTAAGAAATATTAAGAAAACGTTAATATTACAATGAATGCTAATAACATTATTTTTAAATGGCCACTTGTTATATAAATGTATACTGAAGTTTGTGGGCTCATATATATATCTCTTGCTTAAAATAACTTAAACAAGAGAAATAGATATATCTAATGCAGCCAGCAACTAGTAATTGTTTGTTCTGAGTAAAAGGCATAGATAAAAATCTCTCAACAGTGTATATTTGAAAAGTATAATAAAGCTAAAAAAAAAAAAAGTAAACAGAGAGAAGAATTAGCTTTAGTAGGAGTGGAGGACGTTTATCTATCCAGGATATTAAGGTATACTAGCTCCCAACTACAGATGCTTTACCATTCTTGTGGCACTTTCTGACAACATGTTATCTTTCCTAATCCTTCAATTTAGTAAAGTTGTGACTCTTCAAAGAACTTAATATTGGCAGATATAAGGTACCACTTATTTTGGCTATTTTTGAAAATAGATGTATTTTGCACTATCACAACTTCTAGAGACGGGTAAGTTTGCTACTATCATTTACTAAGACCAGAAATATTTCACCAAAAATGCTGATAGCACTCCCTTTAAAGAACTCTCTGTAAGATGAAATAATTCTCAAGACATCCTGAATGGAATTCTTAGGTACCTGAAATTCTTGAACTCAGACCTAAAGAAGCATCCCCAATAGCACTGTTTTTACAAACCACTCTGTTTTTACAGATCTAGATATTCAGTTCTTCAGAAATCCTTCAAAAATTTCTACCATCATTGGTATTTTAAAATTACAGACCTTTTGCTAAGGGTAACCAGGGGTAAAAGCACCTCACCTAACACAGACTCAGGCAGATAGACATAAACTACTGCCTTATATTTCTCTCTCCAAACTACTAGTCCACATTGACATCCTAAGATTTACTTTATTCCTTTCTCATTTGATTTCCTGAAAATAAAATTTTGACTTTAGAATAGTTTCAGATTTATAGATAGTACAAAATGTTTCTCACATTGTTTCCATTTATTAACATCTTACATTAGTGTGATATTTTCATCTCAATTAGTGAGAGAATACTGATATTACTTATGATATGTGGCCCGTACTTAATTCATATTTTCTAGTTTTCAACTAATGTCACAATCCTATCAATCCTATTTACTATTCCATGATCCTATCAAGGACACCATATTATAGTCAGTCATTATGTCTTAGGCTGCATTTGGGGTGAGTTTTCAGACTCTCTTTTTGATGATCTTTACAATTTTTGAGAGGTATTGTACAAAGTAGTATAAATATTTTTTGGCAAAATGGCCTTCATTTGGGATTTGTCTTGTTTTTCTCATGATTAGATTGGAATTATGAGTTTAGGGGAGGAAGATCACAGACGTAAAGTACCATTCTCATTACATCATATCGAGGGTAACTGCTATCAATATGACTTATCACTATTGTTATTAATCTTGTCACTTGGATGAGGTAGTGTTTGTCAGGATTATTTACTGGGAATTTACTATTCCTCCATTTCTATAGTGTATTCTTTAGATGGAAAACATTTCATACAGCATACATTATGGAATGGGCAGTTATTCTCCACATTCTTGAGGGCACAGTAGCTATGTAAATTAATTGGAATACTTTGCATAGGTGATTTGTCTATTTCCCCTATCTATTAATGTAGTCAAACACTATATCAATATGAAGACATTAATAATTGTTTTATATTTTAGGCTAAAATTCAATAGTACTTTATTTTACTGATCAAATTTTCCCATCACAAGCCATTGGAAACTTTTCAATTGGCTTCTGTATCCCTTGGATGTATTCTCGTCAGTCTGTGCGGGGTGTGTGTGTGTGTGTGTGTGATAGCACTTCCTCACTTTCTTGATGCTTCAAGAACTTCAAGAAAATAACTTTCTTTTTTTCTTGAACTTTCTTTTTTTCTTTCTTTCTGTAAAGAAAGAAAATAACTTTCTTTCTTTACAACTCAATCCTCCACGCCCTTTTTATATATTTCCTGCCCTAGCCCTAGATTCAGCCATTTCTCCAAGGAACCTTGCTTCTATGCATTGGAGAATGGTATTAGAAACCAAGATCTATGGTATCCCTGGGTGGCACAGCAGTTTAGCACCTGCCTTTGACCCAGGGTGATCCTGGAGACCCGGAATCAAATCCCACATCGGGCTCCCAGTGCATGGAGCCTGCTTCTCCCTCTGCCTATGTTTCTGCCTCTCTCTCTGTCTCTGTGTGACTATCATAATTAAATAAAATTAAAAAAAAAACTTTAAAAAAAGAAGAAAAAACAAGATCTAGGAGCACCTGGGGGCTCAGTTGGTTAAGTAACTAGCTCTTGATATTGGCTCATGTTATAATCTCAGGGTCCTGGGATGAAGCCCTGTGTAGATCTCCACACTCAGTGAGGAGTCTGCTTGAGGACTCTCTCTCTCTCTCTTTCCCTAAAATAAATAAATAAATCTTTAAAAAAGTTAAAAGGAAAGAAACCAAACCTGGGCCCTAAGTGTGCTTGTTGCTACTGAGTGTCCTACCTTCCATGACCTCTTCGTTGACAGAGCAAGGGATTATATTTGTGTATACTAAGCTGTATCTATAAATATACATAAATATTTATATGTAACTATCTATACCTATATTAAGCTATATATGAGTTCATACTGTAATCTCCTGCACTAATCCATTACCACATGGACCATTCTTTGCTTTTTCCTTTTGCTTATCTGTATCATCCCACTCTAAAACTAAGAAATTTGGCTCCCAACATCTGCCATTTATTTACTTATTTGTTCAATATAGTATACATAAATACTATTTTTAGAATTATCAATGATTACACTTTAGGAAAACAACTTCATCAACCAGAGTACAGTGCTTGCATATGGTTTATTTTACCTTTAGTCTTATAAATTATACTCATTTCCAAAGTCAGCTCCTTTTTCCCTGCACCTCCATTCAGTGAGGACAATTTATTCATTCATTTTTAATATAGTTAGGCTTTTCTTTAACACTGAGAATCCTAATTTTGTGTTCTCCAGCCTCCTGAATGATTTCATAAATTTGCGTAGATTAGTTTTACATTGAGGGTTATAAGATTCTAGGCAAAGTGTCATATTATTGACCATTATAATACAAATAATTTCATCACCCTAAAAAAATCCCCAGTGCTTTTTGTTACTAAACTTTGCCACACACTCCCACCTTTAAAATCCTGGCAATCAGTGATCTGTTTATCATCTCTATAATTTTATTTTCTCCCAGAATATTGTATCACTGGAATTATATAGTATGCAGCCTTTTCAGACTGTTTTTCTTCTTTACTTAACAATGTGCATGAAAATTTTCCACATTTTTTTCATAGCTTTTTATTTCTGAATGACATCTTATTGTGTGAATATACTATAGTTTATTTAACCATTCACCTGTTGAAAGACATATTGGTTGATACCAAATTTTGGCAGTTATGAGTAAAGCTTCTATAAATATTTGCATGTAGATCTTGTGTGCATATAAGTTTTAAGTCAGTTAAGTAAGTATCTGGGAGCATGACTGTTGAATCACATGATTAGACTATGTTTAGATTTGCAAGAAATTTCCAAATTGTCTTCCAAAGTGGCTGTACCTTCAGCATGAATGAGAATTTCTGTTGCTCTATATTCTTATCAGTAATATCAATTCTAATATGCATGTAGTGGTATTTCTTTATTTCAACTTCATCTCTTAATGATGATGTTACATGAAAAGAAATGATGTTAAGCATCCTTTCATTTGCTTATTTTATATATATATAAAATAAAAAATATATATGTATGTGTATATATATGTGTGTGTGTATATGTATACACACACACACACACACACACACATATATATATATATATATATATATATATATATATATATACACATATAGCCAGTCTGGGCTAAGCATATATACATATATATATGCTTAGATCTTTTACTCATTTTTTATGAGTTGTTTTCTTATTGTTGAGTTTTAAAAGATTTGTTTATATTTTGAATACAAATTCTTTTATCAGATATACTCTTTGGAATTATCTCTGAGTACTTGAGATAATTCTGATTCTTTTAACAGTGTATATTTCAGAAGCTTTAAATTTCAATAAAGTCCAGCTTATTAATTTTTTCTTTCATTGTGAGGATAATGCTTTTGACATTATATGCTAAAACTCATCACCAAAAAATAGATTATATAGATTTCTCCTGTTATTGTCCAGAAATTTTATAGTTTTATATTTTGCAATATAAGATTTTGCAATATATTTTTGCCATATAATTTTGCAATATAATAATAAGTTCTGTAATGCATTTTGAGTTATTTTTTGTGAAAGGAGTAAAGTGTATGTTTAATTTCTTTTTTTTTTTCTTTTTTTGTGTTTTGGTATTGAACATCTAATTATTCTAGCACAATTTGTTGCAAATACTATACTTTCTTCATTGAATGCCTTTGTCTACAGCCATACTACCCTGAACATGCCCGATCTCGTCTGTTCTCAGAAGCAAAGCAGGGTTGGTCCTGGTTAGTACTTGGATGAGAGATTGAATGCCTTCGTGCTTTCATCAAACATCCATTGACTATATATGCTTCAGTTTACAAGGTCTCAATTATATTCTGTGGATCTTTATATCTATTTATTTGCTAATACCACATTGTCTTGATTATTGTAGTTTTATACAGTCTTGAAATAGAGTAGTGTGAGTCTTCCAATTTGTCTTTCTTTAGTATTCTGTTGGTTGTTCTAGGTCTTTCACATTTCCGTATAAACTTTAGACTCTGTTAATACCTACAAAATAGCTTTCTGGAGTTTTGATTGAGAATGCTTTGAATATACAGATTAAGTTGAGTCAAATTGACACCAATATTGAGTCCTTAAATCTATGAACCATGGTTTATCTCTACATTTGTTTAGATCTTCTCTGATTTCTGTTATCAGTGTTTTGTAGTTTTCTGCAGATAGATAGATAACTAAATAGATAGATTTTGTGCACATGTTGTTAGATTTATACCTAAATATTTTTGGTGTGATTATAATCCCTTGTTCAGTTTCTAGACTTGAGCCATTTTTCAGTTCAAAACTCATGGACTGAAGAGCTCACCAGATCCCTAGGAGGAAGGACCCCACAGCACTGTAGTAAGTATAACTTATAATAACTCCCAGCTTTCCCTCAAAGGGGTTTACTCAGGTTACTGACACTGAGGGAAGGGAACTACTTAGAGAATAATTAGACAAAAGGTCTGAATTGACAATGATATATGCTTGACCACAGGATTAACATATCATGCTCCCCCTATTTTTCTATAGATAGATAGAATGGAGGCTTATAGAAGCCAGGTAATAAATAGAATTCTGTATAACTCAGTGGATCTACTAGGTCTGCAGATACATCAGATGGTCCTTCCCTGGTGCCTGAGTCCATAATTTGGAATGAAACCTGGCAATTGGTACAAACTTGGGGTATGTGGTAAGAGCTATCATATGATGGAAGACCAAGTAGAAACCTCTGCAATCACACTCCTCACTACCCAGGCCTGCCTTGGAAAGCATAGTAAATCAAGAACAATATATCCTAGGGAAAATGACAGAGATTAGTGCCATCCTTAAAAATCTAAAGAATGCATATATGGAAGCTCCATTATGGCTCCTTTTAATTTGCCAGTCTGGTCTCTGTAAAAACCAGATGGAACCTGGAGAATGACTGTAAACTATAGCAAGTTTAACCAAGTAGCAGCTCTGACTTTAGTTGCTCTGCCAGATGTTGTATCCTTGTTAGAGCAGTTTAATAAGTCTCTGATACATGTAATGCTGCCATTGATTTGGCATGAGTTCCTTTCTATTCTGATCAGAAAAGAGGATCAGAAACAGTTTACACTTACATGGAAATGACAATATTTATTTATAGTTTTACCCATGACTCTGGTAGCTTGCCCTCATAATCCAAAAAATACCTGAACCATCTGGACATTACACTGATCCATTATATTGATGACCTCACGCTCTTTAGAAATATGAGCAAAACTGGGTAGAACATTGGTGATCTTAATAAGATACATGTGCTCTGGAGGATTAGAGATAGTCTCCAAAAAGATTTAAGAATTTGAGATTTTATTGAATTTAAGAGACACTTTATTGAATTAAGATCAGGGGTGTGATGGTCTATCTGTCCCATAGGAAAACACAAACCATTGCATTTGGCATTTTCTGCCACAAAGAAGGAAACTCAGTGCTTTGTAGGCCTTTTTGGTTTCTGGAGGCAACACATTTCCCACCTATAATATAGCTCTGGCCCAAACACTATGTGACATGACAGGCTGCCAGTGTCATGCCCACTAGAAAGCATTTTCTGTGCAGTGAACACTAACTAGACAAAATGGCTAATCCAGTTGGCATTAGCCACTTTTCCTCATTGGTCATCCTGAAATTTGCACAATGGGCTCATGAATATAGTTAATGCTTAGCTAACTATTGTTACTGTTGAATATCCAACTTGCCAACAATGGAAACCAGTGCCATGCCAGTAAAATAGTAATAATCCTGAAGAGACAAAAACCAGACACCAAGATACAAGTCAAATACATTGGTCTCCTTTCTGATTTATATGGGCAACCAGCTTTTTCTTACAGGCATAAACACCTATTTGGGGTATGAATTTCCTTTTCTTGCTTTTGGAACTTTAGTCAACATGACTCTTCAGGCCGCAAAGAACTGCCTGGTTCACAGGTGTAGAATTCCACAAAATATAGGGTTTAAAAAAAAAGGATTCACTTCACAGTGAAGTAGTTGTGGGAATGAGCCCACAACCATGGGACACTCTGGTCATACCAAGTGCTGCACTATCTAGAAGCTGCAGAACACTACAATAGCCTACTGAAAGTACAGCAAAATTTACCTCTTGGAGGCAGGCAAGTCACTGCAAGTACTGAGAGCCATACTTCAAGATGTTGTATGTGCATTGAATCAGAAACTTCTGTGTCCCCAGTAGAGGAATACGTAGTGTTGGGGATAAAAGGGTGGAAGTAGAGGGGCTCAATTTACCATCATTCCCAATAATCTACTGAGGTACTTGGTTCTTGCGAATCTGGGCTCTACAGAGTTAGAGGTCCTAGTTCCCAAGAAGGGTATACTTTTATCAGGACCCAGCAAGAGCCGCATTGAACTTCAAGTGAAGAAAAGATTTACTATCTTGACAGGATTCATGACCCCAGTTAGTAGAATGAGGTGAGGAAACTTTTATGTAGATCCATAATGATATAATGGAATAAATATGTAATATAAGTGATCAATTTGAGTAACTTTTTGGATTTCCTTGACCAACTGTCACTTTGAATGGGCATGTGAAGCAGCTTGGTCTGACAAATTGTAATTACCATGTGTTAGATCCCTGAGGAATAATTACCATACATTCTGATCCTTGAGGAATCAAAATTTCAATTACACCACCAGGTAAATCTCCAATGCCTGTCAAAGTGGTAGCAAAGGTTAGCAGGAATGTAGAATAGGCAGAGGAAGAGGGGGAGGTATAAACACCTTGATTATACAGTTGCAGCGATGAGACCAACTGCTGTGGTGGGGGCTATAGTTCATTCCACTTATGCCCTTCTTTAAGTTGACCCACCAAAATAAGGGTCCATGAAAACCATGAAGGTGCTTTTCCCAAACACACATAGAGCAGTGGATCTATGTGTAGCAAGGATGGATCCTGATGACCATGGAGATACACTACTTAGATCTTTTCAAGAGAACCTGCCATGGGGAGCATAGTTTTATGACAGTTCATTAGCCTCCATTTTGGCCCACCACACTGCTTCTAATGAGGCTACGCCGCTCCTAGACTACCTCTAGCCAATGACTAAGTGTGGTACAGGGTTTAAATCTAGTTAATTCCTGCCCAATATGGAACTCCTCCAATGGTAACCTTTGCTTAGATATTCCCCACCAACAGAGCTAACTTTCTCAGAATGCTAATGTTGGTCCAAGACTTTTCATACCCAATTCTTCTTTTTGTTCACAAGTACCTGTATCATGTTATGAAGGCAGTCCCTGCCTTTTTGATCTGTCCCCATTTCCTGCATAGATGTTTCCCTCAATATATCTTATCTCTTATATATTTACTATTCTCGTGGTTTCTACTTCCTGCAGGGCCTCAACTGACACAACTACAAAATGAATCTTCTCACAAAATGCATGAAAACACACAAAGTAAAAAAAAAAGTGGATACTTTTAAGAGCTCAAGTATAGACTAAAATAAAGTAAAATAAAATAAGATAAAATAAAACAAAACTACTCTGAAGATTGCATAGTGCTCCTATCAGCTTCCCAGAAAAGTGGTTGGGCATCTTAGAGAATACAAGAACAAGTGTTAGATAAGACCAAACCATCAAATCCCTTCTGACTCTTCCACTTTTAAACTATGTAATTTAGGCCTAGTTAATTGGCATTATGTGGCCTGAGCTTCCTGAATTTAAAACTAAAAATCATAATATTTATCAGAATGGATATTTGCTAGAAACCTCAGCAGTGTCATAATAGTGATTTAAGGTAAGCATCCATTTTAGGTAAGTTGTTAAATAGTTTTGTAAAGAATATTTCCTTGACAAGACTGTGAGGAATACAATACGACAAAACTACAAATTTTTATCACAATTATCTGAATAGGGTTAAAAAATACAAACATAGTTAAAAATTAAAGGTGCCAGATTAAAAACCAGCAGATTAAATACAGCCACAATTTATTTGATACTCTTGCAATTGAGAGAGGTAAGATTTATTTTCTTTTCCCATGAATCTGGGCTGGCCTATAACTGCTTTGGTCAATAGTGCACGGTGGAAGTGACTCTTTGCCAGATCTGAGCATAACATAACATAACATAACATAACATAACATAACATAACATAACAAACATAACAAGTATGGCTGCTAATACCTTGGTCCATCTGTCAGAGATGGAAGAAGTATGAATACCCAAGACCATTATTTGTGAGGGGTTATTTGGAGAGAAGGAAAAGACAAGAAGCATTGAGGTGCCAGATATATAAGTGAAAAAATCATTTTTAAAGTGTATCCTCCAACTCCAACTGTCTCAGTTAACATCATATGGATCAGAATCTAACCACTCAGCTGAGCCCTTCCCAATTTCTTGCACAACAAAATCAAAAGGAAAATGAAATGTTTGTTTTAAACCATTAAAGTTTGTGGTAGCTAATTATGTAGCAAGAGACAACGAATAGTTATTTTTTTTAACATTTTATTTATTTATTTGAGAGAGAGAGAGAGAGAGCATGAGCAGGGTGGAGGGGTTGAGGGAGAGGGAGAAGCAGACTTTCCATTGAGCAGGGAGCCCAACTCAAGGCTCTATCCCAGGATCCTGAGATTATGACCTGAGCTGATAGCAGACTCTTAACTGACTGAACCACCCATGCACCCAGAGACAACTGAAATAATTATTTTCTAACCAAAGCTAGAAAAATAAAAAGAGAGTAAAGAGTTATGAAGTAAATTTTAAATACTAACACTATTGAATGGTGATTTCTTAGACTTTGTATTTGACATCAAGGAAGATAGCATAAGTTTTCACAATTCCTGATACCAAATAAGTAGACTGAAATGAGTTTAAACCCCAGCTTTGCCACTTGCTAACTGATTGTACATTAAATAAGTCTCCAAGTCACAGTTTGCTCTTTACTAAAATGAAGATATTTATGACTTCTAAGGTTATTGTGAAGGTTTAGGGGTAGAACATGTACACTTTGGTGGATTTTCTGGCACGCAGCTTAAAAGATGGTCTCCATTAGCAACTATAGCTTCCTTGGTATTTTATCTCATCTATTTTGGAGATTTCTACTTGAGCTCAGAATCACCATTCCTACTTCATATTGTACCCAATTTGTATTCAGAATCATTCCATATATTTCCTGAAATATTAAATTGGTAGCTAATGTATTCTATAGATAATACACATCAGATAGATCATTGCCCACTTTCAACAGAAAGAAAAAAATTGTTTCTGATGATTACCCTTATGAGTCAACACTGGAGATCTGGTAGATAGTGATGATTTATAAAACTGAAGAAAACAATGGCTTCCTTTTGAAAAAGATGTGTTTTTTTTTTTCTTTGAAAACACTTTTCAGTAATTATATCAATGACCTGTGTCAAGAAGGAATGCACTGCTTTTCAGATTTTGGCACCATTCAAAAATATGATTCTATCAAATGTTTTTCAAGAAATCTGTCATGACTGCCTGTATCAGATACAGTCCAACGGGACATAAAGATGTGTTTGGAGTGGTAATTGGAGAAAGTTTAATGGATGGATCATTTACAGAGTTCGAGATAGGGTCAAAGGACTCACCAAGACTGGTAAAGCATCCAGAGACTAGCAGCTAGAAACTATTACCTCACCAAGACTGAAGGAGCAAGGAGATTGAGAGAAGCATTTCCATCCTCCAGCAGCTCTGGGGGATTTCTTTGGCCAAACCTAAATTGAAACAGAGCTAGAGGGGTCAGATGATGTCAGATAGTATGTATCATCAACCTCCTGAGTCACAGAGCAAAACAGCAAAGAGCAAATAATGTTCTTCAAGGTCCAAGCAGAGAATAACCAGTGAATTGTCTGACCATTGATTTCAATAGCATGTGTTTGCTTGGCTGCTCTGAATGACAAAGAGCTTGGCCTGATGTGGAGTAGCTGTCAGACACGCTTGCGCTATTTATATTCTATTGCTTTTGTTCAAGTCAGCATTCACCAAAGACAGGGTGAAGGGAAGTCAAAATACATGTATCTTAGAGACAACAATTCAAATAAAAGTTCACTAGTAATCAGAAAAATGCAAATTAAACTTCTCATGAGATATCATGTGTATGGATCACAAAAGCAAAATTATCAAATTTTATATTACCATGAATTGGTATGAACATGGTCCCCAGAAACTCCCCTAATACTGTCTGTGGGAGTGTAAATTCTTTTTTATATTTAAGAAATTAAGAGAAGTTTCATCAATCACAGCAGCGCCCTTCAGCTGTATAGGAGTAGACAAAATTGGATTGGCCTGTCTAAATCTAGGGGGCCCTTTAGCTCTCATGTCAGGCTATGGCAGGCCTCACTCTCTCAGGGAACTGTGACCTGTGAGTTCTGAACTTAGCTTCCAAGAGAGCCACTTCCTCACCTTGACAGCTGGTTCGCAGTTGTAGACCTCCCAGCACCAGAAAAAAATGACACTCTGACCTACACTCTCATGTGAAGTTTGAGAAAAAAATTATATGCTCTAACAACCCCTCAGGCCCTGTCAACAAGGTTACCTGAGCAATTATAATTTCCGAGGGGAAATTTAGAAAGAAAGTGTTATCAACATGTGCTCCTGCCATTTATCCAGAATGCACTTTTCTGTGAAAAAGACTTATTTTGGGGTGGAGGAATTTTTTAGTGATTTAATGTTGTTCTTATCTGCATCTTTGCACTTTTCTGTACATGCAAATATTTTAGAATGAGAACACATCATTTTCAAACATACAAACCAAATAAAAGTAACAAAAACAAACATATATGGTGCTTGTTCCTAATTTAACTTAAGGTTTCACAAATAAACCAAAATTCTTTCTTGGAGATAGATGTTCATTGACAAGAAAAAGTTAAACAAACAAACAAACAAAAAACTAGTTTGTAAATTGTCCTCATTTCCAGAGATACAGATAATTTGTAAAAAAATTATTATCCTCATGTTATAGAAAAAGATATGGAAATCTGAGTTGGGATGTAAATGATCCTACTCATGAGACTTGAAATGTCAACATCTCAACTTTTAATTTCATATTACAATTTTTTAAAAAGCTAAGGCTTATTTGTACAAATTAACTCAAAGAAGAAAAATAGCCACTGAGAAAAGTCCTCTTAAGTGAAATCTTTAACTCTTCAAGGCCTTAGAATATATATGTTAATGTTTGTATTACTGCTCTTTATCTTTGATATAATCAAATGACATTTTTACTCAATTAATTATTTTATTGATTATTTTATAAACCTATGACATGGACACTGCTTATGAAAAAATATAGTCTTCTTTTTAAAAATGAAGCATATAAAGCTTAGAACGTGAATGAGTAGCCAATGAGCAAATGATTTTAGTCCACTAGATTGGTTTAAACCATAGTCTTAGATAAATGGCCTCTTTATGTATCTACTTAAAACACTAATTTTTAGAGTATATATTCCTCGTGTTAGGTTTTTTTTTAAAGACTATCATGACATAGTGGTTTTCATCAACTCTATCTGGCTTTCAAGGAAATGAACACTGTACTTTCAATGGGACAGTGATACTCAAATGTGAACGAGAACAAGATTTATCTGAAGTACTCATTAAAAATGGAAATTCTTGCACTTCATGCCCAGAAAATCTGATTCAGGGCAGAGTTGGAAATCTATATTTTATAGAATGAGTGAATGGCAGGTCATTATAATAGAAGAGGCCTATGAAGTTCTTTATATAGAATGTAATAGAGCAAAATTTTCTTTTTCTATTTTCTTATAAATTCATGCAAGTTCTAAAGAAATATAGATAGCATATATACGTATACATGTTTGTTAATAGATATATTATACCCAGTTCCTATTTCCTTTATAATTTTTCCATGAAAGTCATTTAATTCTCTAATTTATATTATGAAATTAAAGTTAAAACAATACTGAATGCACAGGGGAGCACTAACCCTTCTAATTCTGCTCTATGATTCTATTTATATTGAGTTGAAGAAAAGGTAAATTGTCTTTCCATTCTATGGTTTCAAGCATCCTAGAGAAGGGTTTGTACTAGATTGCTCATGAGGTGGTTTAAGGGAGAACACAGGCAGTTTAATATTGAAATTTCATCACATGTATATCATGGGGCTCAATGGATACTACTAAATGATAGAATGAATAAGTCACTACTAGTTGTCTTTGTTCTAAGTCTTGACAAGGTCATACTTTTCCACGATATCCATGGCATAAATCAACAAGCTATTTGAAATATACAGATAAGTCTTTTTTAGCCACTTTCACTAATTCTATATATCAGGGATAAAACCTGAGGATACAGTATTTTTAAAAATCACTGAAGTCATTCTAATGTGATTATAGGGAACTATTGATCTATAATCTCTGTTCTCAACAGTTCATATTGTATTTACAAATTAAGTGAACCATTGGTAAATCATACTGTAAAGATCTATACAAAAGATACAGAAATTTAGGAATTATTAGCATAGAAATAGGGCTGATAATCTTCTACCTGATAATCCAATTAAAGTTATAGATGCTTTCCTTGAAATCGTTTGCAATATTTGGCATGCATGGTTACCAATAGCGTTTACTAATCAAGGAACTTAGAGGGTCATTTCAAGTATATTTATGTACATGGTAAAGGCCATGGATTCTAGATTAATAACACCAAGTTATAGCAGAGCACCTAAAATCATGCCCTTCAGACAATCCTCTTTAAATCTTAATTTTTACACTCAGATTTTTGATGATGCTTAAATTAAAAGTATGAGATTGCAAATTCTGACAAGAAAAGTGAGAATAAACATTCTTTACTTCCAAAATGAAGACTATACCCATATTACAAAATATCTGTAAAGAGAGTACTATTTAAAAAGCAAGACACCTAATTAAGACTCATGTATAGATATTTGGTGATACTACTTCTGCCTACAAATCCCCTGAGGGCACCTTCTGGCAGATTCTAAAACTTCCTATGATATAGTCCTGGGTCTAGTGTAACTCATGCAGTAGATCTTGCTTTTCAAAATAGGTGTTACCAAATGCCAAACTATCAATACAGATACTCTAAAGTAAATACTCAAAGCTAAATAAATTTTATTAAATTTAAAGGGGATAAAAACATATTTGTTATTAATCTAGTGTGGCTTTAAAACACAAGTGAGTTAAAATAGGCATAAAATGTAGGAATAGCCTTTGCAAATCCAAAGACAGTAACTGAAATTGCTCCAGTTTTACCAAATATGGTCAATAAGAGATGGCAAGTGTTACCTATAGGTATGCATATTACTTGTAATAGCACGAGATTTTAGTAACTATTAGGATTTTAGTAACTATTTCCTTGTCCCCTTGGAAGTAATTCTAAATCCCACCTGTAGTATTTACCTCTTGTTTAGAAGCACAGCTAGGAAGTAATCTAATTTTACTAAAATCTCAATTGTTTTTTAACTTCTCTACATGCATTTATTGACAAATAACCCTGTAATATATAGGAAGAAATTCAATGCCATCTATTAGCATTTATTAGGATTAGAAAGTACCAATTTATTTAATGTTCCTGAGAAGGAGGAGGAAGGCTTGTTTTTCTTCTTCAATAAATAATTTCTATTTTTTTCAGATATGCTGGAATAAAAACAATCTACCACATGTTTTTTGGCCATCATCATACATTATGTATAGACATTATGTAAACTCATTAAGAGGATGCTAAACATGAAACTGAATAGCAAACAACTGTTATATAAAGTCTTTGGATTTTCAGTCTAAATAAATGAAAGTTATTTTATAATAAATTAGAAATTAGGCTCTTTGATACCATATCATTGCTACCATTATTAAGTTACATTGTCATTTAATTAATATGCATTATTCTGCATATTAATTTCCTATTATTATAAAATAGCAGGCCAGCACAATGGTCAACCTTATTCTCTTATAAAATTCTATGATATGACAGAAAGTTGGTCTCTAAAGCAATGGAATTTTATATATATATATATATATATATATATATAGCAAATTTACTCAAATGTTTGTGAGAATTCTTCATATTTATACTTTATTTCTAAATAACATAACCAAAAATAAAACTAAATTTGGGGATATGTAAGACTATCCATATGAACTCAAAATGGAATAAAAACTTAAACATAAGACCTGAAACTGTAAACATTGGTTTTGGCAATGAATCTTTGGGTATGATACCAAAAGCACAAGCAAGGAAAGTGAAAGTAAGTGGATTATATAGAATTATAAAGCTTCTTCACAGTAAAGGAAACAATAAAAAGACAACTTATGAAATGAAAGAAAACATTTTATAAACCATATACCTGATAAGGAGTTAATATCTAAAATATATAACTCAATAGCAAATCACCAAATAACCCAATAAAAAATGAGCAAAAAACCTGAACAAACTTTTCCCCAAAGGAGACATACAAATGGCTAGTAGGCTTATGAGGGGATGCTCTGCATCACTAACCATCAGGGAAATGCAAATCAAAAACAAGAAGATATCACCTCACACCTGCCAGAATGACTATTACTTAAAAAACAAAATATAATAAGAGTTGGAGAGGATGTGGAGAAAAGTGAAGCCTGTACAGTATTGATGGGAATGTAATTGGTGTACTCATTGTAACAAACAACTACATATGACCCAGCAATCCCAGTTCTGGGTATTTATCCCAAAAAATTGAAATCAGGGTCTTAAAGAGATAGCTGTGCTCCCATGTTCGTTTCAGGATTACTCACAATAGCCAAGATATGAAAGCATCCTGAATATCTACTGATGGATGAATGGATAAATGTTGTATGTACATATAATAAAATATATAATAAATACAATAAAATATTATTCAGCCTTTAAAAAGAAGGAAATACTGCCATTTACAAAAACGTTGAGGGACCTGCAGAACATTATGTTAAGTGAAGTAAGTCAGACAGAGGGAGACAAATACCAAGTGGATTTCATTTATATGTTAATCTACATAGTAAACTCATAGAAACAGAGAGTAGAATGTTAGTGGGAAAGAGGGAAATGGGGAAGTGATATCAAAGAGTACAAAGTTTCAGTTATGTAAGCTGAATAAGTTCTGGATCTACTATATTACATAGTAGCTACAGCTAACAATACTGTACTGCATACTTAAGTTTTTTTTGCTAAGAGTATAGATTTTTGTACTAAATGTTCTTATCACATAAAAGAATATAATAATTGTAGGGAATTTTGAAAAGTAATGGATATGTCTATGGTCTTGATGATCGTGATGGTTTCACAGGTGTATATTTATTCCTAAACTCATTGAATTATGTACATTAAATATGTAGAGCTTTTTACATGTCAATTATACTTCAATAATATTATTTTTTAAAAGCTAACATTTTGAAAACCAAGAAAATTTAACATTATTTACAAGATGAAGAATACCAACGTCAGCTTAAGGCCAACAGAAATTTGAAAGTAGCAGGGAAAGTTTGTCCTCTAGAGACTTCAGAGGGCACATAGACCTAAAGACACCTAAATTTTGGTATTCTAGCATCCAGAAGTGTGAGAAAATTAAATTTCTGTTGTTTTTAGCCACCCAGTTGGTGATTATTTATTAGGGCAATTCTAGGAAATGAATTACAATTGAAATTACAGATTAATATTTTTAGACATCCAACAGCTCATCTTTATTGAAACAGTATTGATATGTCAGTTTTACACAATAAGTATACTTCTTTGGTCATGTAAATCTTGATTATGAAGTGTTTGGAGAAACATCTAAGTCTAGAAGTTAAAACAATTACTATCAATGTATTCTTTTCATACTATGTCATCTATACCTAGCTTCAAATGCACTGCATTAGCCGTGGTCACAGAATAAGTGCTTAGTAGTTGGCAGAGGTTGGTTGTAAGTTTCCCCTCTATTACAGCTTCTAAATCTAATCACAAAACATTTTGACTGATAGAATTATTTTAACTCTGAGAGCTTTAAGGAAAAAAAAAAAGTAATAGTTGTTCCTGGGGGAGCAATCACTACTTGAAGACTTTTTAAAGTATTCTTTTATCAACTTAATTAGTGTAATGTTGCCAACACAGTACCAAAAATGGAAATTTGACTCCTATTCATTAACTATCAAGGCCAAAAGTAAATTACTAAGCTGGGAGGGGAGTCCATGCTAAGTTTTTAACAGTGCTTATACTCATAACCTCAACGTATAAGCACTGTGTCTCTTCAGTACAATTCTAGCCTTCTTGCTGCTTTTAATAAAAGACTTATGCACAATATTAAATCCCAATTAATAGGAAAAAAAACATTTTGCTTATTTAAATACATTCCAAGCCTAACTGACTTCCAACTCTAGAATTTATTCATGCATATAATTTTTCCCTCAGTTCTGGCATAGACAGAATTAAACACAGCTGGTTTTGATGACCATCAGTATTGTGACTGAGCTTTGCTCCTGACCCAAATTATTGTTGAAAGGACTAAAATGAGTCAACAAATATTTGTATGGTGTCTCATGCTAAAAAAATTGATCCTTTTTAAAAAACTCTGTTCTTCATTCTGCTCTCATTCCTTTTATCACCATTGTTGTTGTCATTGTTATCATCATCATCATCATTATCACCATCCTCAATCTGCATCTTTTACTTGGTGTAATTGATCTAGGCAATAAGATTCCAACAGTGAATACTGATTTTACATTTGCTAAGGAAAAACAAAATGGACAGTGGCAATAAATGTGATATATGATAGATATTACATGGCATTACAGTGTGCTAAAAGTCAGTTTACCTATATTTGGAGGTTCATCATTTAGTCAGGATAATTCCTATTTACATTTCTTATCTCAGGTTAGTGACTCTTCCATTGAAGTAATATTAGAATGATGACAGTAAGGGAGAGGATAGTGCTTTGCAGAACCAAAGGAATTTCAATTTTAGTATATGTGCTGCCTAAGCGAGCATGCAAAGGAACTTTAACATAAATGTATCAAAGAAAACAATGGAATTCGATGTAGCTTAAGGACAGAGTTCAAGCCTGGAAGTTGTGATAACTGAGGCAGGAGATGCATTATGGTGCTAGATCATGCACTGTTTTGTAAACTTTATTAATGTATGTAGATTTATCTTCCCAAACTAAGCTGAGCTGCTTTAAACTACTTAAGATTCCCTATGGTCTCTTTTACCTCCAGTCTGTGCTTATTGTGGTTCCTCAGGCTATGATGAATCTACTCTCAATCTGCCTTCAGAACTGTAACTCATCTTTTAGGTCTCAGTTTGCATATTACTTCCTCAGAGAAGCTTTACTGTGATATGCAGAATCCAAAGATGATCTACAATGAACCATACTCTATAATTTCCATTCCTTCAATGTGAGTAAGAACTATGAATACGATGGGATACCACTCAATGATTAGACTACTAATCAGTTAATCCAAGGGGATACTATCCTGGGTGCACTTAATTTATCCAGATGAGCTTTTAAAAAAAGATGAGGTATCAGATAATATCCTCTGTATAGCCTAGAAAAAAGCAGTCATATTATGAATTCCTTTGCAAGGAGCCACAGGGGATCTCAGTCCTACAGCCATAAGGAACTAAATTCTATAAGCAATCTGAGGAAAAGTGGAAAACAAAAGAACAAATAAAAACAACAATAACAACAAAAACTACTGAGCTCTAAGTAAGACTACAGACCTGGCCAACATCTTGTCTTCAGTCCTAAAAGATCCTGAGCAGAGAAGACAATTAACCCGTGCCTAAATGCCTGCCCTATAAAAACTGAGATAATAAACATATGTTGCTTTAAGCTACTAAATTTGTGGTAATGCTTACAAAGCAATAGGAAATTAATATACTTCTCAATTCATCACACTTGAGTTTCTCCTTATAACTATTATGGCACTCAGTTCTTGTTCATATCTGTACCAAGTACTGTACCTGGAACATAATATGCATGAAAAATAAAATGTATTAACCAAATGAGATGTAGGGAGCCTTTGGAAAGTTTTAAGCATTTGAATGAAAGGGTAAATACCCTGAATATTAGTTATAATTACAAACAATTTTGTATATGACTTGTTCCCAATGTATTTGTTAACTCCATTTTCAACATTAGTACATTGTCTAACCAATACCACATCTTTAGGCATTTGTCTGACATTTGTGTATCTTTCTAGATGCTATTTCTCTGATGATACATTGTTTTCTCACTGTCCTACTTCCACTTACTTATTTTCCCTATTTTCTTGTGTTTACTTGAGAAACACTCACTCCTAAATCCTGCCCACCCTTCACTAACTCAACATACCATGTGACCAGAAAACTTTAATCTTTACCTATGTTTTCCATGAAAGTCAACTTTAGTATGCAGAAGAGAGAAATGTTCTCTTAGCGTTCCCAAAGTTAGAAATGATTTACACTGATGTCTAGCTCTGGTCTTTGGCAGAGTGAAATATCACCTGCTTGTTGCTTTTAGGTGTAGAACTGTCCACTCAATAACCAGAAACATCAATCTTGGAAGCTATTCAGCAACTAGTGTCTAAGAGGGAAAAAAAAGTAAATATTTTCAATTTGAATTCAGATATCCATCAGATTGGATTTAGAGAAGATGCTGATTCTGATACAGTCTTCTGTGACTTTTATGGACTAAACACATTTCTGTTGCTTGCATCTGCATGGTTTTTTTTTTTTTTTTTTTTTGGTTCTTTTTTAGAGTTGCTTTTAATATAAGCAGTATACATTTAAACTTTGCATGTTTATATGTTATCATGAATAAACTTCAAAAGTTGGTTCTCCTCCCCCAAAGTGTCTTTTTAAACTTTCTTCCCCCCAAAATGTTTTATGTGCAGTGGAAAATATAATTTACCTCAATTTTGCAGCATCATATTCCACTTTACTCTCTTCTTCACTAATCATTTCCCATTTCCTTTCTTTTGTGATGTCCCAAATATGGCTTCAAAAATCATTACATAGCATGTAACCCCTTAGGTGAGGCTATTACTGGCCTATAATTTCCTAAGAAGTGGTGGGTCATGAGGCCCTTTTAAGCAAGCTGCTTGAAAATGCACACAAATGAGCATATGTTATTAGTGAATAGAGTCCTCAGAGAGCCATTGTGGTGGCTAAACTTTATATTATAGCTCATTCTATGTAATTTAATTCCAAAGTAGTTATTGGAACTAGGAATCTAAAAATGAGAAATCTTTCCTCTTTCAAATCTTTCTTTCTCTCTTTTTCTCTCTAAGTCTTTCATCAATAAGATGCAAACACAGAAACTACAAGATGTTAGGAACAAACGTGGAGCTTGGAGCTTGTGAATCTATGGGCACTAGGATTTCTGGTGTTTGTCCTCTCCAAGAAGGGGGAAGTATGGGTCAATAGAAATTGAAACAATGTTCTCACTCTGGGGAAAGAGTGCCTGCCAATGTAGGGATTATACTTTGCAGGGCACAGGATGAGTATGGCAAAATGACCAAATCGTGCATGATGTAATTATTACATTAAAGGCACACAATTCAACAAGAAAGCATAACAAGATATATTTTTATGTATCCCATCATGATAGATTCATCAAGGAGCTTGGTCCTGATAATATAATCTTTGTCACAGAAAATAACTTATTTAGCAAAAATTTGCATTAATTTAGTATAAATACTTGTAGAATACATATGTAAACATAAAAACAATACAGTAACATGAAATATCACAAATATATCCACTCAAACTTCTTAAAGTTTTTCTATTTTAAATATTAGGTAGCTTAAATTTAAAAAGATTGTACGAATAAATAAAATCTGTAAATACAAATAACATTAATTAAAGGAATGATTTCAGACATTCAGAAAGAGCTGATTTCTCCAGGATTGAAAACATTTTCTAGTTCACAGCAATTATAGTCAAAGTTAATAAAAACAATTTTGATTTGCACTAAAGATCAGCTAGCTAATTTTCAGGCACAGCAGAACTCTACATCTGCATTTTGCTTCAGTCACAGGAAGCCAGGATCAAAATATGCCAGGTAAATGTCAGAGAGGTCTTCATGTGCTACATGACCAATGGGTACCCAGTGGAAAAGGTAGATGTCATGCTCTTTGTGTAATTTAAACACATGCCACTAATTGTCATGCAGTTGAAACTTCGTAATGTTTTACTTTGAAAATAAATTTACATCTTTGAGTTTCTGATAAGGAATAGGCAAACTAGCTAGAGTTCCTGAAGTCCATTTTGTTCAGAGAATGGTGGCTGAAGTCTGGTGACTACATTTTCATTTTCTTTTATACCTCTATCAATTGATGCAAAGCTGAAATGACTTTAAAGTTAATAAAATTAAATTCAATAGGTGATTCAGAGCAAACAATGTAAAAGAAAATTCCTGGTATTCAACAACATAGTTGTTGAAAATACTGATTGTCGAGAAATTTTATTCCCTCAAAATCAAACTTACCCTGTGGTCCATGTAGATGGTATTTCCAATTTTAATTTCTGAAAAAAAAAAAAAAGAAGCTAACATGGTAGGAAAATATATTGTTGATATTTTCAAAGTGTTTTGATTTTTAGAAAATATAATTTTCTCTTTCCTAATCTATAGCTCTAATTCAAGCAAAGCTGTATTTAAAAAACTGGGAGAATATCATAAGTATTTATGAAACTTAGGACATGTAGGAAAACCTCAGTAAAAGCTTATCATGGGCTAAAACTATGTCTACACATTGATAAAACAAAGATAGGGCAAAGTGAAACCCTCAAAAAAAAACTTCAGTGTGGTGTAACAAATGACATATACACAGATATTTTAATATGATGCGGTGGCATAATAAAGCTATACATGCAGTGCTGACAAGTTTTAACATACTATTTGTTTAAAACAATGTGCACAAATAAGTGAAGAGTAAAGGGCAGCTTGGGTGGCTCAGAGGTTTAGCGTCGTCTTCAGCCCAGGGCCTTATCCTGGAGACCCCAGATCAAGTCCCACCTCAGGCTCCCTGTATGGAGCCTGCTTCTCCCTCTGCCTCTGTGTGTGTGTGTGTGTGTGTGTGTGTGTGTGTGATGAATAAATACATAAAAGCTTTAAAATAAATAAATTTATAAATGAAGAGTAAAAAGTCAGGCTGTGGGAACTCAATTGTGGAGATATTCCAAACAAAGCAAAAATAATGCCATAGAAGTGAGAAACACCATGCTATGTATAAAAAATGTTATTAAATTTGTCCAAAATATGGAATATAAATTAGGTATATAAATTGTAAATTGTGACCAGATAAGTAGGCAAAATTCAGATTATGAGACTTTGTAAACCATGATAATGAGTTTGCTAATTTTCCATGACAGAGTTCACTAGTTACATTTTTACATTTTGCTATATAATATGAGATCACATTAATGACAGATATGAGGGAATCAAGCAAGATTCATAGCTGTTAAGAGACTACTGCCATTGTTGATGCAAAAGATTATAAATATCTAAATCAAAGAATAGAAAAGAGAAGGTAAGATCAACATCTATTTACAGAATAAAATAAATCACCAATCAAAATGTTAGCAAGGGATTGGACCCATGATGACCAGCAAGAGACAACCAAAACAAAACAGTAATGTAACTATTGACACATAAAAGATCTAACAATAAAACTGGACAATTGAAAAACAAATGGTTTACAGGATATTGTGAAAAACCAATCAAATGTACAACCCAAGAGTCCTTGAAATTATATAAATGTGTGCTTAAGTGAAAGAAAAATATTTTATTTTTAAAAAATATTTAATTAATTTATTTGTTTGAGAGAAAGAGAGAGAGAATGCAAGTGGGAGGAGAAGCAGAGGGAGAGGGACAAGCAGACTTTGCATTGAGCATGGAGCCCAGTGCCAGGCTCAAACTTAGAACCCTGAGATTAAGACCTAAGCCAAAATTGAGAGTCCAATGCTCAGAGCCACCCAGGCACCTAGAACAACAATATTTTAAAGTTGAAATTTAGACATGGTTAATAAAGTGAAACAGAACAAAACCTCTTAGATATCAGATATCTAATAAATGTAAATTTGTCCTTCTACCTCCATCAATACTGCACAGTATTCTCTTAAAGATATTAACATACTAAAAGCCTAAGAAAATAATAATCATTATTTTCTCTTGATGACTAATATTAATGTATTCGTAGTTTGGCTATACTCATTGCTATAAATGTTAAAGATGGCCAAAATGAATGAGTAGGAGAAGCAGACCACAGAATGTTCAAGCATGATCAAATCCGAAAAAATGTACTTGGC
The DNA here is from genome assembly GCF_048418805.1 of Vulpes vulpes. Taxonomy (NCBI): domain Eukaryota; kingdom Metazoa; phylum Chordata; class Mammalia; order Carnivora; family Canidae; genus Vulpes; species Vulpes vulpes. The sequence goes on from NC_132786.1 coordinate 90,204,428, forward strand.
TTCATTCCAAGTTGTAGTCCTAGAAAAAATTTAATATCCATTCACTACTCAATGTGATAAAGTCTATTTATAAAGGCCCACAGCTAGTATTTTACTTAATGATGAAACACTGAATGCTTTTGTCTGATATTGGGAAGAAAACAAGGATGTCCAGTCTCACTCTTTCTATTCTGGATCTTGCTGGAGGCCAGTGCAATAAGGCATGGAAAAACTACAAAAGGCATACAGATTGGAGAAAAAGAAATAAAACTGTAGATAACACAATTCTTTACATAGAAATCTCAAAGAGTCTACCAAAATTATTAAAATCGATAAATGAATTTAAGAAGTTTTCAGGATATAAAGTCTCTCTCTATATTAACATGTTTATATGATTAAAAATTGTTGACATTTTAAGGAAAAATGCTATTTATACAGCAATGAAATCACTAAATATGCTTTGTTTTTCAGAATATGTTTAAGATCTACAAGCTAACAATACAAAACACTGACGATAGTGAAACAGAAAACTTTAATAACCAGATCTTTAAACGTACATTGTTCTTGGATTGGAAGATACAATAGTTATTAAAAAAACAATTCTTCCCAAAATAAATTTAATGCAATTATCAAAATATCAGCAGGATTTAAAAAAAAATCTCCAAACTTTATTTAAAATTTACATATAAAGGCCAAGGAACTAGAATAACCAAAACAGTTTTGAAAAAGAAAAAAAGCGTAGAAGACATACTACTTGATTTCAAGACACCATAAAGCTGTAGTTAAAATAACAGGGTGTTATCAATGAAAAGATAGACAAGTGAAGCTCAATATTATAATAAAAGGAACAGACAAAATAAATGGAACAGACATCAATGCACACATATCTGGTCAGTCCATATATGAAGATGCGAAGGATATTAGAGAGAATAGATAATCTTTTTGATAAATGGTACTGGTATAAGTTTATATACATATAAAAAAATGAACTTCAACTCATACTTCATACCACCTATGCAAAAACATACTCACATTGGATTATAGATCTAAAAGTAAAATACAATATATTTAGAACAAAACCATAAGTGAATATCTTTGTGACCTTAAATTCAACCAAGATTTCTTAGGTATGATGCCAGAAGCATGAATTGTTAAAGAAAAAAAAAAAAGAAAAAGATAAATTGGACTTCATGAAAATTAAGAACAACTGCATTTTAAAAGACACCATCAAAAAATGAAAGAAAAAGATACAGCAGAAAATATTTTTAAAGTATGTGCCTGATAAAAAATTTCACGTTCAGAATATAAACATTACTCACAATATTCAAAAAAGAAGATAATCAGAAAACTGACAAAAAATTTAACAGACACTTCACAAAAGATACAGGGATGGCAGATAAGCACATGATGTTTCACATAATTACTTATTAGAGAAATAAAAAAAAAATAGAATGAAATTCCACTACACATGTATAAGAATGATTTAGAAAATAAATGAAAGAAAAAGCTTGAAATATCAAATTCTAGGGAAGATGTGAGACAACTGTCTCATATATTGCTGTTAGAAATGAAAAATAATGCAGCAAAAGATTAACATACACTTAACATAGGGCCCAGCAATCACAATCCTACTCATTTGAAATGGTATTAATATGAAAAGCTATGTTCACAAAAACCCATATGTAAATTCTGATCATGGCTTTATTCATAATTCCTCAAGCCAGGAAATAACAAGTATGGTCCTCAACTGGAAAATTTATAAACAAACTCAAATACATCCATACTAAAATACTACTCATCAATAGAAATGAAATAACCTACTCATAAATGCATCAGCATGAATATATTTCAAATGCATTATACTATGTTAAAAATGGTTCAAAAATGCATTATTCCATTTTTATGACATTTTCTAAAAGAAAAAAACTATGGGGATAAAAAACAAACAGAAACAGACCAGTGGTTGCCAGGACGGAGGTGAGGGGAAGTGTCAACTGAAAAGGATCACAGAGGAATTTTTGTTAATGAGGGAATTGTTACATAACTTGATTGCAATAGTGGTTACACAACTTTAAACATTTGCCGTAGCTCACAGGACTATACACTAAATAAGTTCTACTTTTCTGTAAATAAATTACATTTTAATAAAAGAATAGGAGAAATCTAAATTCCAGGGTGAAAAAAAACCCTAATAATACAAAAGAAATCAATAAAATACTCATCAATAAAATTGTTGGAATTGAGCTCAAATCCAGTTTAAAGAAATTAAAACAAAATCCTTATTCAAGAGTAATCTGGTGAAAGGAGAAGGCTCAGAGCTGAGACCTGTCAGTGTGGGTTAGAGGGGAACACGGTGGCTATAAGAGGCAGTTTAGCAGGTGCCACATAGAGATGTAACCCAGACTATACACACTGCCAGGCAATATATGTGACACTATTTCAGCTCCAAAAAAGGATCTCTGTTTCCTAATTTGCCACTCCAGAGGGGGCAATATTTTTTTCTAATTTACCACTTGGTAGGGGAAGGATAGGAATCAGGAGTTTGTAGATCCCTATGTGACTTCAACCAGAATACATTTAGAAAGCTAAAGATGAAATTTTTACTGACCCCTGTGGTACTGTAATTGCAGTCATAACCCAGGTCTCTGATATGTTTTAATCACAGGTAACTCAAAAGCAGTTACTTCAATCCAGAACAATGTAAGCTAGCTGCATTTGGAATATTTGGTATCTTTATATTTATATATTATTTCACTCACCTTTTAAATGGTCATTAGTAATTCACTATACAATATAAAATGGCAGTTAATTTAAACCTGTGTTGGTAGCATCAAAACAGTTAATTTCATTAGTACCTATGTGGTAACCATGGTAGCCGATGGCCATGATGAAAGCATATTAAGTGATCTTCATACAGTGTTAACATTGGAAGAAACCTTAACTCTAAGCCACTTATTTTGTAATTGAGACAACGTGAGTCCAAGTAGGTTCAGAGAGGTCATATGACTTTTCTAAGGCCAAACAGCTAAAAAGTGATCAAATAGGGACTAAAACAAAGTCTTCTACATGTTAAAAGTGGATTTTTTCACTATTTATATTAAAATAATTCTGTTTTTCTTCCTTTTTTTATATACATTCACTTTCTGTCAGTAAGACAATATATTAGGTTATGTCAATTTATTAGTAATTAATGAGGAAAAATACTACCCACCATAAAGTCAACAATCCACTATGATGACTATTAATATTTTGGCACATTCCCTTCTATGTATGTGTAATTTTGCATGTCAACATGTACACTTTTGTATTCTGCTTACTTTTGTAATTACTGAGCATGAATTCATAACATGTCAGAAGTATTTTCCCATGCAGTTCTGCCTACTTGGTAATTGTTACTCAAAAGGGCTGTATAGACTTCTTCAAATGGATATATTGCAATTTAATGAGCTTTTTTCCTGTCGTTGGAAATTTAGGATATTTAGTGCTTCAGTAGAAAACTGTCATCACGTTATTTTAAAAATCCAATAGCACCTGATGCCCCGCAGTGCTTCCTTTTGTAAAGCAAAACTAGTTAGCTAGAAAAGACTAAACATAGAAATCGGGGTAGATAATTTAAGGTCTAAGTAATAAACACAGCAAATCACACAAAACAATTCATAGTAATTGAAGGATGGTTGAAGAAATTTTCTGATTCCAGAAAGACATTCTGATTTTTATACTCATTAATAACTGATGTCTAGCTCATTAATTATATATTTGTTCTTTTTGCATTCTACATAACTAATTGGAATTCAAATTTTAGCAACAAACATCCTCTTTGCATTATGATTTCCTTCTCATGCCAGTATACCTCCTCCCACAATCATTAACCCAATAACATTTTCTCATAGATATTCATATACTTTTTTTGGGCTGAGAAAGGAAATTATATATTGCCTAGTTCATCTAGGAGGCCAAGAATGGTTTGACCCAGTTGAATTTACCTATCTATTTAGGGAAGGGCCAATTCTTCTGGTTACATTTCTTGAGTTTTTTTCTCTACACTAGACTGTGCAATAGTAGTAGCAGTAGAAGTTGCAATTGCAGTAATAGGAGTAGTGGTAGAAGTAGTGATAGTAGAGGTAGAAGTAGTAGTGGTGGTAGTGGTGGTAGTAGTAGAGCAGCAACAGCAGCAGCAGTGGCAGTAGTACCAGTAGTAATGGTAGTAGTAAAACATTAATTTTTGTTGATTTATTTCAGGTTACATGCACAATTTTAAGATCGTAATATACTTTACCTGATTTCTGTCTTTAAGTAACACCCACAGGGTAAGAATCCATTCTTAACTCCAGATGATAAACTTGAGAATCAGAAACTAGATAGCTAAGAAATAGTTAAGAAGTAGTGAATGTGAGACTTTAACTCTACTTCAGAATTTTTGAAAATTCTTCCATGATGTTAATAATAAAACATTTAATAATAATGGAATAGTGAAATATTTAAAATAATACATATAAATACTGTTTAATATTAATTTAAGAATTGATATTTAATAATAAAATAGTCACTCAGATAATGGCTTTTCGTAAGAGTGACTTCAAGTCACCTGAATACTATATTACACATATTTTGACATACAACAATATAGATATAGAAATGATCAATTTTTATACTGAATGTATACATCTGATTAAATAATTGTTTTATTTCATAAAATTCAGATTTTGGAAATGTTAAAATGTTAAAATTAGGGGCACCTAGGTGGTTCAGTTGGTTAAGCATCTGCCTTCACCTCAGGTCATGATCCTAGAGTTCTAGGATTGAACCCTGTATTGGGCTTTCTGCTTAGCTGGCAATCAGCTTCTCCCTCTCCCTTTGCCCCTCCTCCTGCTCATGCACTCCTTCTCTCTCTCTCTCTCAAATAAGTAAAATCCTTAAAAAAGTTAAGATTATAAATTAAAAACATTAGCTCCACCAAAATAAAATAGGTATACATCTAACAAAATGCATAAGATCTACATGAGGAACATTGTAAGACTCTAATAAAGAACATCAAAAAAGAATTAAATCAGTAGAAAAATATTCCTTGTTTATGGATAGGAAAACTCAATATTGTCAGGATGTTAGTTCTTCCCCAAATTTATCTATAAAATCAATACAATCCGATTAAAACCACAGCAAGGTATTTTGTGAATATCAATAAACTGCTTCTATAGTTTAAACAGACAAGAAAAACAAAACAAAACAAAACAAAAGCAAAATAGTCAACCCAATATTGAACTAGAACAAAGTCTGAGGACTGACACTACCATACTTCAAGATTTGCTGTGAAACTAAAGTAGTTAAGGCAGTGTGGTATTGGTGAAATGATAGACAAATAGACCAATGGAAATATATATTTTTAAATTTTTTACATAAATATAATCAATGGATCAAAAGTCGTCTTCAACAAATGGTCTTGGAACAACTGGATGTCTATGTGCAAAAAAAGAAAACTATATGGACATCTTCCACTCTTCAGAAAAATTAACTCAAAATGGATCATAGACCTAAATGTAAAACATAAAACTATACAACTCCTAGAAGATTACATAGAAGAAAACCCAGATGACTTTGAGTATGGTGATGTCTTTTTAGATACAACACCAAAGACACATGAAAAGAAAAATTGCTAAACTGAATTCACTAAAATGAAAAATCTTTATTTCTGTAAAAGAGAGTGTCAAGAAAATACAAAGACAAGCCACAGACTGGGAGAAAATCTTTGCAAAAGACACATCTGATAAAAATTTGTTATCCAATATGTAAAGAACTCTTAAAATTCAGCAAGAAAGGAAATGACCCAGTTATAAAATGGACAAAGACCTGAAAAAAATGCCTTAAACCGGAAGATACACAGATGCTAAATAGATATATGAAAATATGCTTCACATCATATGTCATCAGGGAATTACAAATTAAACAATGATGAGATACCACTACGCATCTAATGGAACAGCTCAAATCCAAAAACACTGACAACACCAAAAGCTGGAGAGAATGTATAATAATTGAGAGCAGTAGGAACTCTCTTTCACAGCTGCTGAGACTATAAAATGCTATATCCACACTGGATAACAGTTCAGGAGTTTCTTACAAAACTAAACATTCTCTTGTCACACGATCCAGCAACCATGCTTCTTGGGATTTATCCAGTTTAGCTGAAAACTCCTGTCTACACAGAGGTTGCACACAGAACATAGATACTCTTTATTAATAATTCCCCAAACTTGGAGACAACCAAAACTTCCTTCAATAAGTAAATGGATAAACAAACTGTGGCCTACCTAGACAATGATAAAGCATTCTGTACTGCAAAGAATGGAATTCTCAAGCCATGAAAAAATATGGAGGAATCTTAAATGTGTATTGCTAATTGAAAGCAACCAATTTAAAAGGGCTACACATTGTGTGATTACAATTATATGACATACAGAGAAGAGAAAACTATGGATATATTTAAAAGATCTATGATTTCCAGGAACCAAGACAAATTGAGGGATAAATAGAGCACAAAGGATTTTTAGGGTACTTAAACCATTCTGTATAATACTGCAATGGCAGATACATACCATTATATATTTGTCAATTTATACACAACATGTGCAACAGTAGGGGTGAACCCTAATGCAAACTATGGACTTTGGTTGATAATGATGTGTCAGTGAAGATTCACTGATTGCAAAAAATTCTGCCGCTGTGGTGTGGGAGGTTGATAGGGAGAGAGGTTGTACGCTATGGGAATACGGAGTATATGGAAACTCAATCTTGTTGAACCTAAAGCTGCCCTGGAAATAAAGTTAATTAATTAAAAAGCATTGAGATTAGAAAGTAGTTTTTATAGGATCATTCCCATAGAAAAGCTGTTTCCCCTCAAAGTTCATAGAAAAATATTGCCACTGTAGCATTGCAAGGAGTAGCCACAATACATGTACATGCATAAAGACTTGCTATTGAATGACTGCCAAGAATTTTTGTTCTTTTGGAAATACTGACGAGGTAACTGTGTCATTGTTCAATAGCAAGTTCCAAAGCTTGCACACTGAATTCCTGATTGGCTCTTTTCCTATAGCTTAACTGTCAGTATTTGCTTTCACATAAAGTAGTAACCTAAAAATAGCACATTCCGTTTTACTTCTCATCCGCAGTCTTCTCTGCCCTCTCAAACATTAGCTCTTGCCAGGCTTTTCAGAACTTTCTGTGACTCTCAGAAGAGGCTCTTAATTCTTGGCTAATCTTGCCTGTATGTCTCACAGGTGCTGTAGCCTCATTTATCTTCTTTCTCTCCAGAGTTGTACAACCAAGAACTGTCACGCCCACCAATAAATCTAGCCATAATTGTGTTAAGAACTGGAACTCAGCTTCAACTTCCAACAAAGTCCATTTTATTTTCACTGTCCCTTGAGGGTCAGATGGAAGGAATGTAGTCAAGGATTCACCAAACCAGAAGCATGTCAATTTTCTCTCCTAGGTCATAAAATGTGAAATGCAGTCTCTAAACCCCTTATGACTATGATTAGAAATTAGAGATTAATAAGGATTGACATTGAAACGTTGCAAAGAATCCGTAATTATACCTGAATAAAGAAACAGGAGGGGGAAAAGGAGGCTGATTCATATCATGCCAGTCAGATTTTTAAAAAATTATACAGAAATGTTTTCCATTTCATTTTCCAAAGCTAGTAAAAAAAAAAAAATGCTCTGCTGGAAAGAAATCGAATGACAGTACATACACAGGTTTCCAATCTACTATTTTCATTGTGACACCTACACATACTCCACTCTGATCATGTTTCTACATTTTTGATAGGAAACCACTGTTATTAAATGTGAAAAGGCTGAAATCCATGAATAATGGCTATTAATTATCACAATTTATTAAATGAATAAAGGCAGCTGGGGCCCCAGTGTGTCCCTGACACTGCACAGATGAAACTGTAGATGAGGGTACACATAGAAAGATTATTTCCAGTTGTTTTATAGTGCTTTACTTAAATCCAAACTTTTCTTTATAGTGATAGTGTGATTGTTTTATTAGAACTGTCCATGGTCAGGAATCTTAACAATCTCACATGTACAAATACATACACAAAGCTCAACAAATCTTCCATTGTCACTGTTGCCTGTTGAACACCCTATTAAGGAGGACTTCTATGCTCAGTATGAAAGTACAAGAAAGCTGGATAGAGAAACAAAAAAAAAACTGTACAAATGCCTCATATTTTGACCTTTTAAAAGAGCAGTAATGAGTAAATGATTGAGGCATCAAATGATGAAAGATGGTGGCTGAAACATTTCAGTTATGAAAAGTGTTCCCATCTCTAATATTAGCCCTGGTATCTTTGTCTTTATGGCAATGCTTGCCGTAACTTCATAGCATCTTTGTTACTGCTATTTCCCTTGAGCTACTAGTCTTGCCTATAAGTAGAAATGTGCATTCCCGACTCTAACATGTTTTTTAAGATTTTATTTATTTATTTGAAAGAGAGAGAGCACATGTAGAGAGAGGCAGAGGGGAGAGAGAAGGGGAGAGAATCCCAAGCTGACTCCATGCTCAGTGGAGTAGGTCTCGAGATCCATGTCACAACCCTGAAAACATCTCCTGAGTTGAAATCAAGATTCCAATGCTCATCTGACTAAGCCACCCAGGCGCCCATCTAACTTTTATTATAATCCATCTTATTACATTACAATGAGAGGACAGCAGTTCTGGGTACATAATAATTTTACATCTTTTAGATAGGTCTATCTGACTTGTCTGCTAACGTTGGAGTCGGGCACCTGGGTGGCTCAGTCGGCTAGGTGTCTGCCTTTGGCTCAGATCATGATCCCAGGATCTTGGGAGGAGCCCTGCATTGTGCTCCCTGCTCAACAGGAAGTCTGCTTCTGGCTCTCCCTCTGCCCCTGCTCACCCCCCAACCCTGCTCATACACTAATTTTCTCTCAAATAAATAAATAAAATATTTAAAAAAATAAACTTGGAGTGGGTTTTTCTCTCTTTTTTAAAAAGATTTTATTTATTTATTCATGAGAGACACACAGAGAGAGAAGCAGAGACACAGGCAGAGGGAAAAGCAGGCTCCATGCAGGGAGCCTGATGTGGGACTCCATCCCAGATCCAGAGATCATGCCCTGATCTAAAGGTAAAGGCTCAACTACTGAGCCACCCAGGAGTCCCAGGAGTGGGTTTTTCTGAGAATTTTTTTTACCATAATTTGTGTAGACGTTGCCTGAAATTAAGTAACTCTCACTTCTGGCTTCTATGTCACCATTAATTTACTACCAATTATCAATTCATTTCATGGAAGCTCTTTTTCTCATCTCTCTCTTAAATTTTATATTTACCTAAGATCCTATTGCATCAAATTCCCCTTTTCCTATCACCTTTCTTCTCATTGTTCCCATCTCTTTCTCTTTATACTAAATATGTAATAGAAATTTCAGGAAAATAGTAGTTAATAAAAATTGCTGAATTCAATTATAGGCATTTTAATTTCAGTAGTTTTTTTTTTCTCTTCTTTTTTAGAGAGAGAGTGTGTGTGGGTGGAGAGGTAGTGGAAGAGAGAGAGAGAATCCCAAGCAGGCCGCATGCCCAGCATAGAGCCTGACATGAGGCTCAATCTCACAACCACATGTTCATGACCCTGAGATCATGATAGCCAAAAATCAAGACTCTGATGCTTAACAGAGTGAGCACCCAGGTGCCCTCTGTATTTGTTGTTTTTTTTTAAGAAGAAAAACTTAAAACTCGGTGAGAGATATGATAGTCTCAGTTTTTAGGCTATGCCCCTATGACCAACAATAAATGATTGTTTTATTGGTGATAAAAGTTAAACTTAGTCACAGTCACTGTAAGCTATCAAACAAGAGAGAGGGACTTAGTGTAACCAGAGGCTCCAAACCTCAGCAGCTGTTAATCAAATATTGCTAATGTGATGATGGGAATCATTGGCACCTGACATTAAGTCAAGCAAAAAATAAATAAATAAATAAATAAATAAATAAATAAATAAATAAAAAGCTATTTCAAAAGTAAAATATGAAGCAAAATTTAATTATTCCTTAACTTGAGGCTCATAGCTAAGGAGAGAAACCCACAAAGGGAAGCAGAGCCTAAGATAGTGTAGGAATGCAGAAGAAGCTATAAAGAACTAGAATCTGAGTCAGTACAAAGTCAGTGCTGAATTTTACACTTTGAGATTCATCACTTTGAGATGGCCTTTCAGTCAACAAGTCCAAACCAAAGGATTTGAAAGGTTTATATCACTGTTATGCCTGACACATAGTAAATGGTGAACAAACTCTTGAAATTACTATTATCATTCCTACTGTACTAAAAATAAAACTTCTTTAAACAAAAGCAAACCTTTGCCAGTATCATTACAAAACTGTCATTCTACTTTTCAAGAGCAGAAAGGAATTACAGTGCTCACTGACTCTTGGAAAGAGTCAGCGTCTGTCATCTGTCAACCTGGGGCCTCAAGGATGGGGAGATTTTTGAGCATCATGCCATATAGTTACTGACATTCAGAGGCAGAACTCAGAAGCAGATGGTGGGTAAGCCACAATCCTAACTTCAGATCACTGTTCCACACAAAAACAATATGACAACAGGAATATTTAACTATGCAGACTGTGCAGCAGGTGAGATTATTCTATTTGCACTGATATTTAATCACTTCCACGTTAAAAGTTATGATTTTCAATTTTATAATTTATGTATAAACTTCAAGTATATGCAAACATACTTAAGGTATTCATAATGAAGGAATGTAACAAATCTATAATGAGATACAATTTTTTATGAAACTTGTGTAGATCAAAAAGTTTCAACTATGTGGTTGAGGTTATAGGGCATTCTTATACTATAGGTTTCTAAATTGATGTAACACTATTAACACATTAAATAAACACTCCTATTTTGGCCCTGTAATTTTACTTCTAGGAATCTGATCCACTGGCATGTGCATATAGGAAAGTAATTATGTATGTATGTATGTACAAGTCAAATCATTACAGGTGTTTTTTTTCCTTTTTTGGTAATAACAAAAGTTTAGAAGAAATAAAAATATTTTTAATAGGAAATATTCTGTAAAATATTTTACATAAAAAAATACCACTCACAAAGAAATGTTACTTTAAATTACTGCTTTAGAAAAATCTCCAAATAATACTTCAAGTGAATTAAGCAAGTTGTTGAATATGGAAAACATGTTACTAATTTGGAAAAAATATATACATTGACAGATACATGTTTGCACACATATGCATGTGTGTTTATATATATATACACATATTTTGCACATATACGTACAACATACACATATATAAAATGAAGAAATGCTAATAGTAGTTGCCTTCTGGTGTAGGGAATTAAACAGGAAACAGGAGATGGAGAAATATTTAATTTTATCCTTTTTGAATTTTCTACAAGGTACTAGGGCTACATATTAAAAATAATTTTTAAAATAAAAATAAAACAAATCATTTATTAACTACTTTTGGTATAGAGCTCAGAACTAGAGATTATAGAAAACAATTTTATTTATTATGCTTCCTGCTTTCCTCTTTGCCTTAACTATTAGTATCCCTGAAACAACAGAAAGTGGGGACTTCTGTCGCGCATTTCATATGTGCTAGAATCTCTTGGGATCTTCAGTGTAAAAATTACTTTCAATTCAATTGAGGCCTTTAAAATGCTAGACTTAACAATGAATTTCATACTTCCTTAAACATTTCTTACAAGCACTACACTAAAATCTGGAGTGAATGCTGGATAATCAATGCTTCTGGGGATTCTATGTCCTATTCTCATTTTTCAGAGGGAAGTTGCCAGCAGCTTGCAAACAGTATTTGCTGTTTTGTTTAATATTGTGCCAGTGTTTGTTTTCACATTGTATATGTGTATACATACTTTTAAGCGACATTGCAGAATTTGGCAGCTAAATGATTTACTTGGGTATAAAAGCAACATTTATTTTATTGAAAGTTTTCCCTGCTACATATATTTGTTTTTAAAAACAACAACAACAAAAAAGCTTTAAGCAACTCATGCTCAACATAGAAGCAGCAAATTGAACTTAAACTAGTATTGTAAAGAGAAATAAGATGGCAACTTTAAAGAGGAAAATATTCATGATACCTTTTGAAGACAGTAAAGGAAACTTGATTCAAGGGGAACAATGGGGTAGATGTAGGGACCATTACAATGAGGTCTTGTCATGAGGCAGAGAGATTGGACTCACCAGTGAATACAGCATGCGTAAGTGGGATTTTATCATCCAGGAGCAGGATGGGAATCAGTGGATGGATAATTACTAAGAGGAAACATCAAAGATAAGGGGAGACTTTGATTCAACTGGTCAAAGTTATTGCTGAATACAGGCCAGGGCAATCGGACATTACCTGGGGAATTGTGGAGGAGAGGGTCCTCAGATATGGAAGGTGGAGTTGGGGGTTTCTTACCAAAATGACTTAGTAGGGTTCTTTCTAAAATTCAACTGTTATCAAGAAGTGCATAGAAGTTTCAGGAGCCTAAAGCCTAGACACATCAAGAATCTTTGTCAAAATTTCTTTTTTGCAAGGTAGAAAAATTCTATGGTCTTTTGATATTAAGGAATTAATTCCTACATATAAACAACTCTCTAAAATCAGATAAGATACTAAATATATTGGAGATCCTAGAACTATTTTGGGGGTGGGGGAGGGAGAGCAAGATAAGGAATGGTGTCTTCCATTTATTTATTAAATGTAATTTAAAGAGTTTATGTAACTTTTCAAGGTCTTTTAAAATTTATTAGTTTATTTTTGTGTCTTAGTGTTTTATAAGTCCCAAAATTAGTGTTAGCCATAATTGAGAATGTGCTTCTAAGTACAGTATGTTTAGCTTAATTTCCCTTGGACCAGCACCTGTTACAATACTACTCATTGCTTCTTTCTTTGAATCTCAGAGCTGTTAAATCAAATGTCATGGAAGAATGAAACTTTTGCCTATCTTCTTTGCTCTCCTAAAACAAGAGACATGGTAAAAGAATGATGCCTTACCTAAAAGCTTAATGAAGGTTTTGAATTTTTTGGAAGTTTTTAATTAATCAATTTAAAATTTATTACATATTTTAAAAGTATATTTCTTCTGTTTGATTGTTTTTAATGCCTTATAGATAAAGGAATAGACATGAAGGTATATAAGGCCCAGCAGGTTCCAGTAGGATATTGTCTTCCAGAATTAATTTTCCTGAGTAGGTGCATATGTGGTGAGGGGTATGTGTGTGTGACAGGAAAAGAAGGAGAGATACAGCAGTTCTGGTCTGAACACCAAGCGTTTTTTAAATTGAATGAGTCTGGGCAGCCAGGGTGGTTCAGCGATTTAGCTCCGCCTTCGGCCCAGGGTGTGATCCTGGACACCAGGGATTGAGTCCCACATCAGGCTTCCTGCATGGAGCCTGCTACTCCCTCTACCTGTGTCTCTGCCTCTCTCTCTCTCTATCTCTCTCTGTGTGTGTGTGTGTGTGTTTCTCATGAATAAATAAGTAAAATCTTAAAAAATAAATAAATAAACCTTTATAAATAAATAAATCTTAAAAAATAAATAAATAAATTGAATGAGTCCTACATAACAAATGTGCTGCTTTGTGGAAAGAAATGGATTTTGAACCAAAATGAACTTCTCTGGGTAAGAGTGGCATTGATAAGAGCTTCTCATGGCAAAGGTCTGAAGGTGCTCCAATAGTCAGGGCAGTGAGTGAAAGGATGGGATAATCTTTATAGGATCATTTGTAAATAATCTGTAAAAAGCAGCATTAGCAGTTAATTCTGAATATATTTTGTGAATATGGTGATTTTCTTTATTTTACCTCAACCATTCAGTACATTCAGATACAGCCATGGCAATAAAAAATAGATCTCAGGTCATAAAAAAAATACTTCAAGCTTTAATATGATATGTAGATTTGGTATTTCTTTTTTTTTTTTTTTTTAAGATTTTGCTTATTTATTCACGAGAGACACAGAGATAGAGGCGGAGATATAGGCAGAGGGAGAAGCAGGCTCCCCTTAGGGAGCCCAGTGCAGGACTCAGTCCCAGGACCCCAGTATCATGACTGGAGCCTAAGACATACATTCAACCAATGAGCCACTCAGATGCCCCAGATTTGGCATTTCATTACTCAGTTACCTTGTAGTAAATAGAAGAATTACAAGAGACAAAAGGCCAGTGTAATGATAGAGATAGGTTAAGTACTGCATAAAATGAATAAATATAAATTGATATAATTTAACTTAAACTAACCACTCTTTGTGACTAAACAACCTAGGTATTCAGGGCAAAATAATATTTACTTTACTTTTATTTACTTTATTTTATTATTTACTTTATTAGGCAATTCATATCCCTCTGTTCTTCAACCACCTTATTTTGGAATTCTTTCTAGCAGCTTATACCTATTGTACATTATTGCTAAATGGATGCAAAACTTTCCCTCCAAAGCTTTCTAAGTTATAATAGATCAAGTAACCACAAGGACATTTACAAAAAATTTGAGGGTTGGACCTACTACTAAGAACAAAGATATAATTATTCTGACTACGTTGCTAATTGTAAGTATTCACACAAAAGGAAACAGAAAATTAAGGAAATCATTTATATGCATACCACACCAAAATGACACTTTCATTCTAAATCTCATTTTTTTAATGTAAAAACTTTTGGTTTGATTTAATCTGATTCATCAAGATAATCAAATTATTTAGCATGCTTTCTGGGATCTTTTGGGGAGACAAAACAGCAATAAGCACACGGACACCCTTCCACACTGATAATGCAGTGGCTATTAGATAATTTATAATGTAGTGGCTATTAGATTATTTATATTTAATTCCATGAAAATGACATGACAGTAGTGATATACATGAGTTCAGAAAATTCACCAAAGAGTAACACTAGGTTTTGGTTGCATATATTAATTTTTAAGCTTTGCAAATGTTTATATTAACTTTAGCAAATAAAAAAATACAACATACGGGTATCTTCAACATTTCAGGGAGTCAATCACTTTTTAATACTAATTTGTACCCAATACAGGTAGTTAGGATGTCAATTTTAGGCTGAAGACTTTGTTTTTCTGATTTTCTATGGCTCAATACTGAGACTTTTGCTAAAGGATTTTACTTATATGCTATATTTGAATTGTATCTTTCTACTAATCAGATGCAACTTTTACTGACATTTCTAGGAATAAAGGAGTCAAAAGTATTTCCTAATAGAACTAAATTGCCTATGACTGCAAAGTCAAGGGCCCTGAGTCAAGTGGATGAGGGTGCGGGGATATTTTGAAGATAAATAGAAAATCTATTTGTGTTTTCTAGGGAAACAGACCTTCTACAGTCATTCTGGGAAAGATTTTTCTTATTAAACAATCCTACTAAAGACATAGGGTTATCTGCAAATCTGATATCTCCTCATGATGTTTTTAGGGAGTACATTTCTGGCCAGAAGCTGCATAGAACATGACAATGCCCCCTAAACATAGTGGTCAGGCATCCAAAATAGTCAGGGGTACTTTTAGTCAATAGGGCCTAGGGGCCATTTGTATCAGGGAGCAGCTTGAAAACACCAGGTGGGGCCACAGGAAGCAGAAGGTTCCCAAAAGTGATGGGCAAGTAACATTCTGAAACTATTTAGAGAATTGGTATAAAGTACATATTTTATTTCACCACCTAAGAGAATTAAAAAAGTAAAAAGTAAAGTCTTAGGATCAGTTGGTAAAATATTGGGCAATAAAGAGCACTGTTGGGGTGGTTGCAGCATTTTCTTCCAGTTCTGTTAGATTCTTTATCCTTCTTTATTTGGTGTCCCTCAAACCCTTTCTTTTGTAAATTCCTTCCTGACTTGTCAATGGCTCTGTTTCCTGCTATATGTTGAGAAATATAAGTATAAAGAATCAGAGATTAGGAAGAGCAAGAGCTAGAGTACTGGTGGCAATGGAATACTTTTTGAGGACCTGATACATTGATTTCCCTACCTTTTTCATTCTGTGAAGATTCCTCTCAACTAAATAAGCAGATTGAAGAGGGCTTGTGTAATTTTCAACCAAAAGAATTCTGGTTTATATAAATAAGAAGAGCAGTGTATCAGAAAAAAGAAAAATTTTCCATAAACAAGGAAATTATCAAATTTATAAATGTTTTATTATACATGAGAAAAAAAGTTGGCCATACAAAGAATGTAGAGAAACAAAACAAATATGCTGTCATAAAACTATGTCATTTATTAAATTTAAAATAATCCAGAAATGCAGTTGCACATAATTATATTGTAAATTATTTAAATAGCACACACAATCACATTATACTACTGAAGAGTCGTTTCTATGTGATTATTAAGGTAGAATATGGCTGCATTTGATTCAGTGATTGAGATGTGGGTGATTCCTAAGTGAAACACAATTTATATAATTTTTAGAGATTAGATTTTGGAAAATTATAGAATTTAGTATTGATGCAAATATGCCCCTTTATATAATGTAGATTATCTAACCCAATCATATCAAACTAAATTAATAATAATGAAGGCAACAAAGAGCAGGGTATAATAAGTAGAAATAACAAAGCAAATATGATCCACAACACATAAAATCCAAATTTCTAACATGCCATTCCTGAAAATGAGACTAACAATACTCAGTAAAAATGTTGCAACGTTGCCAAGAATTGCAGACTGTAGAAAGCCTGACTTTTTAGTAGGATATATAGAGTCCTGAACAAAATCTTACAACTTGCTACATTTAGTTCACAATTTATTATGACTTTTAATTAGTTTCTAGACAACTATAAGATGTTTAATAGTTTATCTGGTAAATTTAAAAAAAAAAGCCAAATCATTTAGTTATACAAACAAAAAATATATATATTTTATAATAAATTTTCAACTCATTTGGTTAGTATAAATTCTGATGGAGCTGAAAAAATAATTTTAAAATATTATATTAAAAGATTTTTTTAGAGGGTAGAAGACCAAGAATCAATTTAGCTCAGAATCAAAATCTTCCAGCAAGGGCTTAAGGTTCCTATCCTTTGGACAATATGGGTTATTCTTTATACTAAGACCTCACTCATCTAACCTTTTGCCAATTTGGGATGAATTTCTCAGAATCACAATGAAGTAGACCTGACATAAAGCCTCCAGAAATGCTTTCATTTATGAAACCCTGCCTGGACAGTTTCAGTTAGAAGCATTGAGGCTAATGATTCTTTGGGTTTATGTCATTCTTGGTCCCCACCCAAAATATACACCCAAAGAGCCCAAACCTACTCCATCTCCTACTCCCTTCCCTTAATGAAAACACCACTATAGCTCCTACTAAAGCACCTCGACCAACCTCCTTCTCTCATTTTAAGTTTAGTTATATATCTAACTTGTAACAAAATCGTCCTATTCTCTCCCCCTTTCCTCTCATCCTGTCATCTGCAAACTCTGTTTATCTAAATCTAATTTACTCTTGGATAATTAGATTCTGTATCAACTCTTACAGAAATCCTTCTTTGGGGATGCCTGGGTGGTTCAGCAGTTGAGACTCTGCCTTCAGCTCAGGGAGTGGTCCAGGGTCCCTGGATGGAGTCCCACAACAGGCTCCCCTCAAGGAGCTTACTTCTCCCTCTGCCTATGTCTCTGCCTCTCTCTGTGTGTCTTTCATGAATAAATAAACAAAATCTTAAAAAAAAAAAAAAGAAATCCTTCTTTACTCATCATCCTTTCATTGGCTAGGGTACTCTTTTAATAATTGTCTTAACAATGTATATCTCTACCATTTTTATGCTTAGTGAACCATGTTGTAATTGCTTATTAGGTTGCATTGTAGACTACAAGCTCAGTGAGGTTAACAACTATAATACCATATTAATCACAAAACTATTTTTAACATAGTTTTGAATAGAGTTGCTTCATAAATATTTGTTGATGGAAGTAATGGAAGGAACAGAATAAAATAAGAGAGGGAGGAAAAGAAGGATGAAAGAAAGTATTGAAATCTAGCAAAACAATGCACAGAGAAGTAGAAGGAAGAAAATGCAATGTAATTATGGCATTTAACTGAAAAAAATATGGAGAAAATGTTCAACTCTGCAATCAATCACTGAGAACTAATGAAGAATATGGATCAGGGGAGGGGAGAAAATTATAAAGAAAGAGACTTAAACCATGATTAGAAAGGCATCATTCTGAGGAAAGTGTCATATCTCCATTATAATTAATTAATTATGTCTCAAAACCAAACTTAATTGAAAATAGATTGAAATGTATTCTTCTCACAGTAATATTATAGTAGTTACATATATAAAGTCCTGAGTCAAAGAACATGTTTAGCCAGAGAACACATTTTCGTATTTTAAACCAGAAACACCTGAAACAGAAATATCTAAAATCTCCTTGTAAAACTCACTGAGTAGTACTAAAACTTGTATTGCAACACAATTGTTTCCCCTTACAATGGGAAGGGGTAGTTGAAAAAATATTTATAATTTGGGAATGATCTTCACCTTGAATATGCTATGCAAGGATTGTTCATTTGTTCCAGAAACTATTTCTGTGATATAATGTTAGTTATTCAATGCAATGTTTTTTTCCCCAAAACTTCTATGTTAATATATAATATTTTTTTAATTTTCTCATTCTAATTCTATTAACTATATTTTCTGTGATGTGAATTAAAAATACTATCTCTGGGGCAGCCAGGGTGGCCCAGCGGTTTAGCACCGCCTTCAGCCCAGGGCCTGATCCTGGAGACCCAGGATCGAGTCCCACATCGGGCTCCCTGCATAGAGCCTGCTCCTCCCTCTGCCTGTGTCTCTGACCCTCTCTATCTCTGTGTCTCTCATGAATAAATAAATAAAATCTTAAAAAAAAATACTATCTTTAAGGTACATGAATCCTGATGTTTATAGCAGCATTATCCACAATAGCCAAACTATGGAAAGAGCCCAAGTGTCCATCGGCTAATGAATATCTATCTTCTTTAAGATGTGGTATATATAATATAATGGAAATTACTCAGCCATCAAAAAAGAATGAAATCTTGCCATTAGCAACCATGTGGATGGAGCTACAGTGTATTATGCTAAGTGAAATAAGTCAATCAGAGAAAGACAAGTACCATATTATTTTACTCCTATGTGGAATTTAACAAACAAAATAGATGAACATATGGGAATGGGAGAAAGAGAGGGGGCGGGGGAGAGAGAGAAAGAAAGGGAAGCAAATCACAAGGTGCTCAATGATAGAGAACAAAGGGTTGATGAAGGGAATTGGGTGGGGATGGGATAAATGGGTGATGACATTAAGGGAGGTACTTGTTATGATGAGCACTGGGTGTTATATGTAGTGATGAGTGACTAAATTCTACTCCTAAAACCAGTATTACACTATATATTATATAACTAGAATTTAAATAAAAATTGGAAGAAAAAATATAAAAATAAAAATACCATCTTTAAAACTGCCATATTTATATATTTTTATACCGAATGGCAACCAACTTTTTCTAGGCCATTATGGCAATTCTTTTCACTGGAAAACTCTAGTTTTAAAATACTAGCACAGCCAAAACCATTTTTCTATTTGGCTAGTGTTTAAAAATTTACTGCTTGTCACTCAACCATTTATACTACTTACTATGAACTACGCAGGTTAATAATTTAATAGTTTATGGTTAATAAAATACAATTACTTTAAAGACACAAATTAGTGCCAGAACAAAGTAATTTATCTTTTAAACATTAGACATAAGAATATAGTTGTAAAATAATGCACAATGAAAAGGTATTCACTTTATAAATACCTTGTTTTTTCAATACATTGTCTTTCCATTAAGACAGTATAAACTATCTTTTTGAGCAACTGCTATGAGTCTTGTTTCAACAGCACAACATACATATTCCTAGAACAAATATATCAATATTTAAATACATATTTCAAGTATTTATACTGGTGGAGAAGAAAATTTTTTTTTTCTGTACACAGTTCTTCTAGCTAGACTAAGAATGACATTTACATGAGACAAATTAACAGGATCAAATCAAATTTAATTCTGCAGACAGGAGAAATCCACAGAGACATGAAATTCCAAGACAGGAAAAATGAGATATGTATGTCATCCTGAGTTAAGGAGACTAGACTAGGGATTCAAATGGGAGGTAGGCTATTAGCAGGAAGATGAGAGATGTTTGAAAGAAAAGGTTGTGCTTTCATGCAGTTAAGTTTCTCAGGCAAAAAAGAAATCTCTGTTAATAGTTCTCTTCCTATGTACGTATTCTCCTTTTCAATATGAATCTAGGTATTTGAGGAGGGCAGTGATGAGCTTTCTCTGAAATTTCTGGGTTTTGATGACTTTTAACTCATAATCTTCATGCAAAAGGGCAGTCTACCCTTGACTCCTACAATGACCTTTTCTTTCTCTTAATGTAGTTGCTTTCTTAAGTGTTGATTTGTTCACAAAAGAGAGGTTGTAGATGTAGCTAAGTTTTCCCCAAATAAGAATATTTAACCAAAACTCTGCTAAAACTATTTTACATATTTCAATCACACACTCACTTGCCATTTTTAAGGTTATTCTCTTATGTTCAAATGGAGTCCCATCTCTTCACTTGTAATTTCACAGTGTTGATAGTTCCCCCCCGCCAAGCCTTATTTTCGTTTACTTTAATTTAGGTGATGAAACATGGTTAATGTGTATTTATTATTGTCCTAGTGACTGTCATAGGATGTTAGGAATCTAAGCTCCTACTAGTTATTATCAGTGACAACTGCATGTTATCATCATTTAATACAAGTAATACATAATTCTCACAATAGCTATATTGCAATCTGTAGTAAAGGAATGCATATGTAGGATAGGAAGAAAAGAATTAAGTATCAAGGGCAGAATTTGCTGAAGCAATAAGAATCATAAATCAAAAAGTAGTCACTTATTAGTAACATGGCCTATTATGTGCCCTGACTGATTCTAAACTATTCATCTGAGTATAAACAGCTAATCATTTGGTTAAACTATATCTGTTTAAAAGCAACAGTGAGCTAGAAAGCAAATAATGTTTAAAGCTCCAAAATGAAGAAAAAGCAGAAAACTTTCTAGAACTAAAATAAAGCACTAAAACTGGTATTTTCCTTGAGATGAAATTTGACTTTGGTTTCAGGACTTCACAGGGCATAAAGAGTAGAAGAAAAAGTCCAAGGCTTGCACAAGTTAGAAAATCTTCAAGATACACTCCCTATGAAGTCAACATTTCCTTACCCAAACTGAAATTCCAAAGTAGTACATAATTATATATGGGGAGAACCAGAGGTAAATCCAATCTATTAAACCACAGCAAGGGACATTGCCTGACATATTCTTTGGTGCTGAGTAGGGGAAATAAATCAGATTCAACATCAAGATTTCTGACTATGTGATGGTTTAGCAAAATTGATAGGAAAATTTATCTATGTGGTTGTTAACAAACAAACAAACAAAAACAAAATAAAACAAACTAAAAAAAAAAAAAAGCAAGAATTTAAAGTGATCAAGGGATCCGCTTCCAACAAGGTCAAGTAAGCTCCTCCCAAACACATCTCTCTTGCAGATAAAAACTATTAAACAGAAAAAAAAATATGCAAAAAAAATGAATTGAGGACACTGGAGAGCAAATATAAGGCAAGTTAATTCTGGAAGGGAGTTAACATTCAGAAAAAGAGAATGACATGGACTAGTTATTCATTTTTATGACTTAGCCTTTAAGCATTCCAAAGATAATACTGCAGAGAAGCTAAAATTGTGAGTGGAAGTCCACAGTCTTTCCAGCTAAAAGAACTACAGGACAGAGTTCAGGGCAAACAGAAACAAGGGAAAGTGAGGAAAGAAGAGCCTCAAATGATTAACACTGATCAAGTCTCTGGCTGACTGACCCCTGAGTGATGCATATGTGGGACAGACTCAAGTTAAGGAAAAAATAATTGACTTGAGATTTAAATTGCTGACTAAGAAATGGAGTTTGCAGTTTGAGTCTGTCCAAATTGCTACAAAAAGATTCACTATTCTTTTTTTTTAATTTTTATTTATTTATGATAATCACACAGAGAGAGAGAGAGGCAGAGACACAGGCAGAGGGAGAAGCAGGCTCCATGCACTGGGAGCCCGACGTGGAATTTGATCTCGGGTCTCCAGGATTGCGCCCTGGGCCAAAGGCAGGCACCAAACCGCTGTGCCACCCAGGGATCCCAGATTCACTATTCTTAAAGAGAATATAAAATAATCCAGAATCTCCACAATGTAACATTTACAATGCCCAGAATTAAGTTCAAAATTACACAGCATATGAAGAACCAGAAAATGTGACCTCTTTACAAGAGAAAAAACAATTAATGGAGACCAACCACAAGATGACTTGGATTTTGGACTTGGTATACAAACAGAAGTTATTATTGTAGGCTTGGTGACATAAAGGAAAATGCTTATGTAAATGAAAAGTTGGGAAATTGTAGAAAATAGATATTACAAAAACTTGATGAATCAACATTCATTTTACTTGAGAATACAGTATCTAAATTAAAAAAATAATAATTAGGGAATTAGAGGCTCCCTGGGTAGCTCCGCGGTTTAGCGCCTGCCTTCAGCTCAGGGAGTGATCCTGGAGTCCCGGGATCAAGTCCCACATCAGGCTCCCTGCATGGAGCCTGCTTCTCCCTCTGCCTGTATCTCTGCCTCATGTGTGCGTGTGTCTGTGTGTGTGTATGTGTGTGTATGTGTGTGTGTCTTTCATGAATAAATAAATAAAATCTTTAAAAAAATTTTTTTAAATAAAAATAAAAAATAATAATTAAATCCAAGTTTCAGTAGCAGGAATACACCTTGCACCCAGATCTTGGTTTCAATATCATCCTCCAATAAAAGGAAACAGAGCTCCTTTGAGAAATGGCTCATTCTAGGATTTGAAGAATCTTACAGTGTCAGAAAGTGGTAAACAAAACAAAACAAAACAAAACACACACCCTTCACTAATGTGGTACCTCAAAAGACACAGAAGCCAACTGAAAGAGTTCTCGATGCCTAAAGCAATATCAATCCGAGCAACAAAATAAAGCAGTATCAGATTGTGACTCAAAGCATGAAATAAGTACCTATCGGTTCATATGAATATAAATAAATGACTGGACAAATACATAAATGGGAATAGAAAGACAAATCTCCCATGCAGAAGACTTTCAAATAATTTTTTAAAGCTTCATCCTCAAAGAAGTTTAGCATAACTTCCCATTTTTTCTTTTTTTAAAAAAGATTTTATTTATTTATTAATGAGAGACAGAGAGAGGCAGAGACACAGGCAGAGGGAGAAGAAGGCTCCCTGTGGGAAACCTGATGTGGAACTTGATCCCAGGACTCTGGGATCACACCCTGAGCCAAAGCTACCCAGGCATCCCTGACTTCTCATTCTTTAGAGTGAGCTGCATATAGTATCCTCCCTATAAAGACTGTATTATGAGCATAGGTGAGGAGATTACAAGGTACAAACTTCTAGTTATAAAATAAATAAGTCATGGAGATGAAAAATACAAGATGGGAATATAGTCAGTAATTATAATACCATTGTACAGTGATAGGTGATGACTACACTTACTGTGGTGAGGGATGAATAATAACGTATACGATTGTCAAATCACCATGTGGTATACCTGAAATTAATATAACATTGTATGGCTATTATACTTACAATGCAAAGGGCACTGTTTTTCAAATAAGGAAAGAAAGAGGAACAACAAATAACTAAAAACTGAGACGATGGAAGTATGTCTATTTTCACTGTATACAGAAAGAAGAAATTAGATTTCTCAGATGAGACCAAGTTGAAAAAAAAAGAGAGAGAGACACAGGGCAACATTTTAAAGTACTAAAATTGCGGTGCTCGGGTAGTTCAGTCAGTTAAGTTTCTGCCTTTGACTCAGGTCATGGTTTCAGGGTCCTGGGATCAAGCCCCTTGTCGGACTCCCTACTTAGCAGGGAGTCTGCTCCTCCTTCTGCTCCCCCCTGCTCCCCCACTGCTCATGCTCTTTCTCTCTTCCTCAAATAAATAAATAAAATCTTGAAAAAAATAAAGTACCTAATAGGTTTAATTCATTTAAGTCATAATTTTTCTTATTTTCTTTCTTGAGATCACCAAATGTAAATATTTTCATAATATCTTTAGTATTTTCTCTCCTTTTTACCATTACTGCCAACATATCATCTCATGAAGTTAATGTCAGTAACAATAATTATTAAACACTTGCCACAAATGTGAAACAGTTCTATATATTTCACATGCAATGTCACTGTTACTCATCAAGGTATCTTCCTAAATAGATTTGATTTTATCCCCATTTTACAGGTGTTAATAGTAAATAATGATGCAAATACCTAAATAATACTTATGCATTCAGCATAGTTTTAAACACTTTAAAATTTTATTTTAAAGAGAGAGAGAGTGCAAGCAGGGGGAAAGGCAAAAGGGGAGGGGGAGAACCTCAAGCAAACTCTAGGCTGAGCACAGAGCCTGAAGTGGAGCTTGACTTCAGGATCCTGAGATCATGACTTGAGCAGAAACCAAGAGCCAGACACTTAACTGACACCTCTAAACACTTTTAGTATATTAAATCACAAGCTTCACAACAGTCCTATGAAATACATAGGGCTTGTTGTTGTTGTTGTTGTTGCTGCTGCTGTTGTTTTGCTATTTGACAAGCAAGTAAACAGTTACAGTGATGCAAAATAATTGAACCAAGGTCACACAGTGGGTAAGTTCTAAACTAGGTTGGAAATATTTATTTATTTTTTTTACTTTTGTTTTACGAAAAGTTGTGTCCAAATATGCTGACCTTTTCTGTGATGGTGAAAGACTCTCAATGAAATGAACCCTGGTAGATAATTAAACAAACAAACAAACAAACAAAAAACAGTTAATCTGTCCTTTCCAGAAAAAGGTTGCCATTTTTATGATAGGAGAAAGAACTGCTTTCCATAGAATAAACTTCTGATATGGACATAACATTTTAAAAATATTGGAACTATTTTCATTGATGTGTGGTTCTGTTGGGAAAAGGAAGTCTGATTTTTCTAAAACCATTATGTCTCCACAGATACACTTAAAAAACAGATTTTCTAACTTCTAGACTTCTAAGTGCAGTATGGGATTTTGCACTCATCTGTTTTCTAAAAGCTAATTTTCAAAAAAGGTCATGATCCTCATACACATATAAAAATGAACCTGTTTTTAAGCTTTTAACATATTAATAAGGAAACTGGTGAGATGTTACAAGCAGTTTAAAGGAGAATCCAAGAAGCAAGCACATTTATAGATTAGGAACACGCAAAGGAATGTGCAATAGGACGGAAAGCTGGTTTTTCCATGGCAGAAGCAGAGATAGGAGGCGTGGCCCCTATCACAAGTCAAAATCCAAGCAGCATATCTACAGACATACATTATTTTTGTATTGATACCAGTTATCTACAACTTAAAGAACTCCAAAATAGCTCTCAACAATCAATATCAAATAACTTGGAAGCATTTGCTATGGATAATGCATATTTTCCAATGAGAAAAAAATCTCCCCGATATTTTGGACACAAAAAAGAAATAACTTCAAGTAGTTTGCAACTGGACATCAAGATAGATGGAAATATATACCACATTTTATCAATAACCTTTCAATGATTAAAAATTATAAGTATCAAAAAAAAAGAAATTATAAGTATCATAATTTAGTAGGCTGCATTGATACACTTCAGCTAAACACTTCCACTAAACTGATCATATCACTCCTGACTTAAAAAATTCAGTAGCTGGGGAGGCATTTGCATGGTTCAGTTGGTTAAGCATTGGCCTTTGGCCCAGGTCATGATCCCAGGCTCCTGGGATCAAGCCCCGAGTCAGGGGTCCCCGTTCAATAGGGTGTCTGCTTCTCCCTCTCCTTCTGCTCTTCCCCTCACTTATGCTTTCTCTCTTGCTCATACTCACTCAAGTAAAGAAGTCAAATCTTAAAAAATTCAGTAGTGGGGCACCTGGGGTGCTCAGTCTATTAAGCACCTGACTTTTGGCTTTGGATGAGATCATAATCTCAGGGTTGTGAGATCAAGCCCCATGCAAGGCTCCTGCTCAACATGGAGTCAGCCTGCAATTCTCTGCCTTTCCTCTCCCTCTGCCCCTCCTCTTGCTCACACATCCTTTTGTTCTCTCAATTGATTAATTAATTAATTAAAATCTTTAAAAAAATCAGTAGTGCTCTCTGCTTTCTGCCACTTTCCTGTTTCTGTCATAGTCCCTTCTCTCTCCTTTGTGAAGTTAACGTAAACTTTTCCTCTGTGAAATCTTTCATGACTGTTCCAAGGTCCCTGAGTACCACTTCTCTCTCTATAACCAGAAGCTCTTCTTGTCATTCGGCAATAAAATGGACATATGTCATGTTGTATCATCCATGCATCACCTGATTGTTCCTTCTTGCATTTAAATCATGTTTTGCTAGAAATTCATGTGTGCACTATTTACCTCTTTGAAACGTTGGAGTTAGGCCCAGTTCCTTGGTCAAGGGAAAGGTCTTAAATGTTGGTGATGATAATATATTTGATGTCTAGATTTTTTTTAATTACGGAAACTTGTAGCACTGTTATTAGGCCTTATGAAACTGGCTTCAGGAGAGTCCTGAAAAATGACCTCATTCAACTCATGTTTTATTTAGAAATGTCAGGTAATATTTTTCAGACAGGAACTAACATTCCATATTATCTTGTTAGTGTTCACCATTAACTCATAATCTGCTTCCCTGATAGATTCAAAATCCATCATATAATAATATAATAATATTAATCATATAATAATTCAGTTATTAGCTGGTTGAAAGCCAATTAGTCCCTATAAATAAATCGACATATCAATGTTAGACAGTGTTAAATAAAAATAACAACAGTAGCTAACAATTTACTCAAGAACATGATTACTCACCCCAAGACTAAGATATTAGGAGAATCTATAAGAAAACACACAATTTGAATGAAACAAAAAGTATCTAGAAAAGTATCTATACAGTAGCTGGACTGTATAAAATAGGTCATAATTATTCATTCTTCTTTATACCTAGATAAATCATCTTTTTCTCATTTCTGGATATATTCATGTCTACTTCTGTACATAAAACTGAGGACAGGGATTTATTTATTTATTTATTAAAGATTTTATTTATTTATTCATGAGACACACACACAGAGAGGCAGGGTCACAGGCAGAGGGAGAAGCAGGCTCCATGCAGGGAACCAGATGAGGGACTCGATCTCGGGACTCCAAGATCACACCCTGGGCCAAAAGCAGATGCTCAACCGCTGAGCCACCCAGATGTCCCAGAAAACAAGGATTTAAAATAAGATCACTTTTTCTCCTGGAGAGTACTAACAAAACAAAAATATTTTTCATTCTCCATTTCTACTAATTCTACTTCCATTCCATTTTTTTTTGCATTTTTCTACATTATTAGAGTACATATTATTCCTATTATAATCAGATATGATTCTCCATTCTTCTGAGTGCTTATAAGAGCAAGACCACCTCTTCCTGCTCTACTCATGAAGGGATTGGTATTTACAAAAACAATATTTCTGAACCCCTTACTTGATTGATTCAGTCATAAGTCAATTTTTTTAAAGTGAAACAACATTTGCATCCAAAGATAGGATCTCATTTTTTAAGCTGTAGTAGAATGCAGGAAAGATCATATAATTTTAGTGATTTTCAAATGTCACCTATGGACATAAAGATTAGTTCCTTCTGCTTTGGGAATTCTAGCCAATACCTCCAGGGTATAACAGAGGAAGAAGTAGCAGAGATATTTCTAGAAAGCTAAAACATAATTGGAGAAAATCTAAACACAGTTGTTTGGGAAATGAGAGGCAGAGAAGAATTCAAGATAACTAAGTGAAGCCTTATACATCACTTTTAAAATTTTAATTCCTGGATCATAGTAAACTATCTTATTCATAGTGAAGCAAAAGCTTGAGCCAGAGAGCTGAGAAATTGGGCTTCATAATGAGGTTTGGGTATTTTTTTGGTGTTGGATCCTGTCTTTCATTGATTTGTTGAAGATAAATGAGTTAAGTGTCAGTTTGTTCAAAAGAAATTAACAACCCTCTCTATAATTTGCAAGGGACAGTGGAGTAGAGTTAAAAATTTATATTTCTTCAAAATACACAAAGTCCCACAAACAGTTTTTTTTAATGAAAGAATAAATTTGTCAAGACAGAAATATATATAACCTCTTGATATGAAAGTGTTAAGGACATTTTTTTAAATATCTAACTACATTACAGTAGCTTAAGCTCTGAAATTACCTGGGTCATTAAAAAATTAAGTCTTTTTAATGAAAACCCAAGACCTGCCAAAAACTCTTTGTGTGTATCTTTATTCATTCATCTGGTATAAAAATAAGAACAAAAGGAACTTCTTTGATTAATGACCTCTGCTAATCATTTCAGTAGAACACACGAAGACATTTTTTAAATTTTATTTCACTAACAAATTAAGTTTGTGTTAATCATAAGTGTCACTCACATGTAAATTATGCATAAATATTCAGGGTGATCTATATTTTATCAGTAGTAACAGAAAGCTTGCCAGTCAGTGTGGTTTTAAACAAGCAATTAGTGCATAAGTTATTAAACATTTTAGACAAATGGGCTGCATCAAACCCAAATTAGGAGAGTTCAAAGAAATTTCACAGCATCTTGATTTCACAGGTGTCTGAACTGCTGAGAATTTCTGCATCCGTAAAAGATAAAATGTTACTTTTACATGTTATAATCCTTTTTTTCAACCCTAGTCTCTTCGTAATCATTTTTGAAGACTATTATGATTACTGAAGTCTTTGCTGTCATCCATTTTCTGACGTTTGTGGCTTCTGGGAATTCAGGTAAGTAAAGAAACTCCAAGGGGGTTCAACTTCTGAACTAGAAGGTATAAAGCAGCATTCTTCAGACCTTCCAATTAAACCAAGGTTATTTCTCTCAGCTGAACCTGTAGGACTCAAAGGAGGCTGGAGTTTGTTGAATGGTAGTATTATATCAAAATCTTACAAACTGAGGTTTTATTTATAGTTTCCTTAAAAAAAAAAAGCTCAATTCAAGCATAAGTTCCTTGTAATTCTTTGGTATTTCTTATTTTTAAGAAGTTGCTCATTTACTAAGAAAGGACCACCAAGGATGATGACTTGGGCTGAGAAATAGCTAATTGAGTCAGTTCCTCTAATAGCTGTGGTAATCATGTAATTTATTAATCCAAAATGGGACAGTTTTGAAAAATCACTGACAAAATGCAAGAACTCACTGCAGTGTGTGTATTAGTTGTCAATAGGATGAAACCAAGACAACATGCACCAGAAGGAAATAAATAATTCAGAATAAACAACAAGAATGATGAGAAGAAAGGATCTAGGCATAGGATCAAGAAGCTGAACTTGTCATTACCGGCATTTTGCTTTAATAATATTCTGGTGAAGAAAAATGAACAAAAAGCAAAGCAAGTTGCAGCCATGGTTACACATTGATGAAATTTGCTTCGTTACATCAGTAATCACTATCATTTATGATAACTATGCTTCCAGTTCATAGTTTTCTCACTCCATCATCAAAATCACCCCATGGGGTGGATATTAATATTCCTATTTCAGAGCCTACGGTATTTAAGTAACTTCGGCAGAATCATACACAGATACCTGTCCACTTCAAAGCTGATATGGTTATTCTCTGTATGTGTTTATGACTCTGTTGACGCCTTTATCAAATCCTAAGTGAAAGATCTCTAGATATTGATAAAAAGAGGTAGATATTGCAAAACAAGGTAGATGCAACCTTGTCATCACTTGTCAAGTAACCAAAAACCAAATGAGACCAAATATCCTCCCCATCTCTCTCTGTATAGGTGTGTGTGTGTGTGTGTGTGTGTGTGTGTGTGTGTACATAGGAAGGAAGGTAGGAAAGAAATATCCAATATGTCAGAAAATTTCAAATGAATAAAGAAATATTTGAAAAAGGAGACAGTACTGAAAAATTTTGAAAGAATGTTAGAGAAAAATAGTTGATGTCTTTTAACATTGATGTCTTTTAACATGGCTTATAGCCATGAAGAAAAGAGAAAGATTGCTTAGATAACATTTTTTAGAGTTTGTCCAAAAAGAAAAAAAGAAAGAAATCAAGAAACAGATTAATTTGGGCTTTGTCTCCTCCCACCAAAGAATCATTTAAAGTTGCTTTCATTTTTTAAAAATTTTAATGGGTAGTAGTAATTCAATTATCACTGGATTATTGTGAAAATAATATTGAATAAATACAATAAAACTTAAAATAGATACCTGATATATAATATATATATAATGGCTAATAACTTGCCAAATTTTAATTCAGAACTGCAAGAGCTATGCATCAGAAATGTAAATGATTTCCCAAGCAGCCACTTTTTCCTAGAGAATCAGACTTTTCTAAAGCTCTAAGAAAAGAGACTTCAATTCTAAATCTGCTTCCATGCCCAGCTAGGGATATCTAGCTGGATACCTGATTTAAATTGAATTATTTAGGTTACCAGTTCAAACTTTGAAGCAAGGCCTGAAAATATATCTATGTATTTCAACTTGTGTTAACTATGAAGTGCTGAAGTGAAAGATCATTTAGTCTTGGGGACTCAGCATACCGCATTGGGTTGGCTATGATGAGGTATCTACAGACAGATGAGAGAAGAGAAGCCTGAATATGAAAACAAAAGAAAACAGCAGAAAATATAAAGGAGCAAAGATGTTGGTAGGAAGGAAAAAATAGAGACATACACACAGTTGTAAAAGAGGCTAGCAATATTTCCTTGATTTGGATCCCTTAAGACTATTATATTTACATAATAATCCCCTTCCCCTTTTTATTGAGTTTCTCTCAGTGGGTTTCAGCTCTTTACAACCAAATTATCCTTGACTAAGACAGGTTAGGGCCTTAAAATTAAATAAAACTACTAAGACTAAGAGTAAGGTTCTAGCTGCTACTCTTATTCTTTCCTAAGAATCAAGCAATTTCTTTACCTCTGATAGATAAATGGTTTGTAAGGATGCCCAAGTCATAATGTATAGAATAAAAAACAGTTACATAGTTAGCATCAAATAGAATAATTTCAATGGAAAAGAAAAACAAAACAAAACAAACAATCTGGTAAATGAGAAATTGATCTTAAGTGTCTGTATAAGTAACTCAAATGTTTGAGTGGTCTTTAATAACAAAGGAGGACACTGATGATCAAATTTCTAACTCCTAAGATTAAAATTTCCACAGGGCGGAGGTGGTCTGATTACCCAGACATGCATCCAGTGTATGGACCTCTTATATGTTTAAGCTGTTACTCAGAAAACCAAAGTTGTGCTGTTTGCTTTGGTTATAGATGAGTGACAGTGGGACACAACATTATCACTAATGGTTATGGTATGGATAGAGATGACGAGAAAGATACTAGGTGTATAACCATATTGATTTATAGCATGTCCAATAGTAGCTGAAAGCTTATGTGAGAAAATGCCCAGATATCTGTTTATTTCCAACTGCAGCCACTATGTTTTGAATTACCACAATAGATTCACTGATATTTTGTACCTTTAGGCTCTTTTGTAACTCCATTATATATATATATATATATATATATATTTTACTAACACACCTGATGAAACCTCCTCTTAAAGACCTAGCTTTGACTATTTTAGAAACTTACTTCTGTTGAATTCTGCAGGTGCTATTATTAAAAAAATTACATTTCATGAGCAAGATTATTTTAGGTGCCATCCAAACTAAATCATAGTATAAATCAGACTATGAAATATAGACAGTTCAGAACAAAATGATTAAATTTTCTGAATCTAGTAACCTATGACTACTGCTTCTTTATGATCCTTTTACAGAGAACTTTCAACATTGGACAGGAAATAATAGCTTTTGATCTGACCTGACCCTGTTCCCAATTATGGGTAATAGATGATTAGCCAAGGATGGTTTCCTGATCAAAGCTATAGCCATCATATTTTCCCTCCTGGGAATTAGAATTTAAAATGTAGACTCCAGTATATCGTCATTGAGCTGGAGGTTAGCAGAGAAGGATCGACATGAGAAAGAAAATAAAATTTTGAGCTATTTTGGGGGGTGGGGGAAGAGGTAACAAACCCTGAAATCCTAGAAAACAGAAGACAGTTGCATTTATTTTGATGTTTCCAATTTCTGGTTCTCATCTCTTTTAGAGCCATGTGGTAATTCCTGAACTTAATTTTCTAAAATTTTGTGATATTTCTAGTGTATTTTCTTATTTAAAACTACCACAGATAAGCTTATTTTCCTCCATCAAAATAGTTCTCAATAGGGGTACCCAAGAATTGTGTCATCTGACACTTTTGCTTCTTCAGTTATGTAGATTAGTATCATCAGCACAATCTAAACTGTAGTAGGAATTGAATACAAATTAATTAATTGATATTTGCTTTTACAATAGCTGTATTTCAAGATTTTATTCAAAGCTATTTAAAAAAAAAGTAAAGTAAAAATGTGCACATCATCCATCAAGTTAGAATTACTCTTCCCTTTGTCCATAGCTTTTTTGTACCACCATCCAGGCACTGATATCAACCATTGCATTGACCTTTACATTCTGCTGAGGCAAAGCAGAATGCCTTGTGCAGATACCATGTGGGTATTTGTTTAATTTAAAAGTGAAAGAAGAGAAGCAAAGGGAATACATTTACTAGAATAATAATACCACAACAAAAATAACTCTCATGAAGTATTAAAAAAAACCTGTGGCAACTTTTAGTGCAGTGGCAACATCATTCTTAACCCAAGTCTACATAAAATGTTAGAATAACAACAGTCTTGCCAATCAGAAAAGAGAAAGAATTAATTTGGTTAATTCTTATGATAGGAGCTAATTTTGTCGCTCCAAGAAATATAGTGTCTGTTTCCATCTAAATTGTTTGCATTAGAGATTTAACATATCTCTGGAATTATGTACAAAAAAGAGGAAGAATAGAATTAATTACCTATCAGCAAAAATGGCAGATGCTTTGAGACCAATACTATCCCACTAGTTGTATGTACTATGATGTGTAACCTAATTTTTCTTAATAAATATAAGAGCTATCACATACAATACTTCAGAGGGATTACCTAGCATACAGCCAGCTGAACAATAATCATAACTCAAAAAAATGTCATCTTTCTGATATTTTCTTGTAAAATTATTACTCCTAAATAATTTTAAACATAGTATGTTTTGTTAATATTTTACTCCTCCCCCCCCAAAAAAAAACCCCAGTAAACATGTAATCTGTTCTTAGCATTTTTTTTAATTTTAATATATCATTTGAAAGATGGAATTCTAAGGTCAATTGAGAATTTACTGCTCTCATATGAATTCATAACTATATTGTGACCAATAAAAGCACCTACCACATCACTTTTTTCTCACTTTCTCTCTCTCATGCATACATGCATACACATGTACATTCTCACAAAATTGAGAAAACTGCAGTAAGAATGCAATCAATAAAGTGTCTGGCTTCATGAAGAGTATGATTGTATTGATTGAAATGAAAATATGTTTTGAGAAAGATGCATTTATGTTACTCATGGTCACTATATGAGGGAAAATTTGGCTAAAAACGTTTTTCAAGACCAAAATGGTATCTACTACATGGTAGTGTTTCACTAAGTGAATAAATATTTTTGGAAAACTGTATAAGTGATTTTCTGAATAAGTGAATGGCATTGAATAAATGAAATGAATATATATACGAAGAGATAAATTAGCTCCACTACCCAATTGATGCTAAAATGTGCGTGCATCAAAAGTACCAGTAAAGTACGTATAGTTCATGCTTACTAGTGTACATAAATGGTCATTAGAAAGAAGATTTTAGTGAGAGCAAGTTTAGTCAAATTTAGTCTAAACAAAATAAGTGAAACATTATATAAAAAATCACTTGTATAAGAGGGAAAATAATGGAAAAATCAAAATTAGAGTATTTTAAAGAAGAATTTAGACTTCACAAAATGAATTCTGTGGAAGTTTATCTAGGTTGCTATTAAGCAAACGTGGTTTACTGAATTGTTTTCCCTATGTGAAATATGTGGCATTTTCATATTCTCAAACATTTAAGAATATTGGCAGGCTTATTTCAAGTTATTAAATGTCAGAAAAGTGTCCATGACCGACATGAGAAAACAGGCTCTTCATGCTTTTCAACGCTCAAAACATATTCAAATGTAAAAATCCAATAATTTAATTGCAATAACAAACTCAGTGATGTGTGTTTATCTTGCTTTTACACACAGGGATTTACTAGAAATCACCTTATGGAAAAGTAGTTCTATGTGCTAAAGCCCAAATTCAATGGAGCACTACACATAAAAGTTATTAAAATCAAATGGTTCTTTTAAACTTTAAATTTAAACCCGGAGAGCTAGATAATCCAAAAGAAAATTAAAGGAAATGTCCTTCTGGAAAATAGTCAAACTGCAGTTGGGGGGAAAAATGTTAAGTGATAGGACACCTCCTCCAAACAGAAGGAAATCCCAATTTCAGTCTAAGGAATTATATTTATTCATGTGTATTGGAACTGCACAAATAAATTTATTTTTAAAAATTAATTTAAAAGACTTCTATAATATACTTAACTGAAAAGGGAAATTAATTTTCCTTATGTTCTGTATTTTTATCTTCCTAATGTAAACTTTTAGCAGAAAATAGTTCTCAATACTAACAATTCTTAAATGTGATTCCAATTTCTTACAGTGATAAATAGAAATATTATAAAATGCCTCTATCACACTGAACAAGTCCTCAAGAGATCTGTAGTCTTTAATTTATACTGTCCATAATTTATTTCCTAAAAATTTATCTCTTTAGCTATTAATAATGAATAGATCACAAAATGTAACTTGACATGTTACTCTTTCATAAATCAAAATTATATTTTTGCATATCTATCTATTCATCTATCTGTGTATGTATACTTACACATACACATTTATGGAGCATTGAATATTTGAAGCAGGCTTGGAATATTTTAAAAGTATGATAATATGCTATGCCACTGAGGAACCCGCCACCAATTCTTTTAAAAAGCCATACCCAAACCACAAGTATTAATATTACATATTAAGTAAACAAAATCACAAAAGTTGAATGTTAAATTTTCAGGTAACTATAGCATCAAAGATAAACTCATACACTCCCAATATATTAAAATCCTTGAATATGTGCTAAACTCAGGTTATCAAAAGATACATCATTTATCTAAATGATTAAGACCTTGGTCCTTATTCAACATAATAAATTAGAATATTGAGTATTAAATTTTGAGGAAAATGTCTAATTTATATATGTGATATATAAATAGTATGTAATTTACAAGCAAAATATTTATCTTAAAAACTAGTGTACAATTGAGTGAATTAGAAATAATTCCATACAATTATATATTTTGCATACTTACCTAATATATATTCCATGACATATATAACATGGTCATTTATACATTGAAAATGAATAAAATATTAAATATTAAAATTAATTAGAAACAAATGCAGAGTGGTAACTCATGGTAATTATGTTTGATAAACAGAAGCACAGACTAATTCTTTTGAAAAAATTCAACAGCATATTCAAAACCTTCAAAAATATAATTAATTTAAAAGAAAATACATTTTAAAATTTTGAAATAAAATTTAGAATAAAGTGTGCATGAATAATTATGGAAGGTACTATGTAGAACTTTGCCAAGATAAACTTCAAAATCAGTAAAATGGTCATTTTTCTGCATAAGTTATAAATTGCCAAAATTACCTAAGTAAAATTAACATTCCAAATATTTTGAAGTAGAAATACTTAAAAAACTTATTAGGAAATTATCTTCTCTGAATGATGAAGATTCATGAAGTTTTAAGAAACTATTTGTCTTGAGATGATTAATTCTCATGCTATATATGCTTGTTGTGTATATAAACATTATTATAAACTGTTAAATTCATGTTCTGATGCTTATTTAACTTTTTTTTTTTTTTTTTTTTTGCTTATTTAACTTTTAAAGCACTTGAGCAAACAAGACTGGCAAAGAAAATTTGAAAAGCAAGGCTTTGGTTGTGGAGAAAAAAGAAGGACAAATACTACCAGGTATATGTATACATACTTATGAGGAAGAATTATGAAATTATATCAGTGAAATTATGAAAATATGAACTATACTTGTGAATTATGAAAATACGCCAGTGAAAGTGTCTACAGTATTACATTCCTAAAATAGAAGAAACAAATCAATGAACAAACAAAAAGCAGAATCAGACCTATAAATACAGAGAAAAAACTGATGGTTGCCATTGGGGGTGGGGAGGAGGATGGACAAAAGGCGTGAAGGGCAGAGGGAGATCCATAGGCCTCCAGGTATGGAATGAGGAGGTCAGGGAAATCAAAGGTACAGCATAAGGAATATAGTCAACTGTATTATAATAGTGATGTAACAGAACAACCAGTAGCTCGCAGTGAACAAAGCATAATGTACTAACTCATCAAATCACTAAGTTGTATGCCTGAAAGTAAAGTAACATCTGAATGTGGTCTTCCCAAAATTTTATATGCTGATGCAATCTTCAATCTAATTGTGTTTGAGGTCTCTTTTAAAGAAATTAGCAAGCTATAGTATATTATCACAACAAGTATATTGTCATTGATAGAGTCAAGACATAAAACATCTATCACCACAAGGATCCCTTAGGTTTGTCCTTTTACAGACACCCTACTCCCCTCACCTCTTTGCCCCCTTCTAAGCCCCTCAACCCTAATTTGTTCTCCTCTTCTTTCTCTCTCTCTCTCTATATATATAGATATAGATACATAGATATATAGATATATATTTAGTTTAAAAAATCTTATGTAAACAGAATCATACAGTATTTATTCTTTTGAGATTATTTTTTGTTTTTTGTTTTTTGTTTGTTTGTTTTATATTTTCTCTTCCGCATAATTCTCTGGAGATTCATCCAGGTCACATCAGTCTTTTGCTATCATCCCACAGGTCCCTGAGGCTCTGTTCATTTTATTTTTTTAAGTCTGTTTTTTCTCTATTGCTTATATTGGGTAATTTCCATTGTTCTATATCTTCCAGTTCACTGATTCTTTCATCTTTGTCTTCATTCCACTATTGAGCCTATACATTTAGTTTTTAATTTTGGTTAACATGTTTTTCAGTTCTAAAATTTTTATTTATTATGTTTTTATTAGCTTATGTTTTTATCTTTATCTTTATTATTTTATTGTGTTATTATTTATTTGTTTATTATGTTTTCATTTGTTCCTAATGTTCATTGAAGCATTTTTTTAATAATGGCTGTTTTAAAATCATTGTTAAATAATGCTAACATTTCTTGTCATCCCAGTGTTGACATCTATTGATTGTCCCTTTCCATTTACCTTGAGATCTTCCTGGTTCTTCATATACCAAGTGATTTTCTACTAAAACTTAGACTTTTTAGAAGTATTATGCTATCACAGTCTGGATCTTATTAAACCTGTTTTAATTGCCTTCCTTTGACACTTGTTTGCTGGAGGGAGGAAGGGTGCTGCCCTGCTTCTGTTATACAGGGATAGAAGCTCAGGTTCTCCACTCAGATTCCATTCACACCCAAGGCAGAGGCTCCTTAGTACTACTGAACAGGGGTAGAGTTCTGATTCCTTCCCTACAATCTCCTATTATACTTCAGGCTGGAGGAGTTGGAGTGCTTCATTACTACTCCCTAGGTTGGCTCTACTGACACCCACTAGAGGAGTGGCCTCACTACATCTGGGCAGTGATCATAGTCCTGAGTTTTTACCAGTTTTCTTTGATACCACCCTAGTGAGTAGGAGAGAGATGGCTTGTTACTTTTGGGTGGAAATGGAACTCTAGGCAACCTATATGGTCTCCACTGGCCACCACACACTGGGGGTCATGATCAACCAAAGGGAATTCATACGGTTCCCTTTAACCCAGCAACCCTACTCTACATATGAATATGTATCTTAGAAGGAGGGAGATGTACAAAAATATTTATTGGAATAGTCAATGTGTTAAAATGTTTAAAAATGAAAAAAACAATTCATATGTTGAGGAATGGTTTATTTCCACTACAGAATATAATATACTAGTTAAAATGAATGAACTGGGTTTATATATGGCAACAGGGAAATATTGCAAAGATGTCATATTGAGTGAAAACAACCAATTATAAAAGACATATAATATTTATGTAATTCTAAAATACACAAACTACTACATGATCATGTGTGTATGTAAAATATAACAATAGGTGTAAGAATGATATACATCAACTTCATGATATTCATTGTATCTGGCAAAAGAATGAAGGGCAAAATAGAGGGAGGAATAGGGGCTTAGTGGTAGCTGTAACTTTTTTCCCAAAAAAATAAAGAAATCTGAGAAAACATCAACATGTGAATTACAGTCATAACCTTCTTTATCAGATGCAAAAGCAATACCAAGCTATTTTAAAGAAAAGTTCATTATAGCAGCACACTGGATGCAATCATGCAGTATCTTTCTACGGCCAGCCACATCCATGAGATATCTGTCTCTTCTTTGGACTCGGCATTCTTTCCCAAATGTATAACCAAATACTGATATCTGGAATGTAGCAAAATTTTACCAAGCACCATATTTTTTAAAATGTCTAACTGTGTTTTAAAAATACAAATAGGGATCCCTGGGTGGCGCAGCGGTTTGGCGCCTGCCTTTGGCCCAGGGCGCGATCCTGGAGACCCGGGATGGAATCCCACGTCGGGCTCCCGGTGCATGGAGCCTGCTTCTCCCTCTGCCTAGGTCTCTGCCTCTCTCTCTCTCTCTGTGTGACTATCATAAAAATAAATAAAAATAAATAAAAATAAATAAAAATACAAATAAAAAATGTTCCTCTATAATAACTGACAAGCATTGTAATGAAAGAAAAGTGTATTATAGGAAATTTTGTTATTGAAAACTAAGAGATAGTCTAACATTAACTAGAAAGACTTTTTTGTGGTTTGCCTGCAGTCCCCTATTGTTGGACTCTTACATTATTCCTCTTATTTCATTATTGTCAATAATATTTCTATGCATATATTTGAGGGTAGCTTTTTCTGTACTTTGGATTATTTATTTAGTATTCTTCATAGAGGAATATTGTGCCTGTGTGTAAAAAGCATTCTTAGCTTTTTTTTTTTTTTTTCTAAAGTCTAAATTTCTTCCCTGAAGCTTGTATAATGAGACATCCTGTGGAGCCTGGCAACAAAAACTGCCAATTTCAAAGTCAGGAATACTTTCTACAATCTAAAAAGAAGATAGGAATTTACCTTTTCAAGCTAACAGCTTCTTTATATGGGGAGAATCACTTTATCAGGTCATTTAATCAAGCAGATTTAAAGTAAATACCCTCTATTGTCCTTGGAAAAGATTTGAGTAATTTGAAAGTAAACAAAATGGAGAATTTGTAAATGAATATGTTAAAAGTTCTGCTAAGTAATCAAAATAGGTGAAAATTTATCACATAATTAAGACTCCTTAGATAATATGAAACAAATATTTAGTATGATTATTGTTGCTCTGGATTTGAACTATCTATGCTTGAAAATTTTTGCTTAAGAGGATGAAATGTGTGCTGAAAGGAGTTGGTGAGGCATGTACAGACCATCAAAGGCAGGCTGAGATAAGCTGACCTTCTCCCCTATCACAGAAGAAGTAGCTGCCAAATGGCATGGGATCGTGATTATGGGTGTTCATCTTAGGTGATTTAACGCTGCACACCCATAGCTCAATGTACTCTCTGGCTATTGTAATTGTCCAGAGTGGGTCAAGAGGTAAGATATTTCTTTTTGAGGGATCCCTGGGTGGCGCAGCGGTTTGGCTCCTGCCTTTGGCCTAGGGCGGGATCCTGGAGACCCGGGATCGGGTCCCACATCGGGCTCCCTGCGTGGAGCCTGCTTTTCCCTCTACCTGTGTCTCTGCCTCTCTCTCTCTCTCTCTCTCTCTCTCTGTGTGACTATCATAAATAAATAAAAAAATAAAGATATTTCTTTTTGAGTAGAAGGCAACATTTATCCTGTAAAGAATGGATTTGTTTTTCTGCCCACCAGCTGAAAACAATTCTTTAGGCAAGAATTAGATGGGAACTGGATTGGGCAGGCTGGGAGTAGGGTATGTTGGAGGAGAAATAAAAGAAAATTCTTTCTTTGGAATCAAAGGGTGAGGTTTTCCCCCTGAAATCCAAGGTATTCAGATGCTTTAGAACAGTGATTAATGAACATGTATCAGAATCATCAGAGGAAAAATCTGCAAAACTCATAAGACATTTCTTTTCACATCAGAGTAAGACTTTGGCATAAGGTTATGATTATATCATTTTATATTAATATTAAAAGTGTATAAGGGTACTTATTTCACTGGCCATATTGCTCCTTTTGTTTAAAAACAAACAAAAACAAAAACTTGTTTATTCAATTTTAGAGTGAAGACATGAATTGGTATAAAAATATGGTACAATATTTCTCACAAATGAAAAATCATTAGTGTGAATAATAATAATAATTAAATATTAAAAGAGTGATGAACTCTGGCTCTCAAACTATATAGGACTCTAATTGAATCTACAGATCCTGAGAATTTATTTTTAAATTATACTATTTTAAAGACTGTTTCACAAAGGAATTATATAGCTCTGGGTTAAAAGCAATTGTAAATGTGTCTCCTGAGTCACATTATTCTAGTATTGCTATTTTAGAATATGCAAAATGATGATTAATATAGATGATGAAAAATATCTCTGTACTATACAGTCTAACATTTTATCACTGAGAGGTGTAGACAATTAATATTCAATAAAAGTCCAAAATATCATGTCAATGCATTTCTTGATGAAGAAAGAATAATTTTCCCTCAAAAACATGATTTCCTGGAGTGTCTGATTTTAGAAACAAATGGTTAGAGTGGAAGCCTTGCAACAAGATATTTAATGATGGATTAAAATTTAGCCAAAAGATAGTGTTTTTTTAAATGAAGCCCTCTCCAAAGTGAGCACTCTATGCAGCAACTAGAAATCTTCCTTGATTCTATTCTGCACAGCGCCATCTTTGGGATAATATATCATCTCAGCACCTTTTTCTGATGATGTATTACTCAAATGCATCATCAGCCAGATCAGTGTTTCTAATGATTTATTAGTCCACTAAATCATTAAAGTGAGGCACAGCAATGATATAGTATTCAAAGATGGTTCCAGATGGACAAGAAAGATTCTGGAGCAAATTTTAGAGATCTGCAATACAAAATCAGACAAAACAGGAAGAAAAAAAAAAACAAATATACTGAATATCAGTCCTCCTACTTTTAAGGAAGCATATTATTTTAAATTTTTTACGTAGTAGTAACAACTGACTAATGTATTCTTTGGTTCCATCATTATTTTGTCTGAGTCAGTAAATATAGGATAATTCTTTAAGGGGTAATGATTTGGAATGATTAACAAAAATTTTAAATGATTACGCTATTTAAAAACTAGAATTAAGAACAAGAGAAACAGAACCTACAATTTCTAAGGTTTCTAACTTTAGAAAATATACATTATAAGTAATCTTAGATTTTAGAAATTACAGAGTTTTTGTGCTGCACTGCTTATACATTGGAGGAAAAACCAATTTGATGCATTTTTAAGATAGTTTGTTTTTTAAAATACAATTTTTCTATTTTGAAGAAATTTATGCAGTATATACTAATAATAAAATCCAAAGAATATGGAAATATGCAGATTATAAGTAATACTTCCCTTTCAATCCTCAATCTCATTTATATGCTTAAGTAATCATAGTAAACAGTTTTGTGTATGTCTTTACAGATTGATGCATATTATGTATCTCTTTATATGCAAATAGCAGTATGCTATATCTGTATGTATATGACACATTTTAAACATGGAAAAATAGTTCATATGAAATATATCACACCTTAGATCCTAGAAAAATTAGGCTAAAATAAGCTCATTCTCCTTCATTCTTCCCCTGTTTATCTTTCCCTCTTTTACCAAAAATCTCAGGGCTACATCTATAAATAATATGTTTAAGATAGCTCAGAAATTTCTCTTACCTAGTTTACAAAAATGTTAAAGTTAGTAGTTTAGGCAGAAGGAGTATGATACCAGATAGAAAATGAAACCTATTCAAATACATGAACAGTATTGAAAATCCAATAAAGTTAAAATAAGTCATTTATTTTCATATTCTCTCAGTTTAATTGTTCTAAAAGTGAAGTGACTGTTAAAGCAAAATTAGTACTAACATATTATGTAGTTACAGCTGATGTAAAAACAAAATATATGAAAAAAGTAGAACAATGGGTAGGAGAAAGAAATTGGGAGTCATAAGTTTCTTTCACTACAATCGAAATGGAAAACATTATTGATTTATTATTATTAATAATATGAAAATATTATTGATTTAACTGGTTAATTAATAGTAGATATTATAAACCCTAGGGTATAATCCCTTAAAATTGGAAATAAACCACATGTCTCTCAGTAAGTGTGTGGATGAACTGTGGTACATATATATGATGAAGTATTATTAGCAATAAAAAGGAATAAACTATCGACACACAATAACAGGAGTGATTTTTAAATGTTCTTTTTAATTGAACAAAGCCAAGCTTGAGAAGTTACACATTGATGATTTAACTTACATTATATTCTGAAAAATACAAAATTATACGGAAGAAAAACAAATGCATGATTCCCATTGATAAGAAGTAGGATGTTGGGGCAGCCCGGGTGGCTCAGCGGCTTAGCACTGCCTTTGGTCCAGGTTGTGGTCGGAGACCAGGGATTGAGTCTTATGTCAAGCA
Source organism: Vulpes vulpes (assembly GCF_048418805.1). Classification (NCBI taxonomy): domain Eukaryota; kingdom Metazoa; phylum Chordata; class Mammalia; order Carnivora; family Canidae; genus Vulpes; species Vulpes vulpes. Next base: position 90,247,386 of record NC_132786.1, read on the forward strand.
CCCTGCTTGGAGCCTGCTTCTCCCTCTGCCTGTGTCTCTACTTCTCTCTCTCTCTCTCTCTCTCTCTCTCTGTGTGTGTCTCTCATGAATAAATAAGTGAAATTTTTAATAATGTTTAAAAAAAAGAAGTAGGATGTTGGATTAAGTACAAATGAACAGGATAAGGAAATACTGAGGCTATGGAACTCTTATATATTATATCTGTGTTGGAAGATATTGACCTTATGCATTTATCAATGCCCATTTATGTATACCATAAATAATGATTTTACTGCATGTGAATTTAATAAAATGTCAACCAAGATGGGAGGTGGAAACTAAAATAAATAATATGTAAATTATAGTAAATAAATCTAACTAAATAATGATATGTAAATAAATAACAATTGAAGGAGGTGGAGAAGAAAATAGTGTAATTTACTTTGGAAAACAGTATTTTGAGTGGAGGATAAAAAAGTTAAATACAAAATACACTATACACAAATGTTGTACTCTAGTTAGTGAAAGTGTTTCATACAGAGATATGGGTTACAAATTCCGAGAATAATTTATGTGAATAGTAGTGTTGAACATATAAGTCAATATACTATGGACAATGATAGGTTTCTCATTGTTGGAAAAAGATTTTGAACCCCATGTTGTTGAATTGATTGCTATGTTGTTAGATTAGAACTGGAGAAATCCACAGGAATTCACTGTTTTTAAATATTTTTACAGATTAGTGTACTAATTTCCTATTACTGCCATAACAAATGACCACAAATTTATTTTAAAACCACAGATTTATTATTTTGCAGTTCTGAGGTCATAAGCCCAAAAGAGGATGCACTGGACTAAAATCAAAAGTGTTGGGAGGATTGCATTCTCCTCTGGTAGCTCTAGAGAAAAATATACTTCTTTGCCTTTTCCAGCTTCTAGAGGCTATTTACATTCCTAGGTTTTGTGGCCTTCTTCTCCCATCTTCAAAGCCAGAAGCATAGCATCTTTAAATCTCTCTGATTCCAATTTTTCCTGCCCCCTTCTTTCATGTCTAAGAATCTTTGTGATTACATTGGGACCACTGAAATCATCTCCCAATCTCAAGATCCTTAATTTAATCACACTGAAAATTCTCTTTTGCCATGTAAGGTAACAAATTCAGAGGCTCTGGGTATTAAGCCATGGGTTTTTTTTAGGGGGGCAATATTCTATTTACCACTTATAAGGAGATCAGAAATAAATGTATGTGTCTATGCATGGGTCATAAGCATATATACATTTTCAAGCTCTTGCTGCTGAGAGGTCCTTGATATAATGACAGCCCAATAGCAATGAACACACTTTCAGCCCAGATCTTGATTTCTAAATACCATTCTTCATTAAAAGGAATTAGGGGGAAGCCCAGGTGGCTCAGCGGTTTAGTGCCGCCTTCAGCCCAGGGCCTAATCCTGGAGACCCAGGAAGGAGTCCCACATCAGGTTTCCTACATGGAGCCTGCTTCTCCCTCTGCCTGTGTCTCTGCCTCTCCCTCTCTCTCTCTCTTTGTGTGTCTCTCATGAATAAATAAATAAAATCTTTAAAAAAATAAAAAGGAATTAGGGCTCCGAAAATACAAGATAAGCCTAGAGCATTTTGTGATGCCAGGAAATAAAAAAGGGATCCAAAAAAATGGGGACTTGATATTTTAAACCAATATGAAAGAACTCCCAGTGGTCAAAACTGGAACCATTTGAACAACAAAATAAATAATGAAAGTATTGGATTACAACCCACAGAATATACTACATATCTATGTGTCTATAGTGAATAGAATTGCCAGATAAAATATAGGACACACAATCAAATTTGAATTTAAGATAAACAATGAATATTTTGTATATAAATATGTTCCAAATATACATGAAAAATATGCATACAAGAAAAATTTCCTTGTTTAGCTGAAATTAAAATTTAACTGGGTATTCTGTATTTTTCTTTATAAAATCTGGCAACTACAATACTGACAGATGATAGATGAGTGAGATTTGTTGTTTTACATCACAATTCTAATTCATGTGTGCAGAAAGAATGAGAAAAATAGAAAATCACTATTAGAACAACAGGCAAGATCAACTAATGGTTGAAAAAATTAGTAGGTGGAAAGTTTGTGGAGAAACAAGATAGCTACATAGACTCAAAATATCTCCTTCAAGATATTTATTTATTAGAAATGAAAGAATGGTAACTTCACATGAGATTTATTAACTCCTGCCCTTAAAATATACCCAAGTATTAATCTAAGGTAACTGTGAATATGATCTCACTTCAAAATAGGGTATTACAGGCTTAATTAAGTTTCTTTAAGATGAGAACCTTCTTGATTTAGGGTTGACCCTAAATTCAATTATTGGTATCCTTAAAGGGAAGATAAAACCCACAGACACAAAATAGGACCATATGAAGACCAATATGGTAACAGGAATGATGTAGCTACAAGTGAAGGAACACCAAGGATGGCTCGTTATCACCAGAAATTCTGATTCTCCCTTAGAACTTCCAGAAGGAGTGAATACTGCTGACACTTTGATTTTGATTTCTGACTCCCAGAACTGTGAGACAATAGATTTCTATTGTTTTAAGCCACAAAGTTTGTAATAAATTGAGATAGTAGCCCTAAAAACTTAATATACTAAATGATCGAGGTTAATACTACCAGTAATGAAAAAAAATTTTAAAAAATACTACTAGTAATGAGGCATATGGCTATCAAGTACTCTTTGTTATGGCAGAATGAAAAGCAAGCACCACTTCTGAGGTATTCTTGCTGCAATACATAAACTCATATGTAACCTCAATCTAATAATTAGAAAACAACAGATAAACTCTGAAGGGCATTTTACAAATGAACTCATCCAAAATATAGCAATTGTCAAGGATATGAAAGACAAGGAAGGCCAAAGATATAGAGACACAATGACTGGCTGCCATGTGGGCTCCTAGTGTGCAGCCTGGAACAGAAAGGCACATGAAAACTGGAGTGGGGATGGACAAACTCACAAAATCTGAAGCAAGGTTATAAATTAGTTAATAGTATTATGACCATATGAATTTCTTCATTTTGATAATATATTATGATACAATTAAGATGCCAACTTTAGGGGAAGCTGGATGAGAGGTGGAAGAGAAGTCTCTCCACTATTTTTGTAACTCTTCTGTAAGTGTATAGTTATTTCAGAATAAAAAAAGTATTAGGGACACCTGGATGGCTCTGTGATTGACCATCTGCATTCGGCTCAGGCCATTATCCCAGGATCGAGTCCCATATCGGGCTCCTTGCAAGAATACTGCTTCTCCCTCTGTCTATGTCTCTGCCTCTCTGTGTCTCTCAGGAATATATAAATAAAATCTTTAAAAAAATAAAAAAGTATTAAATAGAAACATCATGGATGTGCCCAACTGAGGAGTTTCCTTTGGGTTAAAGGCAGAAGAGAAACAAGACTACTGTTTGCTTTTAACAGGGATACAGAAAAGGGCGGTCAGGTTGTTAGGGACTGAATTGTGCCCTCCTCAAATTCATGTTGAAATCCTGAACTGAGAACCTCAGAATGTGACAGTATTTGGATATCCGGTCTTTAAGGAGGTCACTAAATTAACCTAAGATTAACATTAGTGCTGTCCTCCAAACTGACTGGCATCCTAGGAAGAGGAGATTAGGACACAGGAGGACAACCAGGGATGAATACACACACACACACACACACACACGTACAAAGTCTGTTGGAGGAAGAAAGTGGCTATCTGCAAGCCAAGAAGAGAGGCCTCAGGAGAAATCAAACCTGCCAACACCCTAATCTTGGATTTCCAGCCTTCGGAACTGTCAGACAACATATTTCTGTTGTTTAATGGCCAGTCTATGGTATTTTGCTATGGTGGCCTTGGTGAACTAACCCACAGAGAAGACCAATAGTTGCCCATGGTGGTTGCGGTGCCACTATGCAGGTTTTGGATAAGTGAATATCTCCAAATTTCTAACTCCTTTTCTCAATATGAATATTAATACTTCTCTTTCAAGCTGTTATGATTATTCAAAATCATATTGCTAAAAGCATTGGTTTCTTTTATTTACTGAGCATGAAAGGAGAGTTGTAGTTGAGGGCTTACAGGGAAAGGTGAACATTAAGAAGAGTCGTTATGGGAAATAAGAGATCCAAGTGTAGCAAAGAAATAAGGATAATCTCAATGAACTGTGTGACTAAATAACATACTGAATCATTAATTTGCTTGCATCAAAACCTAATTATAAATGCCTTTTCTGCCATTTGTAATTCAAGTTTCTTTTAGCTTTTTTATAAAACTGAAATCAAATATGCAATATAGTATTTATCATAGTATGACCTCTAAAAGTTAGACAATAAAAGCCTTCAAATATTTGACACTGAGTTATCTAATTAGTGTCAGTAAAATTTAAAATACACACAATTCACACTAGATGATATCTGTTAAGAGATAATTTTCAGGAGAAGGCTAAATTATAACTCTCATGTATATAAAAGAACACACATTAAGGATTGTATTTAACTCACAAGGGAACCATGCAGATGTTATAACTGGTTTAAAAAGGAATCTAAAGAACAGAAACACTTAGAGATCAAGAATATTGAAGTAAATATGCAAATGGAGGGAAAACTAGTTTTCCACAGGGTGGAAGGAAGACAACTGAACTTCAGCCAGATGGAATAGAATTTATGTCCATCAATTCTTTACATACAGACTGTATTAAAATCTCTTAAAGATATTGAAAGACTAGAATCAGATAACCTGAATCTGTGTTCTCCACACAGTGCATATATGTTTTGTTTTTGAAACATGGGCTTTTTGTCTACATATTTAACTAGACAGCCTAATAAACATTTTCTTCAATGAAAGTTAGTAGTTTGAGGACAGGATATTTAGTGTATCCATAGGCCAGAAAAGCTCACAATAGTTCCAATGTTGCTTATTCCCATGACTTCCAAAAAAGCCTCATGGGTGGTTGCTAACTTTGTCAGAGTCAGTGTCATTTTCCTTCCTGTATAATGCCTAACACTTTGGATATTGGTGGTGTGACTTCTATAAAGCCTTGTTGTTAATCTCATTAATATCTACAAAATAGACTACGCTGAAACACCTAAGCATAAAACTGTACATCAAAACATCAGTTATTCAACCAGAGAATCGATATGTATTCTTGCTCTGTGAGTGACCTTCTGAAAGTGAGGAAAAAAGAAGATATGGAGAATTAGACCTTGATGGGAAGGTTTAAATAATTAGATTTTTTTGAGGAGAAGAAATGGAAAAAGAGTAGAACTAAGTAAATTTCTGGAAGATAGCAAAAGGATAATTGTCATAAATTACTTCCCATAGCTACTAAGAGCAGAAAAGAAAGTCAGTTCATTTTCCTTCTAAGAAGATCCACATTAGAATATATAGATGTACCAATGTAAATTTTTAAAATGCTTACTGAAAGGAGTTATTGATATCCTTTCTCTGCTTTAGTGTCTAAAAGTGAAAAGGTTCTCATTTATCTAAGATGGCCTAAACATAAACAGAAAATGGGCTAGAAAATGTGATTCACTTGGGAAATTCTATAAATATTGCAAAGACCCATCTCAGCATACTCAGACGCAAAAGATCAGTAGTAAAGAGTAGGGATCTAAATTTTTGCAACATTTCTCAGGTGATTTTATTGTACCTCCACATGTGAAATCTATTTCACAAGGTATCTTTGACCTCTTCTTTTCTGATTTATCATTCTATTAACCTCTTGTATCATTTGATTTAAATAATTCTGTACTTCTATACTTTCCTGTGAACAGTAAAGTGGAAAAGGCAGAAATAAGTCAGTAATTCCTGGATTTTCGAGTTTCAAAAGCCCATGACAACCCAAAATGCAATATTTCCATCTCTGGGATGGAAGATGAGGGTGTCTTTAGCCAAAGGTCTTCTCCTGTTTTGACTATATATTACCAAAAAATAAATAAATAAAATAAATCTATCCTCAGTCTCCTGAGTCCCAGCAATTGCTTTGAGATATTTGCAATCTGGCTCTGTCTTGATATATTCTATGTTTACATTGTTCTTACTTTATTCATTAGTTTTAGCAGGTCACAATAATTTGTTTTGCTATTCATAGTCCCACAGGATTCATTCACCTACTTTGCTGATAATGAAGTGGTTTGTTTCTTTTTACCAATAGCTATCTGCCTCCTGTATTTGAAATGTTTCTCAATATTCTTCCTTAAGTACTTTTTCCCTTTGCTCTTAAGGATATTTTTTTTAAAAAATTATTTAAAAAAGATACATGTCTGCTGTTATAGTTGCCATTTCATGAAGAAGTCACTGAGATAGGTAAGTATTTTCCATCTCTGGTTTTACTTGAATAGTATCTTTTTTTCCCTCTAAACTCTAAAATCTGCACTCAATAAGAAGTCATTCAACGTTTAAGTTTTTGTCATTTTATATCAGTGAAGTTATAGAATCACAGTTCAACGTTTACAAATAAAGATTAGATCATCTGAAGCCACCTTTCCAAGTCTGCCATGCAAACTGAAACACTTTGTTATGTTTTGCATTTTCCAAAGTTGCCAGTACTCTTGTGTCACTCAGAGCATGCTAGAGTGACAGCATACTTGCAAAGAGCAAGCAGTAGGTAGTTTTGTAACTGATGTAAGACTTCTAGTTTATCTTAAGAGAGGTAATTTGGATTGCTCCAGAATAAAGACCAGAGTGTGTAGGAATGTCTTCAGGAGTCCAGACCTAGCATACAAGTGTTTGGCAGATTAAATACTACCCAGAGGCCAGGATGGGGAATGTTAAAGGTAAGTTTAGCAGGTATTCTAAAGCAAGGTTGTTAAATCATTTTGAGTACTATTAATGAGGGTTTTCAAAAAAAATATTTTTTGTTATGGAAATTTTCAAACATATATAAAAGTAGAGATTAGTGAAATGAGCACTTGTACTGATCATCCAGCTTCATCAATTATCAACACATAAATTTTGCTTCATCTCTTTCCTTAACACCCTCATCTCTGGAATATTTTAAAGTAAATTCATTATTCATGCTTCAGAATGTATACCTGATGGAAAAAATCTTAAAATATTTACACTTCATGTATATGTATAATAAACTTAATGATAATCCTTAATATACCATCTAATACTCAGCCACATTACCTCTGAAACATCCATATGGTACATTTGTTGGCATGTGTCTTCAGTCTATTTTAATCTATAACAGTTTTTCTCTGTCCCTTGCTTTTCTAAAATGCTATTTATCTCTTCAAGTAATGTGGTCATTTGTTTTGTAGAATTCTGACTTCGGATCTGGTTGATGCAGCTCTGACATGTCATTTAACACACTTCTTTTTTGCTGTATATTCTTTAAACTAATTAGAGCTAGAGGTTTGAGAAAATTCAGTTTCAATTGTTTTGGCAAGAAGGCTTTGTGTGTTATTTGTGTGAAGTAGTTTTTTTATTTTGTAGGTCATGAAGAGTCATTGAGACCTTTTAAACATACCCTTTTAAGGATCTGACATGATCACATTTTGTTTTAGAAAGCAGACATAGGAAAAAGTGAAAGACAGAATCAAGTTAGGAGAAATGAGGGGCAACCAGAATGAAATATCACCTCATTCTGGTCCGAATGGCTAAAGTTAACAATCCAGGAAACAACAGATTTTGGAAAGGATGCATAGAAAGGGGAACTTCTGTCATTGTTGATGGGAATGCAGATGGTGCAGTCATCTGGGAAGACAATATGGAGCCTCCACAAAAAGTTAAAAATGGTGCTAACCTATGATCCAGCAATTGCACTAGTAGGTATTTTCCCAGAAAATAAAAATACAGATTTGAAAGGGTATATGCACCCCAATATTTATTATAACATTGTCAAGAAGAGCCAAATTATTGAAAGAGCCCAACTGTCCATTGACAGATGAATGGAAAAAGAAGGGCGCGCGCACACACACACACACACACACACACACAATGGAGTATTACTCAGCCATCAAAAAGAATGAATCTTGCCGTTTGCAATGATGTGGATAAAGCCAGAGTGTATTATGCTAGTGAAATAAGTCAGTCAGAGAAAGACAAATGCCTTATGATTTCACTCATATGTAGAATTTAAGAAACAAAACAGATGAACATAAGGGAAGAGGAAAAAAAGAGAGGAAAGCAAACTTAACTGAGACTCCTAAAAGACTCTTAGAAAACAAACTGAGGGTTGATGAAGCAAGGGGGGTGGAGGATGGCCTAAATGGGTGATCAGCATTAAGGAGGGCACTGGTGATGAGCATTGGGTGTTATACGTAGGTGAAGAATAACTAAATTCTACTCCTGAATCCAATATTACACTATATCTTAACTCATTAGAATTTAAATAAAAACTTGAAATACAAAAAAAAAATAAAGGAAATAACATGAAGGTAGTATCAGTGGGAGCAGAGGAAGGAGATAGCTCTTCAGAAATATTTTTTTATGGTGGACTCAATAGAGCTTGAGAACTGATTCCATTGGGAAGGTGAAAGATGATGATGACGGAGTCTTAGACAATGTTTTGAACATAAATTACTGGATGTTATTACTCCTGACACCAAAAGTAGAGAACATGCATGTTTTAGAAAGAAAGTTTGAGTTTGGAAATAATGAGTTAGAGACGCTTCTAGAATTTATAATGGCAGCCTCTATCCAGCAGTAAGAAATATGGACCTGGACTGAGAAGAGAGGTTGAAATAAAAAATATCTGTGTGGAGATGAATCTCTGTTCAGTGAGTAATGAGTAGGGTACAGAGAAATGAAAGGTAGGAAAATAGACTACTTTTTTTAAAAAATATTTTTTATTAAGTTTTTTATTTTAATTCCAGTATAGTTAACTTAGTGTTATATTACTTCCGGTAGTGCAATCAACTGATTCAACAATTCAATACATTACTTAGACCTCATCATTATAAGTGTGTACTCTTTAATCTCCACCACCTATCTTACCCATCCCATCCACATCCTCCCCTCTGGTAACCATCAGTTTGCTTTACTTGAATAGGATTTGATTTCAAAACATAACAAGTAGATTGTTGACCTGAGAAAGTGAATGTTTTAATTGTAGATTTCTCCTTTCTACATGTACCCTGGAAAACAAAATTATTAAAGGAAACTATTTTTTTTTAATTTAGTGAATTTGCAAGGTGTTTTCTGACTCATTATTTGTCAGTCTTCTTCAAAAGATGGAAAATAAAATAGGGTCAGAAAGACAGCAAAATTGAAGAGAATGAACAGTTCTGGCAATAATAATAGATAAGTATTTTTTGAAAATAGGTTATAGCCTTATTATTAATATTAAAGCAGCAATTCAAAATAAATAGGCACAATTTACAATAATCATTTACCATAATTACATATACATAAAAATTTTTACTGTCTCCAATAATCTCAGACTGGAGGGTATTGAAGTTAACATTAAAATGAGAACAAACTACAATATAGGGCCACATTACAACTGTGAATGATATAGACTTAAATGAGATTCAGCAGAGTGGTTGCTACTCCTTCGAAGCAGTGGCTTCCACTTGAATCCTTCCAGGAAATGCAAGAATTCTTTGTATAACCTGAAATCTTAGCAAAGAAAGATAGAACTATTGTACTCAGAATGCTTTCTTGACCTTAAACTTAGTACCTTTTAGAACTTGGAAGCAAAACAGATCCCATTTAGGCTAAGGGCAGATTTGAGTTTGAATATGCACTCTGAAAGTGGGCCAGGTAATTTATCTAACTAAACCTCAGATTTCTCATATATAAAATAGTATTAGTAATGCCTACCTCAAAGGATACTAGAAGGAAGAAATGATCTAATTCATATAAAGTTTTTAGCCCAGGGCTTGGATTACAATAAGCAATCCTTTCATGGTAGCTATCATTAATATTTATTAATACTCTCTTCCCTTTACTTTGCTAGAAATTTTCCTGAATAAACAAGCATACAAGCAAAACCTAAGTGTCCACAGTTTAATAAAGCTACTCCATGGTATTGCTGCTTTGACAGCCATTTTGTTTGGCTAAGTGGAGCTTGGGGCCTTACCCCAACACTTGCCCCTCATGCAAGTACATGCCCCTGATAACAGCCTGCAGAGTCATAAATATGACATGGGAATATAAGTTCCTGATATGACTCTCCAGCAGCCCTTGTAATAAAGTCTCCTCCACCTCCTACAGCCTTCCTTTTGTTTACCCTTTAGATAAGAGCCTCATGAAATTACCAAAACCCTGCTCTTCTTGGTTTGGATTAACCAATCTGGACTTAGCTCTAGAGCCCCAAAGCACTCTACCTATCTACCCTAATAAAGGCATTGTCTAGGATCTGTCATTGTTTCCACCTCACTCTGACTTGACTTCCCTGTGTGACCCCTTAAGACATGCTTGCCATATACTTCCATCAGTGTGAATAATAAGTTTCTCTATCTCAATTTTTCTTGTGGTCTTTTAGTGAACTGTGATGGATCACCATCCAGCCCTCGGGACCTTAACAAATGTTAATTTAACAAAATTATAACACTTACAAACAAGCAAACAAAAGAAAACAAAAAAATACTTTCCCAGATGAATCCTCTGGGAAGCCCTACCACTGGGACTGTATTATTTGAGCACCCACCTTGCATTTCCAGAAAATAATAGACAATTCACATATAAGTTTATATATTTTATATTTAAAAATTAGTACTTCCCTAAAAATATAAGTAGATTTTAATTGAAATATTTTTAAATGTATAGAAAAAAGTGTCTGGACAATCATTGGAAAGAATTACATACATATGCAAATGGAAAATAGTTCTATTAGCGAATGTATAGGTGACTGGATCTTATTTTGAGTTTTCTTGTTAAATTTCAGGATGTATTTTTTTATGCTGCCTTATCAAATTACAAAACACTAAGAGGCAAAAAAAAAATCCTTATTATTTTAAAATTCTGAAGGCCAAAAATTTGGTAGGCATAGGGTTGCTGGACTGAAATCAAGGTATTGGCCGGGCTACATACCTTTTGGAGGTTCTAGGGGTTACTGCTCTTTTGTGTTACTGGCAGAATTTAGTTCCTTACTGAGATTGCCATTTTCTCACTGCCTATAAACTGAAGGCTGTCCCTAGCTTCTAGGAGCTGCTCATATTCCTTGGTTTGTTGATCCCTTCTTCCATCTTCAAAGCTAGCAAAATGAGAAAGAGAATCAAGTCTTTCTAACCTTGCACTCTCTCTGACCTACTCTTCTGCTTTCCTCTTCCACTTTTGAGGATTTATGTGATTACATTGGGCCCATGTGGTTAATCCAGGATCAAGATAATATGCCTATTTTAAGGTTAGCTGTAAGCAATCTTACTTGTATCTACAAATTCCAATTCCTTTAACATGTAACTTAATATATTCATAGATTCTGGGGGATAAGGAGGTGGACATCTTTAGGAATCACTATACTGCCCACCACAACAAACTTTCAGAGAAGGGGAACCCAAATTTGGCATGTACAATATTGCTCCCAATTTATTCATTCATCTCTTTTCCTATCTCTAAATAAATACCAAAACCTCAACCAATAAGTCTCTTTTGATTTCTCACACATTACTAGTCACTAAATTCAGTTCTGCAATGAGTCTTTCACAATATTTTTCTAACTGTTACCACTACAGATTTTCTTGTCTATTTCTCCAAATAGATTGTAAAATCCTGGGACAAAAATATTATGCCTTTTATTTTGAGCCCTTGAACTTAGTTTCCATCATGACACCTAGTATATACTCACTAAATATGTGCTAATTGAATGATTCAATAATGATGAAAATAATCTCTGCCCTGTCTGATCCCCAAATTTCTTAAAGTTCCAAAGAGGCAAGCCATGAAGAAGTTATTTGTAAAATGCATACTACAGACATTCATAGTAGTATAAATTTTAAGTTACAAAATAAAATCTCTGTAGTAAGTGTTGGATATTAGCAATTGATTTTATTGCCTTCTTATTTGGTAAATATATACTTTACTAAAAGTTAATTATTTTAGAAGCTATTTTTAGAGACTTTATACTGGCCAGTCCATGTACCCTAAATAATAGTTTTAAATTTCAAAAAAAAAGCAGGGAGGTCTGCCATGGTTAATGTACTTTCACATCTACCCAGAATCACAAGTGTCCTCCAATACTGAAGCATAGACCATGTAGTAAGAATCCTGACATGTTGACAACTCATCCCTATTAATTTAATAGTTGAATGAACAACAGTTTAGAAATCAATGGATACTTCCTCCCCTGTATTTTAAACAACTGCTCCTCTGTAAGTGTAGGAATGGGGTTAAAATTGAATCCGCACAGCAATACAAATAGTATAAGGGAACTGTCTTTATTTAAGCATTGGTCACAGCTGAGCAGGAAGTTTGGTTCCTTATAATCTGACAGCATCTGAGTACTCAGTAGGCAGCATAAAATTACTATTTGAGTTTATGCCAGATTTCATGAGTGTTTCAGTAGAGTTCTATTCAGATTAGAGGAAAGGTGCTCTGGAGGACAATCTTTACAAATGTAATGTTGTTTACAAAATAAACATATTTGTACTACAGTTTTGAATACTGACTGAATATTTGATTATGTATATTATTTGTTGGATAATGGATATATAGAAGTGTGTTACTCTATTTTCCCATTTTTATATGTTTGACATTTTCTATAATAAAAACTAAAGAAAATGCTGTTTAAAAATAATGATTATAATTCCTTTGTATTAAAACTAAGGCAAAGGTAAAAAATAAAAGGAGCACTGTGGTTATTCAAATTTCACACTAATTGCTTTAATCTTTAATTTTGAAGCAAATAATAAAAAGACTAATTCTCTAACAGAGCTATCATCCATACAAAACAGTACCAGTGAATCTGTAAATAAGATAGCTCCCTAATGGGCTGGCAGACACAAAAAGGGAAACATATCAAATAACTAATGTAAATATTCAAACAATTATTATGAAAGTGTAAATGAATAAAACATCTATAGAAAATTTTCTTCTGGGATCCCTGGGTGGCGCAGCGGTTTAGCGCCTGCCTTTGGCCCAGGGCGCGATCCTGTAGACCCGGGATCGAATCCCACGTCGGGCTCCCGGTGCATGGAGCCTGCTTCTCCCTCTGCCTGTGTCTCTGCCTCTCTCTCTCTCTCTCACTGTGTGCCTATCATAAATAAATAAAATAAAAATTTTAAAAAAAAAAAAGAAAATTTTCTTCTCTACAAAGAGCCATTTCCAAAGACCATTTGAGACATAAGGTGATTAAATCTAATAAAAAATCTATAATATATAATATTTTACAAGTATATTTATTATGACAAAAGAGGTAAAGTTGTTACCACTAGACCACTGCTTAAAAACTGCTAAATTGTGTGAATATGATGTACTTCATGTCTGAACTTGTTGACATGTTACATCTAAAGCTGATTTTATACTATAAGATCTCTTAATTAGTACATTTACATATAAAACATTAAAAATAAATATCTTTCTCATTTCTCTAGATCACTGGTTAGAGGGAGTGGGAGATGTCTCCATGGGAGATTCTGTGCCCCTTCTCCCTGGAGATATTTGGAAATGTGTGGAGACATTTTTGGTTTTCATAAATGGAAAAGTGCTACTGGCATCAAGTTGGTAGAGGTCAAGGGTACTGTTTAACATGCTCTGTAACAAAATTTAACCAACTCAAATGTTAATGACAACCTGGTTTAGAAGTCATGCTTTAGATATACTAGTATTTTTCTGGGTACACCATGACTTTTAAAAATCATAAGTAAGTGGAAAGTTTACTTTTTATTCATTTATTTACTTATTCATTTACTTTTTCTTACCCTTAGAAATGTTTTTTCCTTTTTTTTAAGAATATAAGAGACAAGTTTATCCATTTTAGCTTTGTTTTTTAAGTGTATTTTTCATTAGATTACAGTTACAGTGAACTATTGTTTATAAGACTTAAGGTCACAATTGTATTAAATTTGCTCTGATATTTGAGGAGACAAACAAAAATTGTTTGAAGAGGAAAGAGACAGTAACTGATAGAGATAATAGAAAGCACTTCCTTATAACTTTGATTCATTGTGAACATATATGAAAGGTACAGTGGGTGAAGTACAATATGGTAGGAAAGTAACACAATTCTTACAAAGACATTATCTTAAAGATATTACTATGTAACTCCAGTATCAGTACTTTAGAAATAAGATGAAATGGTATTTAAGGAGTATATTACTAAATAGATTACAAAAACCTAAAATATGACAACTTTTTAAAAAATGCTTCTATTTAAGGTGAAATAGATGTCACTAGCCCTAAGTTCACATCAGAGCTAGAATGTATTTTTTTTTTTTAAGATTTTATTTATTCATGAGAGACACACAGAAAGGAGACAGAGGCAGAGGGAGAAGCAGGCTCCATGCAGGAAGCCCGATGTGGGACTCGATTCTGGAACTCCAGGATCACGCCCTGGGCCAAAGGCAGGAGCTCAACCTCTGAGCTCCCCAGGCATCTCTTAGAATGTAATTTTTTAAACATTAAATATTTTAAATATCAAAAACTATTTTAAACATAAAAAATTCACTTTTTTTTGTTTTTATATCAAAAAGACTGATATGTTCATTATTGAGATTATATTCCTGATCCAAGAGAAAAAATGCCTTTTGTTATGTTTTGTTAACTTTATGCTATATATTTTTTCTGAACCATAGTATGTGACCCAACATTAAAATTTTATTATTACAAACTTAAATGTTTAATTGGTTAAATGTTGTTAAATAAAATATGCTGAGTCAAATCTTGAACTGGAATTCCAATATTTAACTTTTAAGAATATTTTTAGTTTTAAAGAAATAATAATGGAAACACCCTTATGTTTAATGTGATGTTATATTTTGAAAACAAATGTTCATCAAATAATGTTCTTCAACAAAATGAGAGATTAGAAGACTTATTTTTTGAACCTTCTATTTTCTAGAGCTCTCAGATTGCTGTTTTTGATATCAATAAGGTATATAATGAAGTAAATCTTATGCCTTTAACTCTAGTTTGGTTCCAGAAATTAACTTTGAGGTTGGGTTGTTAATTTTTAATCCCTGACCCATATTTTAGTGGATCATTTACTATGTATTTGTGAAAGCAATCTAATTAGGTGATATAGATTCTATCATTACAGCTAAACAAAAATTCATTTTTATCAAATAATATATTTGTATAAAAGAGAAAATGAGAATAAGAGATATCAAGGATTTTAAGGATGGTCTAATTAAATCACCATGTAGCTGCAAATCCCAACTTCAGATAAGTGACTAATTAGGTAGTTAAAATTAACGAAAATTTCTCTTGTGTGAGATTAATTACAAGAGGTGAGTGACCACTGTAGATGATTTAAGCTATTCTGATTTTAATACCTCAGAAAATAGTTAAAACCATGGAAAAATATCCAAGCTATTCATAAACTATTTTAAACTTTCAGATTTTTAGGTTTCTGAAGGTATTTCTCAAAGTATTAACTATTTTACTCAGGGTCTGTAATTGTCATGTATCAGCTAAGACAAGACATGAATGTAGCTTCTGTTGAGAAAATAATAATTTAATGATTATTAGTGAGAAAATTTATATAGAATTAAAAAAACTAAGATATGAATCCAACATGAACACAGAGTTCAACTATTTTAATAACTGAACCAAATAATTGTTGTTTTTGTTGTCAGGCTAAAGTACATTATTGCTTAGAGAGTCATTCCAGGGGTGGTGACAGAAGCAGAAATAACAGCAAGTGAGGAAGATGGAAACCTAAGCCTCTCTTATGTAAAAGAAGTTCTGAGGGAGACACTCCAGGCTATCTGACAACACCACCGAGTCCTCAGAACCCAGGATCATTTTTTTTTCTATTTTATTCTCCTTAGTTCTTATTCTGTATCTTCAAGTTAGCCTCATGTTCCAAAATGTCTGAACTTCCAAGCATCACGCCTGGACTCAAGCAAAGAAACAGGAGGATGAAAAGGAACACTCTAAAAGAGCTAAGTGTTTTAAGTGTGTATCCCAGTCTGGGAGAGCATTCTTGGAAGTTTCTCTCTACACCTTCTGCTTACATCTATCACATTGCTCAACTATACCTATGAAGTAGTATATACAGTCTTTGCATGAGATATCTTACTTTTTGTTTTGTTTTGGTTTGGTTTTGGTTTTGGTTTTTAATGGAGAAAGAAGAAGGTAATGGCTATGAAATAGGAAACCAGCTATATATTTCTCCACTCTGAAAAGCACATCATTATTAGATATACCTACTAAACATCCAGAAGTTCAAAGACTCAATTACATTACAAGACATTACATTGTCTCTAAAATTTTAACTTGGGCTATTTTATTTAATACAAAATTTCCATACATTTGTGCTCAGGTACTTAGAAAAAGCCATTAACATGATACTCAACACTGGAAAGAGTACTTTGGGTATATTTTTAGTCTTTTTACCATCAAGAAGGTGTACAACATAGTAGATTGTATCAAAGCACATTTTTACATTTTTTCTTTGATTTTTTTAAGTTGTTGTAAGGGTCATGGAAATTCTTCTAGTCAATTATATGTACCCTGTGAAATAAATCTGTTAGACTTCGGCTACATATTATTGCTAATACATGTGTCTGAAATTAAATTTGGCTATGAATCAGGCAAATTTCTCTAGAAAAGTGGCTCTTGGGAAAGTATTCCTCCTATTACCAGGAATGAATCCTTTATAGAGCAAGACAAAGGTAGTAGTTAAGTAAAAGAGGATTATGTGAAGAGTCAGTGTATCACCTGCAACAGTCCCTACTCATGACAGAGGCTCAGTTCTCTTGTAAAGCCCAATCTAGTTCTATCTCCCAGTCTCCCAGGACAACTCTTTCTCCTCTGGGTCCTTTCCATGAACAATTTTTACACCTGAAATGGTGACTTCCTTTTCCTCAGCTTATTTACTATTGATAGCTGTTAATGAAATAAAGCTTAATTATTTTTTATTCAGCTACTATATTCTTAGGGGATAAGTCTGGTGTTATCAGGAATCAAACGTTCTTGTGATAAGGTTTGGATGTAGGACAAGGTGAGTCTCAAATTGTATTCTCTCGAAGACAATACTCAGATGTTTATCACAAAATGCCTGTAAAGTAAAGGCTTTGGAATTGAGAAGTTGGACAGTGATGGGGACTTAACATAGCCTTGAGGAAACTAGTGAGGAGCTCTAGAGCAAGAATTGATCATCAGGCCAAATCTCTTCTTTACTTATACACTGGATTCAGAATACCCTGGAAATGTCTGACTTCAGGAAAACAGTTCTCTATAGTTCGGGTAGACCCCAAAAGAGCTAAGAAATGGAAACTGCCTTTGAATACACAATCCAAAGCGATGCAGAAAGTCCATTTGAAAATCCATATCAGGACAGTGCATCTCTATGTGTATCGAAATCCATTCCAAAGCAGATCCTCCAGGATTTTGGACAGTTTCTTTTCCCATGGAGAAACTTAGAAAAGAAGCTACAGGGACAAATTGTAACAACTGTCACTATAGTGACATATATAGTGACATATATAGTGACTATATATCTCTCTATTCAACTATCCATTCTGTATTCCCTTCACTCAATGGCTTACTCTACTGGTGCAAAGGAGCCTCATCCATGAGGAGCCTGAAACCTTGGTTGCCTTGCCCTTCTTGAGCAGCTTTTACTTTACCTGTACATTCACAGTCATAGCAGCATGAGAGCACAAAGAGGCATCCAACTGGCTTAACTGGGATTCTCACATAACTCTTCCCTTCCTCTTATATAATAACATCCCTACCTCAGTCCGGTCATCTGGACTGAGATGCATCATGATATTTCAGCTTTTCCAGTGGGAAAGGTAATTATTATCCTGACCCAGATCCATTAAGGAGGGGGTATTCTATGATCCTAGAGGGTAGAATTTGATTCAAAGAGGGAAGACAGAAGGATGAGGGAGAACAGAAGAGAGAAAGATGTTCATCTTTACATATGCGAACTCCGGGTGGGGATAAGATAATGCTCAGGAAGATGGCAGACTGGACTATTTAAGATATTAAATGCTTATGTTTCAGAGGCAAGACATAGGTACCAATCAAAAGAGAGTTTACATAAAATAGGAAATTGTTGCTGAGAAGAAACATGCTCCTACGTTGGGAGGACCTGTGTTAAGTTTCATTCACTGTAAATCTTGAGGAAAAATTCATGCACAGATAATTTTTTTTCAGATAAAAGTTTTCATGTATCTTAACTTCAGTTCCCAGATTGTAGTCCTCACAGCATCTGATCTAGCCAGGGCTCTTATCAGTATCTGTTTCTTGAATTAGATAGGAACGAATAGGGGATATTCTTGAGTTGAATGCCCTTGCACGGATTGTATTTATTTATAATTGTCCTATAGTAAAAATAATGCATTTCCATTTACAGATGTTAGCAAGTGTATACTCTTGAGAAGAGTCTGCCAGAGTAGAACAAGCTAAACCAGACCCCAAATGGCAGTCCATGCTGCTGGAGAGACCCATTTCTCTCCTGATGACATTGGGTTTAGACTCCATAAGAAGTGCTTTGGTACTTTGGTAGCTTATTCAAGCAGAATCCAGATGGGTGAAAATTCCTGCTCTAGGAAACTTGGACAATATTCCATATTTCTTAGAAATTACTTTGGGTTCATTCTTTCCAAAATGCACAACCTGAAAAATAATTCATCTTGCCTTGAACTGTTGCTATGCCCATACACCTGAGCATAATCCACCTCTGCTTCTTTCTCCTAAATACCTCTCCCCATGTTTATCTTTAGCTACAATCCTCTGAATCTCTACCTTGGCCAGGGCAGTCAGCCTAATCATTTCTCCTTGGATTAGGCAGTACTGAGCCATGTCCACTCAAGAGACTGCTGGTAATTCTCAGCTTGCTTCTCTCAGCATCATTGAGCAAAGCTCTTCTTACCGGTTGGACAAATTTATTCACCTCAAAGCATGAGGCTTTGGGTGGTACAATAATCACATTTATTCCTCTTTTGAGCTTATTACCTGATCTTTGGCAGCCCTCACTTTCATTCTAACTTCAGATTTAAAACCTTAAGTGTTACTGTACCATTAACTGCTGTGTATATCCTCTCACGGTGACCCTATCCCTGTTCTTAAACCTCAAATTATGTATTAAACTATTTTAAGGAAAACTTTTGCAAGATAAAACTTTAGTAAGTACAAGTTGCATAAGGATAAATACTGAGAGGTAAATCTAATAATTTTTAACTTGTATATGTAAAGATAAATATCTAAAGGTTAGCCTTTTATTTTCCCTGTCATGATAGCCCTCAAATTAACCTGAATTTTTCTGGAAAAGTAATTTAGAGAGACATCTCATGGTATAGACCATACTGATTTTCTTCAATTAAGTTTTAACATAACGTGGAGGCTTTTCACCAAGAGACAAACTGGTTAATCTTTATCATTTGTTGATGGAAAGAATATTAGTTTCTAAACTAGAATACCTGAATTCTAGTCCTAAGTCTGACTCTGACTAGGTAAACATTATTTAATATTTGTTACGTTTGTGCTTTATTAAAATAGTTTCAGGGTAGTTTATTTTTATGAACTATAAAAAGTGGTTCAAATAGGCTTGCAGGCCAATCCTAAATAAGGTGGAAAGGTCTAGGAGAGGTTGAAGAAAGGGAACGATGTATAGATATAAACAAAACAAGTGCACTTTGTGTTCTGTCATTTTTCAGGTGGCAGATGAGTGGGTATTGGGATGTCCTATAGATTAGTTCCAGAATGGGGTATTTGTCTATACTGTATTGATACGTTTGGCTCTTCTAAAGGGACAATAGTAGCTGCTACAGGTCCTGTTTGGATATCTCATGTACAATTCCCAGTTTTTTGTGTCAGTGTGGAAGACACTTGATTCTTGGATATGTAACTCCTTTTTATGATTGCTGTACTAACTCATGTCTTTTGGGGAAGGATGAAAAGAGATTTGAGTAAAAATGTTTAAAAATTCTTATTTATTAAATAAAGGGTTTTAACAAATTTCTTCAAAAGTCCTTTCTGAATCTAAAATTGTAGATTCTATTCTATGGAACATTCTCATATCAGACCATTAATACTTTATGATAATTTTCATTGGGCAATGATTCCTGCTAAGTAACTATTTGCATACCAGCAGGAGGATGAGGATTCTGTGAAATCAGAACTAATTTTTTCCCATAATGCAAAAGCAATTGCTTTTATAATTAGATGGGTTTTCTGTTATTGCAAATAAAAACATTAAGAACTCTAATTTTGAACTGTACTACATTCTTGTTATATGGCAAATAAATAAAATATAAAGCTCTTAAAACTCTGTCCTCAGATCAAGAGGCTAGGAAGAATCCTAGCCTCTTGAATCTATTCTATGTTCACTTGGTAAGACTGATAAATATACCTGATTGGATAAATAGTAAACATAGGAGAATATTCTATATGATAGCTATTCAAGGCAAATCCAAAATGGTAAGATAGATTTGAACAATATATCATCACCAATTAAAAAACAGAAAAAATTCTGTGTACCTCTTTCTATATTAATCTGATAAAAAATGCTCAACTTCAAAACTGTTCATTGGTATCTGTGTTCTTGATGATAACTTAAATTAATTAAGTATTTTGTTAAGAAAGTATACCATCCTTTAATCTATTTGCGCTATAAAACACCCTTTAAATGATCATATAAAAGTATCATTTTCAGATACTGAGTTTTTCAAGTTCTGATATAATATTACTCTGCTCAATCTAAGTCTAGAAATTAGATTCTTTTTATCATTTAATAATAGTGATACTATTGTCTTTATTGATACTTATTTTATGCTTAGCACTGTGCTAGCTGCTATGAGAGCATGAAATCTTACTAGAAGTTACATTTTCAGGACCCTTTTTATAGCTTAAAAGGAGATCACAGTGTCTTTGTATTATATATTTTAATATTGTGTTCTGATAAATTATACTTTTCAGGCTGTATAGTTTTGTTTTGTTTTGTTTTGTTTTAAGATTTTATTTGTTTATTCATGAGAGACACAGAGAGAGAGAGGCAGAGATACAAGTAGAGAGAGAAGCAGGCTCCATGCAGGGAGCCTGACATGGGACTCAATCCCGGGTCTCCAGGATCACACCCCGGGCTGAAGGCGGCACTAAACCACTGAGCCACCCAGGCTGCCCAGGCTGTATAGTTTTATATTTCCTATTCACTCTGATGATATCAACAAGGCAAAACAAAAACAGAAAAACCCCACACAACATGTCCATATGCTTCTATAGATTTCTTGAATATGCACTATTGACTATGCAACACTGCAAAATAAAGACCTAGCCAATTTTTTCCCTTTGTATTTTGTACCTATTCAATAGGAAAAGTTTTATTTAAAACTAGAGTCAAGGGCTTTAGTGAACTGCATCCATTTTAACCTGCTGAGTTTATCACATCTTGGAAGATGACATTTTATAATTGCTGATGAAACCAGGCATGATGTGTTATACTGATAGTGCATAAAGCTTATGATCACTAAAAATAAATGGTTTACTGAAAATGCATGTAAGGAAACCCTTCTTAAAATTAATATTGCTTTTCTTCAATTGAAACCAGCCATCCATGTTTATAACTATGTTAGCAAGGAAAACCCAAGGACTGATAAACTATAAGGTATTTTTCACCTAAGCCCTACATGCTCAACACTGATAAATGACTTTATTAAAACACAGACTTACACACGCACTCCCATACATACTGGATTTTTTATGCTATTACATTTTTTATGTTTCTGCTTATCCGTTTTTTATTAAATCCAAAACATGATTCTCTCAAAAGTACTCGAATATAAAGAATATTTTTCAAATCTCCCCCCAAAGACATAGTTTAGAGAGAAATTAACATTAGACAAAAATGAACCGGTAGCATAATGTGGTTATTGATAGAAGATTTCATAAGTCTTAAGGATTTAGAAATAATTTTAGCCGTTATTACACAGAATACTTCTGTCAAACAAGTCAATACCATCATCTTCTCATAAGGAAACACGGCTGAGAGAGCTATTCAGGCCCTCTTAGTGAATGTCCTGAAAGTTTAATGTGGTATAAACCTCACTTGGTACACAGAAATTGATTCTTTTAAAAATAAGAATATAACAGTGAACTATGTATGTAAGTTCACTCTTAATTCTTCCTATAATGCCTGTAATGTCACAGTTTCTTAAGATTAGCAGTACAAATTGTTTAACTTGGCTCTCCTGAGTATATAGAGAATGACGTTTTAGAAAATAGCTATCAAAAGCTGTCAACAGCTCTTACACTTAGCAACTATTCTATCAGTTTCACCATACGCACCTGTTATCAGGAATTTAGACTGGAAGAATAGGAGATGAATTTGTGTGCTTAATTTTTTTCATATTTTTCAAAATATATTAATTTGATTTATTTATATTTAAAACAACAAAGAGTTGGTTAAAGAAGTAAACTATTGCATGGAGCTGCATTTTGGTATATGTGCATGAGTTTCAATAAAAAATTCAATTGACTAAAAATAATAAAATAATAATTTAAAAGATCCATTGGCTAATTTAAATCTGATTTCTGCAATGCAAAAAACTACTGTACTAGGTACTGGTGTAAGGAGAATGGAGAAGAGAGAAGAAACATTAAAGAAAAAGAAAGAGAAAAAAGAAAGAAGGAAAAAAAGAAGAAGAAAGAAAGAAGAAAGAAAGAAAGAAAGAAAGAAAGAAAGAAAGAAAGAAAGAAAGAGAAAGAAAGAAAGAAAGAAGAA
Organism: Vulpes vulpes; assembly: GCF_048418805.1. Classification (NCBI taxonomy): domain Eukaryota; kingdom Metazoa; phylum Chordata; class Mammalia; order Carnivora; family Canidae; genus Vulpes; species Vulpes vulpes. The sequence continues at coordinate 90,270,205 of NC_132786.1, forward strand.
AGAAAGAAAGAAAGAAAGAAAGAAAGATAGAAGAAAGAGTATAGGCTTTAAAGCACATATTTGAGTAAATGCTAGAGTACTTGAATATTTAATAAGACATTCATGTGAAACAAATAAAAAAGAGACAATTCAGAGTAATATTCTAATAAATAGAACTTAGTACTACTTAAATACAATTTCGTCTAGGTTCTGAGGGATTACCAACAGAGGGATAAACTGAGCCAAATTGTTTATTAATGAAGTGCTTCCTAGATGAGTTCTATTTCTGCTGAATTTAATATGAATGAGAAACAAATTCTAAATTTCTATACTTTGTGAGATCCACTGCCACACTTTTATCACCTCCTGGAGGAGAAACTAACCCAAATTAATGTGCCAGCATATACTTAGTTTGGTTCAATATACCTGCCCCTCTAAATCACAAAAGGATTTTGCTTCGATCAGGATCCTACCCAATCCATGTTGTTCCACTTGCAGAAGCAGGTCTCGTTTCCCTTTGTCAGTGTCATCTGATTACTTTTCCTTTCCTGTCATTTTCAAATACCAATACCATATCTCATCTTAACCAATCCTAGATTTGATATCTTTCTTTTTCCCGAGTGTTATTCGTACTGCAATTATTAGATGCTAGTCTACAAATTAAATCATCGTTCTATTTTTTTCACAATCCTGCAGTTGGACATATTTTCATGCTACAATTAACCATATTTCCCAGGTGATCTTACTTAAGCAAGGGGATGAGAGAAATTATGCAAGCATCTGGGATTCTGACACACCTGACAAATTTTATTAATGATTAAGATTCTCATCTCAGTTCATTAAAGAGTGATCACTTATCTACAGCTACACAGCAATCACTAGTGAAGCTAACAGGATTTCAACATCCATAGTACATCTTCATTCTTTCCACTTAAAAAGAAAAAAAATATTTTAAATGAGAATTATGTCTGCTTTTCAGACCCAAGAAAAGAGAGATAAGTGATGGAAAGTTATCATTTTAAAAGTCCTCTTTCTGAGTGGAATTAAGTATTTTAAACTTTTTCTTCCATGAATTAGAACCTTTTTTTTTTTTGTAAGCATCTATCAATTTGAAGACTGACAACTTTTCATAAGCTTGGAAGGAATCAGTAAACATAATTCAGAAAATAGGATGACAAAAGACAGGAGACAGGAGAATATTGATTTGCTCCTTTTCTCCTTGCTAACTAATCTAACATGAATATTTACTTTATTAATAGAAAAAAGACCAACTATGTGCACTCCTACCATCCACATTCGCTCACCTGAGCCCACGATCATGCTTTATTTTATTCTTTTAATTTATCTTAAGCAATACAAACATTAATTGTCCCACATGGCAAGAAGCCCAAAGGATCCTAAAGGAACATGTATGAGAAAAAAGAATGGGTGTTGGATAAACGACACACAACTTCTGTCACCTGAACTAAGTAGTTTTGATTAAAATCTCATGGCCAAACTTGTTGGGGAAAGGCAAAACTGTATAGATGAAGAGTTGATGAAGATGATGTGTGTGTGTGTGTGTGTGTGCGGTGGTGAACAGAGTATAATTTTCTGAGTATGTGTTTATGATAGTGCTGGAATCCTTTTCAGAAAAAAAATTGTTTGCAGCTTAAATGGACTTTCAGTCAAAGATTATCCCCTGTAGGAGAATGGCATGTATGCACAAAGAAGGAGGAAATCTAAAATTATCTTAGAGAGCAGCTATCACACCATTGCCTGCCTGTGGATAAGCGGAATCTTGATACCTGATCAGCACTTAAACTTACATCCTACTTTGTCAAGCCCTTTCATTAGTCAGAACTTGAAAGTTGGCTACTTTCCTCAGTCTGACATCATTAATCTAGCCCTGACTACTCAGGAGTTCATCTCCTTTATTACATCCCATCTTTCACTTTTTATTGTGGCAAAATATACATAACATATTTTGCCACTTTAATCATTTTTAAGTGTAGAGTTCAGTGTCATTAAGCATATTCATATTATTGTGCAACTATCACCATCATCCATCTCTATAACTATTTTCAACCTGTGTAACTAAAACTCAGTACACCTTAAACAATAATTCCCAACTCCCTCTCCCTCTAGCCCCTGGCAACTGCTATTTGTCTTTCTCTCTCGGTGAATTGGACTACCCTAGGTACCTCATAAAAGTGAATTCATACAGTATTTGTCCTTTCGTGACTGACTTATTTCACTTAGCATGATGTTTTCAACGTACATCTAGAGTATATCATGTTTTAAGAATTTTCTTCCTCTTTAAGGCTGGATAATATTCCATTCTATGTATCACATTTGTTCATCCACTCACCTGTAAATGAACTGTTGGGTGGTTTCTACATTTTGGCTATTGTAAATAATACTGATATAAATCTGGGTGTATAACAATCTGTTCAAGTCCTTGATTTCAATTTCTTGGGTTATATGTATTCCAAAGTAGTATTCCATTTTTAATTTTTGAGGAACTGTCATACTCTGATACACAGTGGCTGTACTATTCTACCTTCCCACCAGGAGTGCACAAAGGTTCCAATTTCTCCACATCCTCGTCAATGTTTGTTATTTTCTATTTTTGTTGCTAGTGGTGGTTAGTGGTGGATTATTTTTATTTGTTTGTTTGATAATAGTCATCCTCATGGCCCTGAACCTATATGTCATTGTGCTTTTGATTTTCATTTCCTTAATGATTAGTCATGTTGAGCAATTTTTCAAATACCATCTGTTGCTTTTAAGTCACATTTCTTCATTTTGTTCTATGAATTTTTAACATATTTTTTCTATTTTCTCTATTTATGATAAAAATATACCTTATTTGCTTAGAATGTGTTCAAGTTTCAGGTCAAAGCTATCTCATTTGTAAAATTTTCATGATTACTGCTATCATTTAAATGTCTTTCTCTGGACATCTGTTGTCTTTTTAAAATCGTTATTATAACTTCTACAGATTAATATTGTTATATTTTGGATATATGTGGGATTTTTTTCTTCTACTTGACAGAACTTTGTTCTTATTCATTCAGCCTTAAAGAGGAAACTTTATTTAGAATATTTATTTAATCTTTTGTATATTAATGTGTAGTTTTATGTGTGATTATATCATAAGGTACAAATTGTATTACTTAATTAGTATATCTATGTATCAAGGTAGTATATCTAGATTTTTTAAAATACTGATGAAAAAATATTATATACTTTATGAATATATAATATATATATATACAGGCATACCTTAGAGATTTTGTTGGTTTGACTCCAGACTAGTGCCACCAAGCAAATATCACAAGAAAGCTAATCAAATGATGTTTTTGATTTTCCATTGTATATAAAAGTAATGATTACACTATATTGTTGTCTATTAACTGTAATAGCATTATGCCTAAATAAACAATGTACATACCTTAATTTAAAAATGTTCTATTGCTAAAAAATTCTAACCAGCATCTAAGGTTTTAGTGAGTCATAATCACTGATTGCAGATCACTAGAACAATAATAATATAATAATAATAATGAAAAAGTGTGAAATATTGTGAGAATTAACAAAATGTGACACAGAGACACAAAGAACGTAAAAGCTATTGAAAACTGACACCAACAGACTTGCTCCATACAAGGTTCTATTATAAACCTTCAATCTGTAAAAAATACAATAAAATGAAGCACAAAAAATGAGGTATGCCTGTATCCTTTTTGAAAGGTTGCCTGGATGTGTAATTGAATAGAAATTTGGTTACCATTTTATTCTCTTGATATTGGTAATATTTATATCCCTGTAGCTGAATTAGATACCCAAAAGTAGAAAGCTTTTCTAAGCTTCATTTGCCCTGACTTTCTAGTAAACATAAATGTAATTAACTGTATTATTTCCTCTGTCAGACTCAAGTAGTACAGACAGGAACTTCGATTGTAAAGAACAACTTGTCATTGATCCTGTGACAACGGGCACCATAAAATATTATACACATTTATACTGAACCCTGAACCCAAAGGAAGAATTACAACATCACATGTTTTTGATAGCTATACTGCACAATTGTGTGCACTCCTCTTGGTAACTTAGCCAAGTGGCAAGTACTCTCAACAGCAGCTTCAAGAAAGGACAAGGTATTGCTAAAAACAAACAGCATTTTCTTACACTGGGACCAAAAGCATCTTGCAACTATTGAAGATATATTGAATTACTGCTTAGAAATCTAAGGCCTTCTTCCAAACCTAATGTCTTGGTGTCTGTAAAGTATGTAAGAACTGAGGTTAAAGCCAAAATCAGGAAATAATATTAGATTTCCCTCACTCCCCCTCTGGAACTAAAGACAAATCCTGAGTTAAATAAACCATTTCTATTTGGTATTATACTAACAAAGACTTCATGATTAACTTACTGTGATACTGAATAATAGTAATTGGAAAAGAATTGATGAGGAATCTGCTCTTCTCCAACCTGATTTCATTTGTAAATATGTTCCCAAGATGTCAAGTAAAATCAGGCCTCAAAATAGCAAATATCACTTAGCTTAAGTTCAGTAATGTATTTTGTGGCAGAACATATCAAATATATAGACTATTTAAGCGGCAATGTCTTTTGTTTTAGTTTTATATGAGACCCAAAGAGAGTAGGTGTCACCTCCTCCCATATTCCAGAATGGTATGCCTGATGTTCTAGGGTGCACCTGTAAACTCATGTTGCAATCCATAGATTACAACCCAGTATTTCAGGACAAGTATTTTGAATTTATTTAAAAGACAAGGGTCTGGCTAAAGCAACACATGCTAGCAGATTGGAGAGGCAATAAGACCCCACATTAGAAGGCAACAGTGCATAATTGTTTCCTGTTCTTCCAAAGAAAGTCATCTGCAAGAGAAAGGAAAACTTTGTAGACAAAGACTATTCAGGTCTTACTTACTACTGATTGGCCAGAGGCTATTAGAATCTGATCTGCCAACAAGGGAATGGTACATGAGGAAACTACAAAGCCCCCACATTCTAAAGAAAGAAAGAAAGAAAGAAAGAAAGAAAGAAAGAAAGAAAGAAAGAAAGAAAGAAAGAAAGAAATAAGAAAGAAAAAAAGAAAGAAAGAAAAAGAAAGAAAGAAAAAGAAAGAAAGAAAGAAAGAAAGAAAGAAAGAAAGAAAGAAAGAGAAAGAAAGAAGAAAGAAAGAGAAAGAAAGAAAGAAAGAAAGAAAGAAAGAAAGAAAGAAAGAAAGAAAGAAAGAGGAGCTTTAGTCATATGCCCAACAAGAATGTGCCATCTTACAGCCAGAAGGTTGAATGAGAATTTCCTGACCAATTGCTACTTATTCCCCTCCACCATGTTTGAGCTAGATATGTCAGAATGACACTAAGCAAGCTAGGAAGAGGGTATGAGTATATTTGAAGAGATAGAATGATCTGATTGCTTTTCCCTTTGCCACGGCAGTCTTGTTGCCCAAAGTTGGCTCAAACTGGGAGGGGATTAAAATAAAAGTCAGAATATTGATACACAGAACTAGATATTATTATTAAAAGACTGACATTTTCTTAAAGTGACTAGAGAACTTTTCATTATCTGAGACTGATGAGTAAGTTAGGCTCTGTACTAAGACTATGCCCAGAGCCAAAGAAAGAATTAGCCACACAGAGTGGGTCCTATTGGACAATGAATATCTGAGCACTTGGGTGTGCTCACTGCTACTAGAATGACATTGCTTCTATTGAGTAAAGAAATACGTATGAACTAATACTGATATTTCCAATTCCATGTTCCAATTCATGCTGATATTTCCGTGTTCCAAAATTAAGGATAAGACTTTTTCAGGTCTTCCTGATTTTGTAATTGTGTCTTTTTTATACTGAAAGAAGATCACTCTAGTAACATTCAAAAAACTGTGATATAGGGATGCCTGGATGGCTCAGCAGTTGAGAGTGTGCCTTCGGCTCAGGGCATGATCCTGAGATTCCAGGATCGAGTCCATCAGAGTCCCTGCATGGAGCCTGCTTTGCCCTTTGCCTGTGTCTCTGCCTCTCTTTCTGTGTCTCTCATGAATAAATAAACAAAATCTTTTTTTTTAATGTGATATGTAGTAGTCAGCTTTAAAAAAGACTTCTAAAAAAATTAAAAATAAAAAAAATAAAAAAAGAAGACTTCTATATCTGACAAAGTGGATGAACCCAGAGGAATTTATTTTATAAGCCAGGTATAGAAGAACAATACTACATGAGTTCACTTATGTGAAGAATCTAAAGTAGCCAAACTCAGAAGCAACCACTATTCAGAAGTAGAATAGTGGTTGGCAGGTACTGAAGGGAAAGGGGAATTGGGAATTTCTCTTGCTGACTTTTCTGAGGGTAGAACTAAATTTCCATTGAGCTATATAGATCATTCTAATCCAGGTGTGGTACCAAATTAAGCCAGGGCGCACTTTGAAGTCAAATCTTTATGGAGTAGTTAATAAATATTTAGTTTGTAATCTTTGCTCTAGGAGCAGAAAAGTTAAGACAAAGTTCATTGGCCCAAAAAGTGGAAACAAATCAATGCATTAGAAATTTTACATTAAAATAATAACGTATGGGGCTTTTTATAATAAGTGAAAGAGAGATTTCATTTAAATATGATCAAAGTAGAAACACTAAATTGATGTGGATTTCAGTATTACATTTCTGTCTTTCACTAACAATATTTAAATAATTCTTGGAGGTAGAGCCTAAAATAATGGGTTAACCAGTTGAGCATTTGTGTTGTGTGCCTTAAAGGGGACAACTGTTTTACTAATGAAGAGAAACAATAAGAGTGGAGATACAAACATATATAAATATACATTGTAATTAAAAAAATTAAATAAAATATCTATTTGATTTTTCCTATAATTTATGTAAGATCATTTCAAATAAAAATCCCACAATTACTATAAATAATAAAAGTCCTGAAAGTGTAGCTATTTTCTTTCCTTTTTTTCTAAGTAATCTCTACACCCAACATGGGGTTGAACTCATAACCCTGAGATGAAGCATTGCATGCTCTACTGACTGAGGCCACCAAGTACCCCAAAATTGCAGTAATTTTCAAGTTCAGAATACATCCAACTTAGATAGTACAAAATGCTGTATCCAAAAATCCCTTGAAATAATTCAATATGCTTATTTTATATATAAATAGACAAATGTGTTTTCATTCTTTCATAATTTTGAGGTTTTTCTTTCTCTCCATTTTAATTTTGTTATGTTATTTTTAACATATAGACAATTATGTTTCAAAAGTCAAAATTATATAAACAGGCATAATATCCTCTCTACCCCATTTCATTGTTTAATCTGGATCACTGACTTCTCACTCCAAGGTATTATTCAAATGCAATTGTTTGATTATATTTTTAAAATTGTACTGTGCTCAGACATCTTCTGTTTTTATTGCTTTCTTCTGTGTGTGTTTCCTCTGCTGAAAACTTTTGATTTTCATTTGCTTATATGATAGTCACACTTCCTTCCTTACATTTGTTTTAAAAGATGTTCCAATGTTGCCTTGGATATAGTTGCTGTCAAGGTGTTGGATAACAAATTGATTTTTTTTTCCCTGTATCAATGACTTTTTTCCCCCTTATCTTAATATTTGGTATTATCCTGGGTCAATTTTTCTGGAAAGACTCCCAATGGAGTTGTTCAGAAATCAAGTCTATTTTAATATTATGAAAGTTTCCTTGAATTATAATTGTAAATTTTAGTTGTGATTCATTGCCAATTTTTTTAGCCAGTCATAACTATTTTGTTTTTTGTTTTTTTCATAACTATTTTGGATCTTCTTTGTCTGCTGTCTCTATCACTTTTTCTTAGATTCTCTCTATATACTGTTTTTTATTTTTATTCTTGTTCTTTAATATCTATTTGATACTTGAATTCAAAGCTAAGACTAAAAACAAAATAGAGATATAATTGGAAGTATAGAGTAAATATCCATGTATACATATACTGATAAAAATTAAATTATTAAGATAATTACTTGGCAATTGACTTTAAAAAGAGGTACACAAATAACAAGTAGAAGGAAGCAAAGAATAAAGGCAAAAAATAACAGAAATGAGCAATACAGATCTAATATAAGTAATCTGAGTCTTAAAAAATAACAAGTGAGTCACCAGGTAATTTCACTTGAGAAACAGAAAGCACAAATATATATAATAAGAAATTTAAAAACCTATAAGAACTATTGGAATAAAAAATTCCTTATAAGAAGTTATATTGTGCAAATATATGAAAATAAAGTTGAAAATCAAGTTGAATTGGATACTTTTTTTGAAATACATAAAATACCAATAGAGATCAAATGTCTAAAAAAACCAATACCCAAAAAAGAAATAGGGAAAGATTTTAAGGACTCCCCCTCTCCACAAAATAACCAATGTCTGTAGTTTCTGGGAATTCTCCCAAATATTTTAAAATTTAAATATTATTGCTGCTACTTAACTATTTCTGCTAATTTGCAATATAACAAAAATTTAGGGAGCAACTATAAATTGATACCCAATAATGGTGGTACAAAAGAAAGAAAAATACTACTTATGAATATTGATATAAAATATCAAAAAGATACTTGCAAGTCAAATCCAATGTATTAAAAAGATAACACCAAATTAAGTTTACCTCAGGATGCAAGGCAGGAATTTAAAAAGTTTACATGAGGAAATTGATTAATATTATGTACCATATTAGAAGATTTAAGGGAAAAATTATAACATCATCTCTTTAAATTCCAGAAAATTCTCCACAAATATTTTAAATACTCAACAAAATGGATGTCAATGTATATATTCTTAATCTTAATATTTAACACATATACAGGCACATTTACAAAGCACACACATATTTATACAGACAAAAAGCTAGTACCTTACCTATTGAGAAAATATTACATTTCCCATTTAAATCTGAAATTACTATTATGACTTTTTTTAAAGTAATGTCACTATTAGCAAAAGCAGTTAAAATAAAGAAAGCAATTGGATTGAGGGGAACAGAAAGATTAGAAGGGAAACGCTTATGTTGCAGTTCTTGGTTTTTGTGTTGAAGGTCTTGGATTTTCTGGATATGCAATCTTCTCAAATGCAAATAGACGTACTTAAACCAGCCTCTATTCAGGAGCCACTCCTGTTTAGACCCAGAGTCCATTCATGGATTTGAGGAGCTCTATGTTGGAAACTGGAATCAAAGGCTAAATATTAGAATAAAAATTTCTCCTAGCATTTCTATTTACAAGGATGTCAGGATCCCTGTGTCAGGAACCAGGGGCAGAGAGCAATATATATTTATCATTTCACAAGAAGTTTCCTGAAATCTCTTCCTGCGGAGAGGCTGGAGGCCATCACCAGGTTGCATCCCACCTCCTTTCTTACTGTTTGAAGAGCTCTAACCTTTAGTAACCATTTAAATTATAATCTAGCAGTCTTTCTCACCATATGAACCATATATTTTTCTCACTGTCAGTGGATTTTGGAATTAAATATTGGAATTGCTATATGAATAAAGAATATTATCTTCATTTAAACTCAGTAAAACTAAGCAAAATAAAGCTTCTTGAAAAGATTGTATCTATTTATTTTAGGCAGAGAGAGAGAGAGTGCATATAAGCAAGAAGAAAAGCAGAGGAGAGAGGAGTAAAGAATCTCAAGCAAACTCTGCGCTGAGCACAAAGCCTTCATGGGGCTCAATCCCAGGACCCTGAGATCATAACCTGAGCCAAAAACAAGAGTCCGACGCTTAGCTGGCTGAGTTACCTAGGCACCCCAGCAAAGTATCACTTTTTAAAAAGTTTTATTCTTATAAGGAAAAGTGTTTTCATGTAATATGTTGATAAATTATGAAAAAGATGATATATTGTTTTTATATTTAGTTGAAAAATTTCGGGATGCCAGGTGGCTCAGTGGTTGAACATCTGCCTTTGGCTCAGAACATGATCCCGGGGTCCCAGATAAGTTCCGCATCAGGCTCCCTGGGAGGAGCCTGCTTGTCCCTCTGCCTGTGTCCCTTTCTCTGCATCTCTCACGAATAAATAAATAAAATCTTTAAAAACAAAAAACAGGGCAGCCCAGGTGGCTCAGTGGTTTAGTGCTGCCTTCAGCCCAGGGCCTGATCCTGGAGACCCAGGATTGAATCCCACGTCGGGCTCCCTGCATGGAGCCTGCTTTCCTTCTGCCTGTGTCTCTGTCTCTCTCTGTGTGTCTCTCATGAATAAATAAAAATAAAATCTTAAAAATAAAAATAAAAACAAAAAATAAAAAGTTTAATGTTTTGATTTATTGCATTATTTTAATGTTTGCGTCTACAAAGGACCTATGATAGTCCTCATTGTCAATGATAAAGGTAGTAGGTCTTCTTATTGAAATCATTATATTAAATTATATTAAATTACTATTATTATATTATTATCAAATTATATTTAAATTATGTAGATCAAAAATGTGACTCAATTCAAAGATAAGAATTAAGCAAATTATAGTACAGATGATATTTCACAGGAATTGTGAAGACATATTCAAATGACTAAAGTGTGAGAAATATTATATTTGAATACTTACACTTAGCTGGACCACATTTTCAACAGGTATATAATGAAGCCATTCTCTTCACCCCAAGTCTGTTCTTGTTGCCCTATTTCTTGGTTATTGACATTATTTTTACATTATTATTATCTTTATTATTATTATTATTATTATTATTATTACATTTATTCTAACAGTGATTCTCCTCTGTCCCTTTCTATTTTGTCCCCCACTTATTGTGCTAATAAATCATAATTTGACCCCTTTTATATCTACACTATTTTATTTGATCTCTATCTGTATCTATAATATTATATCTATCATATTACTGGAACACAGACATATTTTACATATTCATTTCCATTTCTATATCCTCAGTTCACCCTCATAGTGTGTTGAAAGTAATTATTAAAACCCTTACATCTCATTGCTTTGTAACTCATGCTGTGCCTCCAAGCCACCCTCACCCCCAGAAGTGTCATCCTAAAACAAAACTGATCACATAACTTTCAGGATTTAAAAGTCCTTATCAATTTTTCATTGTCTATAAAGCAGAACTCAAAATCTTAGTATGGCAAATGATACCTTTTATATTTCAGCCCCAAACTAAATGTCCAATAACATCACTCTCTCCACACAAATCATAGTTTGGCATTCAGGCACACCACGCTTCGTAATAATAATTTATCTTTGAAAATATTGTTACTTCTGACAGAGTGCCTTTCTCCTGTACTTTACCTGTTAAATTCCTGCTTTCCTTTTAAGAGGTAACTCATTTGTCATCCCTTCTATATAACCTTCCCACATTCTTGAAAGTGCATTTCATTATTCATTCCTCTATGATACCAGTTAGTTCTTTGCCCTATTATAGAATATCTTGTACTGTACTCTGTAATTCATGTATTTTTTTCCTTTTTATTATTATAGCCCACGTCTTACTCATAAGAGGCAGTATAACATATAGTTTTCAGATGATGTTCTGTGGTCAAGCAGACCTGGGTTAAAGTCCAAGAATAAGTGGATTTCTGGTAAATGTCAGATGAATAAATAGATAAATAAATTCAATGAGCTGAAAACCATCCCATGCATCAATGTATTCTTTATCCCAAGAACTTCCTCTCCTTTCATAGGATTATTGCATTCCTTCAAGGTATTATTCCTTTTTATTTTTTAAATAGAACTAATCTCATTTGGTGTATAGAGATGAAAAATAAGTTTAGAAAGATGCCATGCAAATGCCTATTACGTACTCACTGGTAAAATACTACTTGTTAAATGAGTGCATTGAACTTGACAATATACGGTCCCTTCCACTCACTGCCACAGTCTCTGACCTCAAGGGGCACATCCCTGCTGTGTGGTAAGCTTATGTTTAGCCATGCCTTATAAAGATTTTATGACATCATTAAAATTATAATTGTGCATCATCTAATTATGTCATTAACACATACAAATTATGTGATTAGAGCTATTTACATTAACATGCAATTAGATCGAATTATGCTAATAGGCAAATACAGGATAATTAACTAAAATTAATTTTAAAAGCAAGAAATTAACTCAGATAAACTACATTCAAATATCATTACATATTTAGAAATAAGCAAGTAAATATTCCTGTTTTGTTTGTACTGGTTCAGACTCTGATCAACACGTCTGCCTGCTTCCTTCTTCCCTCTCCAATCCAAACTCCATAAATAGTTACAAGGCCAAAATAGAGATCCAGCATTTTACTTCTCTGCTTAAAAATCTTCAATGGCACCTTTTCCTTGTTAGAAATAACGCACATTTCTATTCCTTGGAAGTAGGATTGACCTTAGCTTTCAGTGAGGTTTTGGAATCTTCTTGGTAAATTATCACCCCTGAGGATGGTTCGGTACAGCCCTGAACTTGTTGGTGTCAGAAGTGGGGGTAGTGTTATGTGGACTCTTCTCTCTGTCTCTTATGGTTAGGCCTTTACTCTTTTTATTTGGATTCAAAGTCTTGGGCAGACTTGGCAGTCCGAAGGATTGTGACTCTACCTTCAAATTTGACTAGCTAGTGCTAGGTAGTAGCTTTTGTTCAAATATATGCAATTGTTTCAATTAACTCGATTTATTCCTCAGAACACTACTTCAGCTTCTTCCTGTAAGTTGTAATATTTAGAACCACTCACTGTAATTCTATTGAAAGTAGTTTGCAATTTCCATTTGATTTCTTGTTTAAATCCAAGAATAATTTTAAGTGTGCTTTATAATATTCAGGTTAGAGATATTTTAAATTCCATTTTTATTAGTTTCATTTTTTGTTAAATTTTAGTTAATGTTTTTGTCTTTATAAGTAGATTGCTGATGCTATGTCTGGGCATAGATTTGAGTTTATATATCTGTTAAGAATTTGTTCAGCTTCTTAAATTTGTGAGTGTGTTCCTTTTGCCAAACTTGAGAAGTTTTCTGTAATTATTTTAACGTTTGTCTAGCTTTTAACTTTTCCATCCATCTGAGGCTGTTGAGACAAACGTTAGGCTTTGTGCTAATGAAACAGGCCCTGAAGCTCTGTTCATTTTAAAATATTTTTTCTTCTGCTATTCAGATTGTGTAATTTCTATTGATTTGCCTTCAAGCTCACTGGATCTTTCTTTCATCATCTCCATTCTACTCTTGTATTTATCCAATAAATTTTAGAATTTTCTTGTTCTAAAATTTCCATTTCCATTTGGTTCTTCCTTATGTATTTTATTTCCTTGCTGATACTTTCCATTTTATTTTATTTTATTTTATTAAGATTTTATTTATTTATTCATGAGAGACACAGAGAGAGAGAGGCAGAGACATAGACAGAGGGAGAAGCAGGCTCCCCATGAGGAGCCGTATGAGGGACTCGATCCCAGAACCCTGGGATCATGCCCTGAGCCAAAGGCAGATGCTCAATCACTGAGCCACTCAGGCACCCCTGATATTTTCCATTTTAATTTATCAAATGTCTGCGATTGCTCATTTGACTTTTTGTAATTACTGCTTTAAAAATGCTGTCAAATAATTCTAACATTTATGCCATTTTATTTTGGGAACAAGTTGATTTTCTTTTTCTTTTCCCTTTTTTTGTTTTTAAGATTTTATTTATTTGGGCAGCCCAGGTGGCTCAGCAGTTTAGCGCCGCCTTCAGCTCAGGGCCTGATTGAGTCCCACGTCGGGCTCCCTGCATGGAGCCTGCTTCTCCCTCTGCCTGTCTCTGCCTCTCTCTCTCTCTCTCTCTCTCTGTGTGTGTGTGTGTCTCATCAATAAATAAATAAAATCTTTAAAAAATATATTTTATTTATTTATTGGAGAGAGAGAGCACACATATGCAGGAAGAGCAGAGGGAGAGGGAGAAGCAAACTGCCTGTTGAGCAGGGAGCCCCATATGGGGGTCAATCCCAGGACCCTGGAATCATGACCTGAGCTGAAAGCAGACACTTAACGGGCTGAGCGACCCAGGTGCCCCTTGATTTTACATTGAAAGCTGAGATTCTCATTCCAAGTAATTTTAGATTGTATCTTGGCCATTCTGAAAATTAAATTTTAATCCTCTGGGTCTTGTGTAAGTCCTGTGGAAAATGTTGATATTTTTTGTTTGTTTGTTTTGATGTGCAACCAACCTGTAGGTCCAGTTGTTTTGACAGAAAAAATCAAGCTGCAAGTTCTCACCCACCTTTTCCATACTATGGTTCCAAAATCAATTCAGTTTCAAAAATTTTGCAACACCATTCAGATTTGTTCCATGTATGTACGACTTGGTGGTTCATCTGATATCTGAATAAATAAAGTCTGTATATTAATTCAGCCTTAAGTTCTTAACTATATAAATTAGGTTCAAGTTCCAAAATGTATAAATTAAAGCTTATTAACAACTTTATGAGTCATTTTCCTGAGCTTCTCACTTTCTATAATCATTCTCATAATTTATGCTTCCTGAAATTCCCTTTTTCCCCCCTGAAATTCCTCTGGCTAGTAACAATTCACTTCCACAATTGCATCATGGCCAGGGCCAAGTGGCAAGAGAACAGAGAATAACAAACTAAAAGTAATGAGGTTCTGCTGTGCCCTCTTGGAACTATGGCTTCATCCCACAAAGAAGTATCACACCCTCAGGGTTGGGTCCTGTGACACTATTCTTATTGCTGTCACAGCTGCCACCATAAAATTGCTTTAGGGTTGAGGTGCAAGACAATAGAGGAAAAACAATGAAAGAAAAACAAAACACAGGATTTTCCTCTACTCTCTCTGTGATTAGTTGTCCCCTTTTCCATTCCTTAAGCTAGAACTTCTAAAGGATTTCTCCTCAGGCTTTCCTATCTTTACTATGGTTCACATTCTTATATATCTGAGTACATGAAGTTTAGTCCAGGGGACACTGGGGAAAAAAAAAAAGGATAAACTCAACAATGGCTCTGTGGCACATTGAATTCTGGTGTCCTTCCTCAATTCGCCTGTTTCTGATTATTTTTCTGAATCTTTAAATAGCAATCAATCAAATAATCAGTAAGCTACAAGAATTTTAAATGGCATCTACATAGATTGTAGTGATTGAGAAGTCCTAGTGGAATGATAAATAAGCACTGAGGGGGGCACTTGATGGGATGAGCACTGGGTGTTATTCTATATGTTGGCAAATTGAACAGCAATAAAAATAAATTCATTAAAAAAAATAATAAAAGAAAAGAAAAGAAAGAAAAGGAAAGAAAAAAAGAAAAGAAAAGAAAAGAAAGAAAAGGAAAGAAAAAAAGAAAAGAAAAGAAAAGAAAAGAAAAGAAAAGAAAAGAAAAGAAAAGAAAAGAAAGAAAAGAAAAGAAAAGAAAAGAAAAGAAAAGAAAAGAAAAGAAAAGAAAAGAAACGAAAAGAAACGAAAAGAAAGAAAAGAAATGATAAATAACTGTATGTGATAAGTTATTTCCAGGACAGTTTTATGGAAAATAGCCTCCAAAAGTGACTAAAGAATAAATATAAAACACAAAATTACCTATAACTTCTTAAGAATTGCAATCAATAGCTTTAAAAAATCCTCCCCTAAAAAGCACAAGAACTTAAAGATTTGTCAATAAGTATTATCAAACCTTTAGCAAATGGTCCAGAATGTAGGCAGAATCTGAGGACTCCTAAACTTTATCAGACTTATCTGACTTTAATACTAAAATAGGACATGCAAGGATGCAGAATAAAAAATGTAGCCCAATCTCATATATGTCATGATTGTGGCAATCACAAGTCAACATTAGCAAATCAAATCCAAGATGTATACATAAAAATACTACGGCCAAGTAACGTTTAATCCCTGAACTGCAAAGATTATTTAGACTTAGAAAAATTTAAAATATAACTCATGCTTTTAATATATTGAAGAAAAAATGTATTTAATTCTTTTAAAAGGTTGCAGTAAAGTACCAATCACTAATAATGAAATCTCTTAGGGAAAATAAGAATAGAAAGAAATTTCTTTAGCTTGATAATTGGCATCTACTCAAAATCTAGAATAAACATCATATTTTAGTTTAATATGCTTGAAGCATTTCCTTTAAAGTCAAGGAGAAATGTATATTAGCCATATTGTGCTACATACATCTCATTAATTTATTATGAGTTTACATGATGAAAGACTACATATACATAATTTAAAAAAAAACTAATATGAGAGGTTTTCTAGTGTTGTATGGTGGCAGATGGTAGCTACACTTGTGATAAGCACAGCACAATGTATAGAATTGTAATTATATATATTTTCTAGTGTACATGTACATATGGTTTTCTGTCCCATTTTGAAGTTTTGGAAAAATTCCCTGGTTTCTACACAGAAATTTCTCCTTCTTGATCTAAGAAATAACTTTTCATAACACTGTCCATGCAGTTTTGCTAATACTGCATGGAAATCTATGTTATTTAATGAAGCATTTCTCTTCATCAATCTGAGAAGTTCTGAAATGTTTTCATGCTGTGTACAAAGATGAGAATTTATAGAATATGCTTGACTATAAAATTGTCCTATTTTTATCTATATATAAATAGATTTGAGAAGTTGATGATATACTTAGTGTTTGGCTCACATCTTGCTCACAAGAATTTAGATGGGCTATTGAGAACAGTATTCACATACTATTAATTAAGTTTGAAAAATTATTACATAGATTTCCTTTCTCCTCACCACCCCTAAAAAAAGAACAAATAAACAAGCCCACCATTATGAGTTTGGAGTTTGAACTCTACAGATTTTAGTGGATAATTTCAAATATTTTCCTAATAGATTTTATCTATGTGATGTAAAATATATTAGCAGGAAAATATGGGGCACTGTAGCTATGCTATTGTTCTCAGACTATGGAAAAAAAAGAAGAAAGAAAGAAAGAGAGAGAGAGAGAAAGAAAGAAAGAAAAGAAAGAAAGAAAGAAAGAAAGAAAGAAAGAAAGAAAGAAAGAAAGAAAAAAAAAACCACCCATGTCTGACAGATATACAACTTTAGACTGTATACAATAAACTAAATCAGCTGCATAGTGATAACAAGCATTCTAAATTGAATTCCTTTAACGTGGTTCATCCACCCAGAAATGGAAACAGTGTTAATGTAGGCACTAACCTCATTTTTACTTGTTGATGAAACTTTATTTCACTGTATCTTTAATGTATCTATCTAGTTCCTGATAGCCATGTAAAAGACAAGAGAGGACAGTCTAAGACAAAGCACTATCGTCTCAAATGTTGGTCTTTGTATATCTGATTCCAGTGATTTCATGAAGTATTTCTGTTAAGAGTTGTGTAAGGGTGTGATTGGGGGCTGGCATCTATAGATAACTATATATTTCCTTATTTTCCTATAGGGGGAGAATTAAACAAAGCTAGACTTTTATGCATAATGTAGGTCTATTTCTTATGAAACTACCAAAACAAAGAGAAGTTATATTTTGGATCTACAAAAATAGCAAACAGTAAATATAACACTGTATGTTAACTAACTGGAATTAAAATAAAAACTTAATCGCAGACAGATTTTTTAACAGCATTCATTTTGTTAAATCTCTACACTGTATCTTAAGCTGAAGCAATGAGGTTACAAACCCTAATATTCAGTTAAGCCAAAAATGCTAGTTGTGGTCAAATGATTCACTCATCATCATTAGAGTACATATGCAGGGAATTTGGTCATTGTGTTCCCAGCTGGCAGCTTTTACTAACATCTGGGTTATTAACATCAGAATCAGCAATCTAGAGAATTGTTCCTTCTAACACATCCAGCTAATCCTGGACCCAAATTAGTTCTCTTCCAAACCCACCTGCAGTAAAATCTAGCAGTCAAGCAGATTACCCTTGCATAGAATTATTTGAGTTAAGTATAAGTGTATATTAGAATTAAATATTCCAAAAGAACCCAGTCCTGACTTTCTGTCTCTAGACAGTTTTCAGTATCATGTTCTTGAAAAGTAAAAATCAAGACGCCAACATTCATTCATTTATCAGTGAGAAATTTCAGTGAAGATTCAAAGATTCAGGCTGCTACTTAACCAAAGCTATTTGAAAGAAGGGATGTTTTCCTCATATTTGAGACAAAGAATCACAACTTGAGAAGTATCTAATCATAAATATTTGGACCGTTTTGGAAGTGTTTGCTTATATGGGATACACTCATAGTGGGTTTAAATGGCAATTCTGCTACTGTTTGAGTTTCTTAATCCTGAAAAATGGCTACTGCCTTGTTCTTAGCGGGGTGTAAGAAAAGTTTGACAATGTAGTGAAAGGAACCTAAAACCTATTCCAATTATATACAGGTTATCTTACTGTATTTACAAATGATTAAGATAGTTTAATGCCAGAACATTTGACCAATATGGGTTTTGTTTCGAAAGCCCTCTAACATGATTTACATCATTGCCATTTTCTCTGGTTGTGCATCCCCTACATAGAAACTTATGTGCTTTCTCACTGAACACTGATTTTGATTCAAACACACATTTGACCAAACCCAAATATGTTACTTTGATGAATAAATGAAGTTCCTTAGAATAGTAAACAATTTTAAAGCAAAGACTACATTTCTAAATGGTTATCTGGAAATACTTAACTGTGTTTAAAATACATTAACATTTTATTGGTAATTCTTTTTTTTTAATAAATTTAACTTATGAAAATAATAATGTTCTTAGCTTTCTTCTACAAGGTTGCTCATTGCAGTAGGAGAAATTGAAAAGCACCTAAATGTTCCACAAAATAAAATTAATTAAATAAACTGCAGTACATTTGTATCATGGGACTTAGGTCATTCATAGAAAATCACTTCAAGTGGACATTTGTTTATATAATATATGATCAATAAAAATTGTTAAGCAAGAATGTAAAGTATTAAACACTAAGCAACATAATTGTGAATGAATTTCATTTAATTTTAATAATTGTGTGTGTTGTCATGATCTTGTTATCTGAAATGTATACATATATTTTTTCACGGATGAGGAGGATATTCACCAAAATGCTGGCAATAATTGCCCTTGAGCAGTGGAATCATGGATGTTCAGTTCTACCTTTCAGCTTAATTTAAGATTTTTATAATTATCTCTAATAGAATTAATTTTTCTTAAAACTACTCCATTTTACAAGTCTTTTATGGTTTTTTTTTTCACATAGAACTATTTTTTTAAATGCTCTTTCTTCTATTTTCCCAAGGCACTTTATTCACTTAACGTATCAGTATAAATACATATTTCCTTGACTCATTCCACCACTAGATTTTGAGTTTCTGAAGAGTCAGGGCTGTAATAAAATCATCTCTGCATCCCCTGATATTAGCAAAGTGCTTGACTCATAATGACACTAATCATAGTTTTTAGAATGACTACATGAACAAATCATCAAGCAAAGTTTAACTAAATGTATACAAAGAGAACTGAAATTGATCTGAGTAAGTCTAACCATCAGAAACTACTTCAAGTTATGCAAAATGCCACAGGTATCTAATGCATTTCTGCCTTGTAAATTAAAAAAGCTCGTCCAGAACCAACACACTGTGAGCCCTCAATTAATATTGATTGAGATAATTCTATAAAAGACATGAGGTAGACCAGTGAATAACACAGAGAATCTTAATTCAGATCATGTTTCTAAATGATAACTAAAGCTTTCCGTGAATCTGTTAGATAGAAATTCTTTAGAAAAGTGGGGCTAGGCTTTTAATTCACTTATTTTTTATATAGCCAGCCAAAATTAAAATCTCCGGAATATTATAATTTCAAATATACTTACATTTCATTCTAGCTTCATCACACAAAACCATAGAACATTTGCACACACTTAATAATAGTGACGGTAATAATACAGTAACAATAATAAATATGCTACATTCGATATTCTGATTATAGTTATCTACACATATTGAAAGTTAAAGACAGAATAAAATATTTCTTTTTCCTTGTTTATAAAGCCTGGTTCTGGCAAATATAGCAATTACAGCAAATATTTGATCTTTTCATCAATACACTTGAGTAGGACAATGCTAACTAATTTGTATACCTTTGTGATCATCTTAACAACTATATGAGTGTTTATTATAATTCTGCCCATTTTGTAGATAAGGAAACTGTGATACAAAAAATATAAAATTATCATACCAGCTGGTATTTTATAGACCCAAGCCTGTCTGATGTCAGAATCTTTGCTTTCAAGTATAATACCAAAGTAACAAAAATTATCATGACCAAGAAAAAATCTTCACTTAATGGAAAAATATTCAATCTCATGTGTTAGATGTTAACGAGCATTTTTTACATACTTAAGGAATTAATTTTAAAATTATACAACTTGCATCTAGACTTCTAGAAGATAATAAAAAGGATAAATTAAATGATGTCTGAAAGGTGCTTTTGATTCTTTGTGAAAAAAGCAGTCTGTAAAATGTAAAAAGTATTGTATTAAAATAATTATTTCAAGAAGTGAACCATAGGTAAATGTTTGCTTATTTTTTTCTGGATATCAAAGGTAATGCATACTCTAATTAAAATAAGAAATATATATTAACTTTTAGAATTAAAAACAATTAAACATTAAAAAAAAATCCCCATACTATAGGACTCTGAGAATTTTGGTCCACTATATGTAGTCTCTGAAAGAAAAAGACGATAACTATCACTACATGTTTACAAAATGAGATAAAATGCATCTTTGGAAAGGAGCCTAAGATCCTACAAAGCCAAGATCAAAGGCACTAATATTACTTTACTGAAATGGCAGAACAGTCTGCAACCAGGAAACTCTCACATCTTAAAAGAAAGATAAAAAACAAAAACAAAAAACCTCAGGAACTAGAAATGGAATTATATTCTTCCAGGCTGTAATGATAGAACCTAATGTTGTTCACACTCAGCATCAAAGAATAAACATTTAAACAATCCCAACTGCTGTCTTCGTTAAGTTGTGAGAAATGTAATAGTAGCTTTTGTCTAAAATCTCGACATGTATTTGTGAGTAATACTTTTAAATACTAGTGTATATCACAGTTTTTAGGTGAATCTCAAATTGTTGGTTAATTATCTTGCTTGTTTGAGTGAGTACTAGTCCCCAGTCAGATGGAAAAGGGGATCATGATAGGCAGTGCTCTTAGAATTTACTTCAAGGAGAGCTATAAGCCAAGTCATATTTGATTTCATGTACTGCAATATACAACAGCCCCTGTAATCTGGAAATCATTTCCAGAAACCTGAAAACAGCTCCCTTTTGCAAATGAAAAGAATTCAGATATTTTAAGAAAATTGTTTGTAACCTTAAAGCATTTTTATATTTAAACTTTACATTTAAATACCCCAAGGCCTTATTAAAATATTAAGTGTGGGAAATAAGCTAAAGATCCCTAAATTAAGTGAAATGTTGAATTAAATATGGTATGTCCATATGCTGGAAAATTATGCAGCCTATAAAAATCTGTCTAAAATAGTTTAATGATATGGGAAAATGTTTACAAAATTAATTCCAATGAAATATTACATGATCCAATTTCATTGTCAATGCCAGCAGTTAGCCTTACCACCATAGCACCAGTTATTTTTCACCAGTTATCTATAAACAATTTATTATATTCTTAGCAGATGAGCTATATCTCCATGGAAGATAATAGAGGTACTGAGGTGTGAATTTCAGACATTCAGTCATTTAATTTATAAAATTCCTAAATCTTGCATACAGTCTTGCATTAAAATGGGAACTATTAAAATTCATGCCTCAGATAAATTACACATTTTTACCAGTTATAGCCATTCAAGTTTGCTAAAAAATGCATGAAAGTGAAAATTTGTATTTATGGATGCCTTAACTAACATAAAAAAATATCCTTCAAAACGTCCTCTAAGTCTATAGGAGAGTTTCTTTTCTTTAATATTTTTTTTCCATTTGCACAATTTCTGGTGGGAAAGAAGTGTGTATTAATATACATCAACATCATCCTGGAAGAGGCCAACTAATAGTAGATAAATTTGGCATATCTGAAGTCTTGCTCTCAGCTTACTTAGCAAGATTGACAGCTGATTTCCTAATGTTTTAGAGTTGATGCTGCCTCACATTCACAAAGTTCCTAAGAAACTAGTGTTTAAAACTACTGTCAATAAATTTATTACAAAGGTGCCAGATGGATAGAACATTTGTGTTAGTCTGACTAGTGAATTCTTTGCCTCTGAAGACAAGTTAAATAGAAATCGCATCTATTATGAGGGGGTTTGGTAAGCGTGAAACAAACAACAAAATAAAATAGTAGTTCTCTGATTCATAAGTATAAAGATCCCATTTCTACTGGCTCAGAGAGCCTCGAGCTTCCTCTCACAAAGAGGTCTGCAGCCAAGAGGAAGCTTCCAAAAGTTCAAGGCCTCGACTGTACATCTTCCAATACTATTGCTTAGGAAGAGTGACATAACCAAACAGTTTTTCTGGCTTCCTTTTCCTCCCCTTATTTTTCCTAAGTAATCAATCATCTCTCAACACACATTCACATATACATAGTTTTAAATCTTTCTTTAGATATGTTCATATCATTAGTCTACTCTATATATTTCAATTTCAGTCATTACGAGCTGTGCTTTGTTTTGCTTAACTCAATTCTCCAAAAACAAGTTCTCATTCTGCTTACAAGTTATACTACTAATCTGTGTTTTGTGAATTTTTATCCAGAAGAAGAAACTTCTTACACTTCTTAAAAGAAAAAAATACATACTTTGGAAAGAAAATATTTGCCAAGAATATCTGACATAAATAAAAAGTAACAATATCATACACTTTCTGAATTTGATTAAGCTATTTTTTGTAAGTTCTCATCAATTCAACATTTGGGCTTTTTCCTCTGTTGTGTGAATGTTATGCTTCACAGGATATAGCCCAAATTTTTATCTATATATCCTGCTTTTTCACTCATTCTCATTACTAAGATCATTTATTCCTCCAGTCTCCACATTGTTCTTAATTATTTCAAATTAATCTACCATAGGACACAAATCTGCTTATTATTTCTGGTTTTTCTTTTAGACCTGAATTCCGTGTCAATATAACAGGATTTTTAGCTGAGGACCAAACCACCATTGGGCACTAAAATAATGGTTCTATGTTGAAAACAACTTAACTGTAGGAGCCATTTGAGTACCATTTATCCTGAAGCCTGATTCTCAATTCTGGCGTGCCAATGGTGCCCCCTTTGCTTACTGCCAGGGTCTGTTGTCAGCTAGTATTTTAGATAGTAATTACAGCTCAATAAAGGGAGAACAGTGTAACAATTATATTGCAATTGGACCACAGAGATATCTAATCACGCTTTTCATCTGAGAATCTCACAGTAACCTACTAACTTTGGTTAATGGAGCCCCAGAGTTCCTCAGGAAGACCTGAACTTGGACTGTATGCCTTGGAAAGCTAATGACAGAATCATGATCCACTTTATCTCTTTCACCTATGTCTAACATTACATCGAGTGTTGATAAGTCAGCCCTGCAGGAACATTTTAGAAAATAAATCATGAAATAAATAAATCATGTCTGTGTGCATTTAGGGAGATCTGATCCTAAATATTTGAGAATAAGGACAAAACTGCTAAAATACTATGTCAGACTGAATTTGATACTTCTCCCTTCGACAAGAAACTATCTTCCTACTATGTCCATTGCCACTTTGAGAAGATGAGTGATGATATCAAGTACCAACAAAAGGCCATTTGCTTTTTCCTGTCTAACTCAATTATTAAATGATCCGTTACAAGACTGCCTTTTATTCTCTTGCAGCAGGTGTTTCAGACTCAGATAATGAGCCTTATGGTGCAGGCATTGCATCTTTAATTCCAGTTAAAAGCTGGACTTCCACCCAGTTGGGCAGAAGGGTAACTATGGCAATTGACTAGTGACTCAGATGGAAGGAGGAACATTGGTGAGTCACCCATGATTTAATGCTGAACTTTTTATAACCAGTAGACTATTTTTGCAATTTTAAGAAAACAGTCAATGAAAGTGTTCTGCTGGTGTTGAAACAGCAATTCAAGGAATAAAAGCAAGGTTTTGACTATTTCTGTACAACACCAACGTATTTGAGTGGAGAGGAAAGCATACAGTCATTCTCGACTTCTGGTCTTCTATGGAGAAAGTATCCAGACAACAAAATTTGTTGCATTCTTTATCTGAGTATTAAGGCACTGTAAGGCAATTCTTTTCTAAACAAAAGGATATTTGCAAGGAATGTTGCACTAGTATATTGAATAGTATTTGAAAAATTTCCTTAAAATATGTAAATGTTGGTTTTTTAAAAATTAATGAAAAGAAAGTGATTGTAGTGATTTAAAAATTCCTACAATAAAATGGCAGAAAGCTCATCAGGACTACATCAATATATGCTTTGGAGATTATATGATATATTACAAAGAAGAAGAAAGCAAAGGAGAGGAAGAGGAGGACAAGGAGGAGCAGGGGAAGAAGGAGGAGAAAAGAAGGAAGAGGAGAAGGGGAAGAAGGAAGACAAGGAGGCGGAGGAAAGGAGAAAGAATTGAAGAAAATTTCCTTAAGTGACAGAATACAAAATGACTGAATATCCTCCTCTGAGACAAACTTGGGAAGAAAATTTATTCATAAAGAGTTTATAGTCAAAATGATGACAGCTAAGGGGGGAAACAAGAAGGCAAGACATAGAATGGAAGAGTAAGGGTGCAGGACTCTATTTTTCATATTCCTTCAGAGAAAATTATCATTTGCCTTCATCCTTAAACCCCCAAAATATTTTCAGGGTTTTTTTATGGAGTTCTGACTTGTCTTTTATTTATTAATTATTATTATTATTATTATTTTACTTTTTTCCAGAGCAGAAAACACAAGCTTAACAAGGAAACTAACAAATAACTCCACTGTTCCAAGAAATTTGGAAATTCTAAAAGACAGATTTATGTCTCTAGGAAAAAGTAGACTGACATACATGAAATCATGAAGAAAATGTAACATTTACAGAGCTTATGGAGTGTAAAAAATCAAAAGTTTAAAAATGTAAAGAGTAGATCGATCACTCTAATAACAGAAACTTAATTTAAATGAAGGATATCTCTAATGGTGAAAATTCTGAAGTAAATTTCTAGTTTCTCTTAATACAAACATTTTTTTTTCTGCCTTGGAAAAATCTAAGGATCAAATTGTATAAATATATACTTCTGAACTTTCTAATTTTGCTCTATTTACTCTTTTATTTTCCTCCATAATGCTTCAAATAAAATTACCTTAGTTGTAATTATAATGCATTGTATTTTTGGGGAATTTTAGTATGGAAGCACTGCGACCAATAGTGTTGATGTCTCTTTAAATAATTGTTTTGTCATCAGAAAATTAAATATTTATTGAGGGCTAGGTTTCAGATAAAAACCAATATTAAGATATTTTAATGTAGATGGTATGGTCAGTTTACTTCTTTTTATTTAACAGATGCATATTTTAAACTTTGATCCCTCCAGAAAAA
Source organism: Vulpes vulpes (assembly GCF_048418805.1). Classification (NCBI taxonomy): domain Eukaryota; kingdom Metazoa; phylum Chordata; class Mammalia; order Carnivora; family Canidae; genus Vulpes; species Vulpes vulpes. Next base: position 90,295,669 of record NC_132786.1, read on the forward strand.
TTCAGAAATATGGAAATTTCAAATAATCTTTACCTTGCACCCAGGCCACAAGAATAAGAGTTAACACAGCAACAAATTTTAGGCAAAATGGTAGAGATGTTGAAATCTTTTTATACATTAATAAAAGTTATTTTTACCAGCTAATATTTTGAACCATCTGCAGCTATATGCCTAGGGAGTAAAATACTAAATAGCATAACATATTATAGGGCATTAAAAAATTAGCAAAAAATATATGATATCCACAACTTCTGTTTTATCCTAAACATTTGTTTGAAAGAAAGAAAATATTTTTCTTCTTTGTGCTCAAACTTGCTGTATTGATTTATAATGTTATCTAAATGAATGAATTATTCCAAACTATTTATGTATCTATCTTGATTGTAGAGCTATTTCAGAACCTCTTATCAATTGCTTTGGTTTGGTGTATCTGAATATATTGATGGGAATAGCTTTAATTAATCATCCTTTTCTGCAGAACCCTCACTAGTCAAATAGTACCCATATAAAGATGTTTGATCACACCAGTCAAATTCTCTCCATCCTGTTCTTAATTAATCCTAAATAGCTACAAGGGGGAAGGAGAGGAAAATTAATATTTACTAAGCATAAGACCTTTGCTAAGCATTAATCCACACAATTGACCTGAAACACTCCTCACTTCACAGATGAGAAAATAGAGCTGAGAGAGCTATAATTCCTGGATTAAAGTTAAATTGTAAGTTTAGATAGTTAGAAAGTTGCTTTGAGAATTTAATTTTTAAAATCCATGCTCTTTCCCTTCAAAAATACTGCTTCTAACATTTTTCTAATCCAGAAGACTTGGGTTTATGAATATATATTGTATAATCTTGTGGCACCTTATTTGTTTAATTCTAATAAAATGATGAGAAAGGGGAAGAAGAGGTTTGTAACAGCTAGTCTTTATTAGGTTCTTACTTGTCTATGAGACCCAGAATGTCTGGGTCTATTTTTGACTGTGCTACTCACTAGGCAGGTGACCATGGGAAAATTCATTATTTTTTTCTGCCTTCAATTTCTTCAACTGCAACATGGGGGTAACATAAGCATGCACCTCTCAAATTGTTGTGAGAAATAAATGACTTATGTGAAAAACAGATGGGCATTTAGAGTAATACCAGTCATAAGAGCAAACCCCTCAATAAAAGTTAGTCATTGCTGCCAGTTTTTATGTTAAAATATATAACACATATGATCTGAACACACATGCAGGCCCAGGCCTGTCCTCTGGAAAGATATACCAGTATGGCTTTCTCCAATTTCCGTGAATAGGCAGGCAATATCTGAAGGATCCTACATGTCCTCCTCTCTTCTGAATAGCATAAAAACGATTTTGAACTTTTGATCTTGAAAGATACCCAAGAGGCTTCTAAAGATGCCTCCAGTCCATTCCCTTTTAAGTCAGATTAACTTGCCCTGCTTCCTTCAACTATGTTGTCTTGGTCCCCACAACTGTCAAGGATATTCTCTTAAAACTTCCTCTGCCTCATCTCTTTATACCCACTTTACTCCCAGTTACTTCCATTCACCAAGCACTCATGTAGCAGTGGGAGAGAAAAAGTGTGAGTGGATGTCAGAGGTGTATGGGAAGTGAAATACATAGTACTCAATGAAGGATGCAGCCAGTCCAGCTGTATGGCATGTAATTACCACCTTCTCCTGCCTCCTTTCATGTATCTACATAAATATAACTTTTAGGGTTTCTTTCCTGGGCTTCAGGACTCTTCAAGAGCACACTAAAATATTCCAATTGTGCTTATAATTCTCCTTTGCAGCATTTTCCAAACTTCCTGTTGAGTAACAGCAGTAAGTGCACTGTTTGATGTATGTCTTCCTAGTGGAATCAAGATTTCATGAGGAAGGCAGATGAATCTCACCTTGTGGACCTATCAATACCTAGCATGGAGGCTGGCATATACTAGGCACTAAACAAAAGTTTGTTGAATGAAAATTAACTGAGCCTTAAAATCTAAATATTTCCTCTGTTCTCAAATTGCTTTAATTAACGTTAACTTGTGGTTAACTGGAATAATGATGAAGTAGTCCCACTCCTTCAAAAAGGATTCTCCTTCCTGTCTGTGTTCTTTGCCAATTCTCAACATATTCCATTGCTTGCTTTTTTTGTCCTTTTTTATTCTTCCTTGGAGACTGTGTATCATTACCAAATTTACATCAGAACTTGCTGTTTTGAACACCTGTTATATATGACTTCAGTCCCCTAGTGTTGTATGGCCACCACTGAAGTGACCATTTCATTAAGGACACGGGCCAGCCCCACGTGGGGCCACCTGACAACATCGAGATAGCAACATGTGTCTTTCAGTTCTAGCCTTCTCTGGTGAGAAGCAGACAAAGGACTCTGAGGAAATCCATTTGCTAAAATGCCTCATGGTCAACAAGAGCTACCAGTTTTTGTGTTACAGTGTAAATGCATTTCTCTTTCTCTCCCAGAGTTATGGTCCAGAGAGATGTTTCACAAAGCTTCTCAGAAGGTTCCACAGTATAGAGAAGCCAGTTGCCTACAGTGATGGTCAGCTCTATATTTCATTGATTTGGGCTCCCTCCTTCCCTGCTTTGCTCCACCAGTGATAAGATTACATATATATATATATCTTTTCCTCAGGTTCTGCTCTCTAGAGAATCCAAACTACAGTGGTGGCTTTGTCAGTAAAGTCTTCCATAATGGCACATTGAAGACAATCAGGATTCCAATGACCCATAAAAATTCCTTAACAATAACAGCATTCCTGTTTTTATAAGTTCCATTTACAAAGCCTTGCTGTTCTTTAAATTTTCTCTTTCCCTCATTGCAAAGAAATCTATAATCTTATTTTGTCAGGTATAAGATTCATCTGCCTTAGAAAAATCAGTTACACTGGATTTTTGACAGTTTACTTCTGAAGTATAAAACTATAATATAGATTTGATTTTTTTGTTGTCTTTAGGTGCGATCAATACAAGCACATTAAGAAAAGATCAGCCTGGTAACTTGGCATGGACCAGTACTCTACACTGGTCTGGTTTCCACATTCTAAATTATTTTTCTTTCAATGTCTTATTAATGAATGCAGGGAACAAGGGATATAGAGAAGGAAAGGGGAAGAAAGAACAATAGTTATAAAGTAGTGGTGAGTTCAAGAACACAACATGAATTGTTAAAAAATAGCTTACTCATATTAATCATGTGTAATAGTGCTTATATAACATACTTGTACGATTAACAGCATGATAAAAAACAATGCTTATTAACTCTCCACTCAGCTTAGGAAATAGAACAAACATCACAAATTCTTGAGATTTTTGTGCAGAGGTTACATTTAAGCAGGAAGACAAACACCAGGGAATTTCCTGGTAGCCCAGGAAGTAAACCTGTGACTTTAAGGGAAAGCAATTCTGTTTGATGACTTCACCTGTTTGCAGGTAGAGGAAATAGCACAATAACAGTAGCTAACATTTCAACTTTAGATAGTTTGGGGTTTTTTTAGTTTTAAAAGGGATTATATTGGCAAAAGCAACTAAGTTAACATTTTTCTCCTTTCACTATTTCCTTGAACACATAAACAAACTAAATATACAAATGATATTTTAAAACAGTGTCAAATTAAAGAGATTGTGAAAGGTGCTTTCTGACTATCTCTTTTGAAATAGGAGCAAATTTGGTGGCATTCTTATTATCCCAGATACAAAAGTCAAGCATTTTCAAAATCTTAGGAAATTTAAAGCATTTGATTACACTCTCCCATTGTTCAAAATTGTCTCTGAAATTGAAATGAAAGGGGAAGTCTAAAAATAACACACAATTTAAGATTGCACTTTTACATTTGTGTATTATTGACATTCAGAAAATCTACCTCTATCTTAAAAAGATGAACCATTAAAAGAAGTTCCTTCTTGATTTTATAAATATATCTGATATCTAAAGTAAAAAAAAAAAACAGTGAAATTTTATTTGCGATCTCATTTGTTGTAATACGGCTTTTGTATCTCTAGATTTTGATTCAGTTGCAACTCCTGCCACTTCACGGGCAATTTGCTGGGATAATGCCTGCCGCCACTTCCTCTCACATTAGCTGAGGGGGTGACTTGGATTCGGACACTCAGAACTTAGATCTCTCAGTAGGGTGCAAGTGCCTTATGTCACTCTCCCCGCCTCCCTGCTATCACGTTACTTGTGGTTAGTTTCATGCTGAGCACATTTTCTTTCACGTTAATACTCAGTTATTTTTCAAGTGGCTTTGCAGAACAGATGTTCTTATGTGAGTTCCCATCTTTCTTCTTTTGCCTGACATATTTTTCAGGAAAGACTCCCTTGCTATTCCTTGTTTAGTCCAGAAAAGTGGGGTGGGTGGGTGAGACCCATTCTAAGTGTCTAAAAAAAATTGTTTCTTAATTATCTTCCTATATAATTTTTTGTCACCTATTTGCCCTAATAAATATCTTTTTAAAAAGGAATTTGCTTCCTAGTTTTGTCAATCAGTTTATATGCACAACTTTCTCTTGAAAACTAGTACATTTTCATTTTAATATTTTATGCTGAGAGAGATTTTATATAATTTATCAACATTATGTGTGTATATATATATATATATATATATATATAATTTTATTCTAATTTTCATCCAGACTCAAGGCAATGGTCTCAAGTTAAAGAAAGTTATGTTAGAAAGTTAAGAACCAACCTACTTCAGTTGGTCCTCATGTAAAAGTTAAATATCATATGTCCTATCCTTACATCCTATTTGTCAGAGATGACCTGTATTCTGTCTGTAAGTTTAAACAATTAGAAATGCTCTTAAATTTTTCTGCTTCTGAAATTCATTCACTGGGGTAGTAAAGGTAGTAAACCTTGGAAAGGAAATAAGTTTTTCTTTTCTTCAATAGTAAAAATGAAACTTTTGGATCCACAGATCCAGAAGCAATTAGATCTCTGGCCTTCTCTCCCCATTGCTAATCTCTTCTGCAAAACTATGCAGTGAAAGATGAAGTATATACATATAGGTCCTCCAGAATATTATAGTTGGAGTTGGTCTTGATTTTTCTAGGACTAAAACATTTAAAGCTAAGCTCAAAAATTAAAAAAATGGCTGATGATCAATTTATTTCAAACACTTTGACATAGTTCATCTTATAGGTACAAAGCCTTATTATGGTAGAATTCTTTGAATCCAACTTGTTCCATATGCCCTTGAGAAAAAATCTTGACAAAAAATTAATAGGTTGGAACCCTGGGTGGGGGAGAAGCTTGATTGTTAAATCAAAGACCATTAATTGATCAATATGGTCCAATAGACATCGATTTTTTTTCCCTCTCTCTTTCTCTATCAGCTCAGAGGATTGGTAAACGGAGAATAAAAGGCTTCTGAATAGTTCCACATTAGTAGATTGCAAACTTAATTATTTCTTCTCAAAAACTTTTCATGAGAAAAATAAGTGGAAATCTTTCCTAAATATATTATAATTCAAAATTCCTCTTACAAAGGTATTTAAACATTGTTCATTAATAATAGTAATCTGAAATCCTAGAGTTTCCTGTCACTTAAAAAAATGCCAATTTATAAAAAAAAAAAAAAGAAATCCCCAATCTCCAATAGTCCACCATTAAAGCCAAAGTTATTTCACATCTAAAACATGCCATCAGGCACCTCTTCCTGAGAAGGAGGACGGCAAGCTGTTAATGCATAGCTGTCACTCACACACATGGCTGTTAGGCAATCGAGGAGAAGAAGGGAGCCATTAGTCTGTAATTCTTAAAATTTACATCCCCTATAATTTTCAGTGAAGGCTTTGCTTTCTTGGCATCTAAAATAGACTGAACCACAACTACTGCCACCAGTTCATGGCATTTTCCTAGAGTGAAGGCAGACAGCCCAGTAAGCTATTTCAAGACTGAGAGAGAGAAAAAAAGAGACAGAGAGAGAGAAAGAAAGAAAGAGAGGCGATTTTGTTTTCCATCTCAATGTTCCTGTAATGGTCAAATAACAGAAATATGTTTATTCCATATACTTTCTGCTTTCTGGAGCTCAGTGTTATTCTCTGTCAGGAAAAATTTACAAGTTGGCTTTCGTGTTTGTAAAGTTCAGTTCTCAGAATAGTAGGTTATAAATGGTCATTACCATAAAATACCCCACACTTAGATGTTGTTCTAAGGAAAATGACCTGATATTTTGGAATTGACTTGTTTCCTATCTTATTTCTGCAAACATAAAAAAGGTGATGTTGTTCCCTACTCTATCTCTTATTTCAGGGAGTTCTTGACTATGGATGTTATTTTACTTCAGAAATGGAAAAAAACAAAGCATTGGTTGAGTTATCATAGAGCAGTTATGAGACCAAAGAGTTTTCAGGAACTAATCACCCTTCACCTAGACACTTAAAAACACAGCCTGAAGGGTCTAGAGAATTTAATTGTGAGTCAGGTAACCTGGGTCCTAATCCTAGTTTTGACCAGGGTACCTATGATAGGTTGCACATATTCCCTGAGCCTAAATTTCTTCATTTCTTAAATAAGAGTGCTAAACCCAATCATCTCTAACTGTAAATGTTAATAACCTTTGGCGCACCAGAAATCAGCAAGACATTGAAGATGGCAGAACTTCTTCGTACTTCTTCACGTCCTCTGTTCAATCCTGAATAATTCAGAAACGCTGGACAAGCTACTTAGTAGGTTCACAAAGCCTCAGCATCCTCATCTATCAAACAAAGAGGATAGCCTTACCCTCTTGTCCATGTTGGCGCAGGAATCCATGCAGAAGGGGAAAAGAGGGTGCTGAGCACCTGTTAAGGCTCCTATGAGTCATAGCTATTATTATCTCAGAAAATCAACCATGCCTCTTAAAGCCATTTGTTTTGTGTCCTTTACTGTAGCAATTGTTTTCTAGAAAAGATCTTCCCTTATTCTGGTGTAATAGCTTTAAGTATGACTAGCTACCGTACAGCTGTACTTACGTGACAAATGCACAGAAGACTCAGAAATATTCATCATTAATGAAACAAGAGTCACATACATTAATCATAATAGTAAAAGGAAATGAGAAGTGTGGTCAGTTCTGCTATCACCCAGCATATATTCCTTAGAATGTGCTATGCGAAACTGTGAATTAAGAAAACCACAGGGCTTATGGGAAAATGAGGTAAGGGGGACAAGACTCAAAAAACTTCGTCAGTGACACATGAGAAGACAAGCAGTGATCTAATGAAAACCTTCTCACAGTTAAGAAATATATTAATACCATAATAAATATGACACTTTACCTTGAAAATGACAGAAACTTGCAGTTGGAAAGGCTGCAGCTTGTTGGTGTAGAGTCAGACCATGGATGGGTGTAGCCCAGAACGTGTGATGACTTGAGGTAGCTGGTAGATATGTACGTGTGTACGTTCTGAGTATTCCTACCCGACTCTCTTCAGCTGAGTGAGGCTTTCCGCCTTCACTTAGCATTTCTTATAGACAAAATCAGGCATAAGCAAACACAAAATTTGCATTATGTTCAAATTGTTCTCCAATATATCAATCGCTTTGGAACAAATCTGCATTTTCCAAACAAGTGTTATAGCAGAAATAACTATATATAGATTCCAGGCGGTCTGTATCCTCAAATCTCTTCCTTATACAGATTGTGCATACACTCGTGTGTGCGTGTGTGCATATATAACACTGAAGATGAGAAAAGGAGTAGAATGAATTATTACTTTCTAGCATTTATCCATCGTAAAATTATTTGTGATTGGGTATTTTTGCACAGTTTTGCATTTTCCCACTACAACAAAAAACAATATTCTGTCTTGTTTTCTAAATACAGGGAAGAAATAGGTCTCACAAAATTCTCATAAGCACTCTTCTGCTTTGAACCTTTTTTCAAGTTCCATAGCGTCTCCATTTCCAGCTTCAGTGAAAACAAGAGAGAAAGTGGTAAGAAAGGAGAGATACAGAAGAGAAGAGAATAGGGTAATGGAAATTCGGTTTAAAATGCAGACAAATCTGCCGTTTCTGCTTGATAGCCTGTAACATTTCCATGTAGTGCACTTTGCACAGCAGAATAGCTACTAGTAATAGAATTCTCTCACAGTGGAGGTTAATTACTTTTCAGCTACAGCAAAATAAATTTCCTGTCAAGCCCATGGACAGGAATATGCCAGTGTCCCCATTTTTACCCGCAGCTTTAATTCAACGTTAATACCTGACACGGCTTGCACTTGGTGGGCTGTTCCTCTGAACAGTAGGGGCCCCAAAGGAATCTTTAGGGGTTGTCAATTACGGAGTATCAAAACGTGTGTTAAAAAAAAGTGGTCTGCCTCTCCCAGGGGAAACCATAGAGAAGATTAACTGAGCTGCCTCTCACTGGGGAAAACAGAGTTGACCCTCTCCGTGATGTAAAAAAGTGCAACGTAACACAAGACAAGGAACAGGGGAAGTTCATTGTCCCCCATCCACAGTGGAGTAAACCCTGGCTTTCAGTTGCTTCTCAAACGGAAGCAGGGAGGCTTTAGGAGTCATTCACTTTATTCTATTTTCCATTTTAATAAGGCCAGCCCCCTGCACAATGTGCTGGACTTTATAGGGTAATGTATCAACGGCTTCCTTTAATTATCCTGCTTGAGCACTGATTTTTCCCCCCAAATGTAATCTCTTGTGTCTGACCATACTCAAGTTCTATCATTGGGACAGACCCTGTCACAATCACTTAATTAATTAACACCAACTTCAGCAATCCTGAAGGACAGATGGAATAGAGAAATGAGCGTAAATTACCTCCCACTGCATAGAAAGCTGCACAGGGGAGTGAGGGCACAGAATAGAGAGGCAGAGTGTCACTCCATCAAAAGAAAAGACTTCCTAGCTAAAATATTTATGATTATCAATTAAAAAATTGATATGGGAAGATGTTCTCACTTGTTCTTCTGTCTCTTCATTTTCAAAATCCCCCATCCTGCATTCTCTTCCGATCAAAACCTGTATATTCCATATATCTTCATCCACCCAGAAAACCCTTCCTGATTCAGCTATTCCCATGTGTTCTCACTGTCCTTTGAAATGCTATAGAATTCAATTTTATTCTTTACTGTGACACTTATTATACTGCCTCATATAATAAGTTTCATGCAATTTTTTAACCACTCTCTTTTCCAATTAGATTGCAAGTACCTTATGATTTAATGTTTTATTTTGCTTTTAATTTACTACATCCCCTAACATGATATCTTACATCGAATGAATCCTCAATGGGTATTTGTTGAATTGACTTTTTGTAAAGTTTAATCCTTTCTGATACAGAGGAAATTGGAGGAGGGGATCCTCAGTGCATTAAAACCTCTTAACATTTTTATCTTTGACACTTGGTAGTGAATTCACTTGCAATTCAGAATTCCCATAGAAAATTATATTTAAATGTGGATTTCTAATGTAAAAATATTGTAAGATGATAAATCAAATATCACCTTATATTTTACTGGAAGTTGGGAATCAGTAATGAATACTCATCTTTTTCCCTCCTGAGGCTGAGATAGATTGATGGTAAAAGGGTCAGTTTTGCTAAGCCCAAATGTGATTGGGAGAAGATGACTGAAATGCCATGGGTTCATCAAGTTCCATAATACTCCACTCATAGGCAACTCTATATATTCTTTACAAGGACAAAAGTCACCACCAAGTGAACTACGTAATGGGAGATTGGCTGAGCAAGGGGCTGCTCTAGGCAGTGATCCATTAGGTTGACCTAGGCACATTCAGATTTTCTTCACTCACCAAGAAGAATTTCTTTCCTCCACTGAGGCACAGAAAAGGGGTTGGAGAGAAGAAAAAGGAAGTTTCAGGAAGAAGTTGTACTACACTACAAAGGCTTTTCTTTAATTAGAAGTAAGGGAAAATGTAGGAGAGGTAGTGAAGAGGAGTTAGTTTTCCTGCCTAACTGGAATCCCGTTCCTTTCTATTAACTGTCTGAGGCTTATTTGCCATTAATATTAAGTACAAGATTGAAACAAATCAGTTTTTAGAGAAAAGCAATTAATAATAGATGGGAAACATGAAAGTGGGGGAGGGCCCTACAGACAGATGGGAAAGGATAAGACTCTATAACTTGTGTACCGAATAATGCCTATTTGAAGAGATAAAAAGTTCCAGCAAGCAATGGAAAAAATGGAACACACTCCTGCATGTTTTCTTCCCTTGGAATTTTGTGAAAATTATCCAATAATTTGTTTAACAGTTCAAAGAAATTGCTCCTTTGTAGCAGAGGAAAGAAGGTAAAAACAATTTTTGAATAAGTTTCAAGTATCCTTGGGGTAAAATTGTTTATTATAAAATAAATCTGAGTCACAAGCTTTTTCTGTAAAGTTCCAGACAGTAATTGTTTCAGGTTTTGTGGGTCATATGATTTCTTCCCAAACACTAAATCTGCTGTTAGTAGTAATGTGAAAGCAACCATGGCCATAATTAAATGAGTGAGCATGACTGTGCTCCAAAAATACTTTATTTATGGACACTGATATTTGAACTTCCTGTACAGTTGCCCCTTGAACAACGTGAGAGTTAGATCTGCCAATAGATCCCAGAGTTGAAAAACCACATGTAATTATGGACTCCTCAAAATTGAACTCCTAATAGCCTACTGTTGACTAGAAATCCTACCAATAACATAGTCCATTGACACATATTTTGTAGTATTATGTACTGTATTCTTACAATAAAGTAAGCTAGAGAAAAAAAATATTATTAAGAAAATCACGAAGAAGAGAAAATGCATTTATAGTACTGTTCTGTATTTATATAAAAAATAATCTTGGGGGGGATCCCTGGGTGGCACAGCGGTTTAGCGCCTGCCTTTGGCCCAGGGCGCGATCCTGGAGACCTGGGATCGAATCCTACGTCGGGCTCCCGGTGCATGGAGCCTGCTTCTCCCTCTGCCTATGTCTCTGCCTATCTCTCTCTCTATCTCTGTGTGACTATCATAAATAAAAATAAAAATAAAAATAAAAATAAAAATAAAAAAATAATCTTTATATAAGTGGACCTGCACAGATTAAACCCACAGTGTTCAAGGGCCAACTTTACTTTTTATGTGCCGTGAGATATTTTTATTTTTTAAACATTTTCAGTTCCCAGATCATACATTGGTTTGATTTGGGTCTGCAGACCAGAGTTTGTAGACTCTTTATAGATAAACATTGAAGTTCACTGACATTCAAGCTCATTATTATCAGCTCCCTACTCTGATTATACCTAAAGAAAAACACTGATAGTTAGCATCTGTCTATTATCTTCTACAGTTTAATTTTCTTAACTGAAGTTCCTCCTCAACTACCTTCAGAGAAGACTTGCAAAAGCTAATATCTGTAAAGGTTTTTTTTTTTTTTTTAATCTACAAAAGGAAAGAAGACGTGGATTATGCATTGTGATTATTGGCAAACCAACATTTCATTGTACCTTCAGACAGACCTTAATGCTAATGGATTTACTACAGAACCAGAAAAGGTCAGAGGAAGAAGCCTGCTCAATTGCAGGACTTTAAGGATCAGTCTAATTTAGGGGCACAGGACAGGGACTTAGAAGTTCTAGTAGGGGTACCCAATTACACAGGAAAATGTTAAGCAAAGGCAAATTGGTGACATTTACCTCCCTGCTTATTTCGTGAAAGGGCAAAAAAGTACACTTTTACTAGACAGCTTCACTGTTTTCTGTGGGAAATAGAACTGGAAGCTTCTGGGGATGGAACGCTAGCTCAAACTAAATTTATCCGACAGCTCCCCACAGCTACCACCTGAACGGTATTGGCAGGACAGGTACGTGTGCAGTTGATTCAACAGCAGCACAGCGCACACATTTCCGCCTCGTGTCCAAGGGGCAAAGCTGCCTCAGTGTGCCCTAATAGTGAGCCTTCTCCCTCCTCCGTTCCCCTGTTAGACCCAGTCTTTGTTCCTTGAATGATTTTCACCGGGTAGTAAACATAGAACATTTTCAAATAAGGAGTGAGGTTTCAGCTTCCTCTTCATCCCATCATGCTTCCCTTGGAAAAAAAGGCCACTAACTGTTTGTGCCTTTTTTTTTCCTGCATCTTATAGCAGTTGTAATTTATGAATATATCATGGACAGCTTTCTAGCTCAGGACAAATTTATTTTTTCTTCATTTTTTCCCCCTCTGAAGAGATTTTCATGGCATGGATAAAGGATTATCTAGTATGCCTCTAGTGGGTGAGCTGTGAAAAGATTTCCATTTTTTCTTTCTCTTTCCCTTTAAAAAATGTGCATATATGTATGTGTATATAGGCTACATAGAGAAAATTAGGCTACACAGTCAATGTATTTCCTTTCAGTTCTAAATTTTTTGATTCCCTGAGAAAGATTTTTATTGCATCATGCCAGGTGCTCTGCCAAGGTAGAGGCCTCATACTCTAAGTCAGTTTAAAAAATGTAGATAAGGGGAGAAAAAGGAATAATATGCCTATGAAACATGATATCAATGATAATACAATAATTATCTGTAAAATGTTTTATAAGAAATACTTATTTTTATGTTCTGGTTATTAGAAAATCTGAATAGTCTCTGAAAAACAATAAATTAAGAATATAGGTCAGCAACATAAATTTCATGTTATTCAAACACATTTATGTGTTTTTTTTTTAAGAGTTTATTTATTTATTCATAAGAGACACACAGAGAGAGGCAGAGACAAAGGCAGAGGGAGAAGCAGGCTCCCTGTGGGGAGCCTGATGTGGGGTTGGATCCCAGGACCCTGGGATCATGACCTGAGCCAAAGGCAGATACTCAACCACTGAGCCACCCAGGCGCCCCATTCATGATTTTTTTAATGGACAATCACTATTCTTTAAATTTACAATAAATTCAATCTATCCCTAATTCTTTCTGCTCAGAAGTTTATTGCAAGAAATAGAGAAGGAGAAGTAGCAAGAAGTCAATACATTTAAGTAACTTCTAAATTCAATTCCTCTCCAATACATGTGGGCTGCAGGGTAGAGTGCATACAAGAGCCTCTAAACAGCCCAGACTCTATCTCTGGGCAGAAGACCCCCAGGATAAAAAGCAAAGCAGTTGTTGCTGGAGAAGAATGTTGTGGTTTATGCATTGTTACTCTGCTCATAATTTATCCAGAGTCTGTAATTTACAGAGGGTCTGTTGTTCACCTCATTCATCACAGAGAGACACTAAGGAGAGGAAAGCTGTACACACAAAAATTAAAAATCTATTTGTTGCCCTTGGCATGCTTTCATTTCTTGTTCTACTCAGTTTGTTGTGTTTAACTCTTATTGGTTTATTCTTGGCTCCACAAAAGAAAAATGAGCTTGCTTTGTTGATCTCCTACAGAAGCTGCCTCCCAGGGAGTCTCCAGGTTTCCGCTGTCATTTTGCATCCTTACTAATGATACTGAAAAACAGGATTGTTGCAGGCTAAAAAAAAAAAAAAAAAAAAAAAAAAACCACAATTCTTCCACCATAATTCCTATTTTGCATTTGAACTTAAAGCAATTACTGCTGTTTTAAAAATTATTTGAAATAAATATAGCAACCGATTTATTTCTCTTCCTCTTTCTAAGAATTTGCTACAGAGAAGTAGTATGATGTAGTTTACAATTCCTTTTATGTAGTTTACAAAAAGCTTACAATTCCTTTTATCTAAGCAAGTCATTAGACTTCACAGGCCTCAGTTTGCTTAATTATAAAAGGGGATAATTATATTACCCTTGGGGTACTTGGGTGGCTCAATGGTTGAGCGTCTGCCTTTGGCTCAGGTCATGATCTCGGGGTCCTGGGATCAAGTTCCACATAGGGTTCCCTGCAGGGAGCCTGCTTCTCCCTCTGCCTATGTCTTTGCCTCTCTTTCTGTATCTCTCTTGAATAAATAAATTGAAAAAATATATATTACCCTTACTTTCTAGGGGAATCAAGATGTTTAGGGGAGTTGTTACTAATAAGCACTCACAAAAGTGATGTCAATTACTATAAACCTCCTGGGGATATTTGGTTATTCCATCTGTTATGGACTATATGTCTGTGTCCCCTCCAAATTCATATGTTGAAGCTCTAACCCCCCAGATGGCTACATTTGGATAGAAGTTCTAAGAAATAATTAAAGTTAAAAGAGATTCTAAGGGTGGGGCTCTGATCCTATAGTATGAGTGTCCTTAAAAATAAGACGACAGAGAGGGAGAGCTTGCTTTCCTTCTCTTCACACACCTAAAAAAGGGATATGAAGGCAGCCATCTGCAACCCAAAGAGAGAGCTCCCCTGAGACATCAATCCTGCTGACACCTTGATCTTGGACATTCAGCCTCCCGAACCATAAGAAAATACATTTCTGTGGTTTTGGCCACCCAGGTCTATTGTATTTTGTATGGTAGTCTGAACAAACTAATACACTACCTACTCTCTAACATGACTTATAAAATTAGCTGAAATATTTGGTTTTGCTCATTGAGTTTTTTTTATTTACAGTTTTTATCATCTTTTTTTTCAGGTTCTTTGTAGATGGAAAAGCTTATTCTAAAATTTATATGGAAAGGCATAGGCTCCAGAATAGCTAAAACAATCTCAGAAAAGGAGAATAAAGTGGAAAGACTCATTCTACCCCTTTTTGAAGTTTACTTATAGATACAGTCATAAAGATAGTGTGATATTGGTGAAAAAGTAGACACAGATCAATGGAATAGAAGAGAGAACCCAGAAATATACCCACATAAATGTGCCCAACTGATTTTTGACAAAATTACAAAAGAAAATCAATGGAGGAAATATAAACTCTTTCAATAAATCATGCTGGAGTCATTGGACATCCATAGCCATAAAAGTAAACTTCAAGCTCATCCTCATGCCTTATAAAAAATAAACTCTACAGTCACAAGGACTCAAATGTAAAACTATAAAACTTTTAGAAAAAAATTGAGAAAGTCTTTGTTATCTGGGGCTAGGCATAGAATGTTTAGACTTGACATTAAAAGCATAATCCATAATTGATACATTAGACCTCATCAAAATCAAAACCTTTTTGCTCTGTGAGTTGAAATAGAAACACTTCCCCTGTTTAGAGGATGAAAACACAAGCCACAAGTTGGGAGAAAGCATTTGTAAACCACATATTTGAAAAAGGACAAGTCTAGACCTAATATCTACAACTCTAAAACTCAATAATAAATAACAATCTAATTAGCAAATAGGGGGAAAATGGGCATTTCACTGAAGAATATATACAGGTGGCAAATAAGCACATGAATAAATATTTGACATCATTAACTATTAAGGAAATGAAAATTTAGTACCTATCAGAATGGCTAAAATAAGAAAAAAAATGACAACACCAAATGCTGGAAAAAATGTGGAGAAATTGGATCACTCATACATTGATAACAAAAATGTAAAATGACAAAACTACTCTAGAAAACAGTGTGGCAAATTCATATAAAACTAAATGTACAATTACCATAAGACCCAGTAATCACACGCTTGGACATTTATCCAAAACAAATGAAAACTTACATTCACACAACAATCTATACATGAATGTTCATTGAAGCCTTATTTGTAATCATCTAAAACTGCAAAGAACCCAAGTATCCTTTAATGAGTAAACTGTTAAGCAGACCAGTTTGTCCCTAATATCACTCAGTGATAAAAAGGAACTAGCTATTGATTATTTGCAGTAACTTGGATGAATTTTCAGAAAATTATGAAGAATGAGAAAAACCAATCCCAAAAGGTTATGTTCTGTATGATTTCACTTATACAACATTTCTGAAATTACAATATTATACAGATGAAGAATAGATGAGTGATTGCCAGGGGTTAAAGATGAAGGTGCTTGGAAGTAGATAGATTTATAAAGGAGCCGCACAAGGGATCCTCGTGATGATGGGCTGTTTGTCTTGACTGTGGTGGTGATTTCACAAGTAAGTGCATGTAAACCAGTGAACCTGAATAAGATCAAGGTATTGCATCATCAATATCCTATAGTACATAGAGTTATGCAAGATTTTAGCATTGGGGAGAACTGGGTAAAGGGTATACAGGATCCCTCTATTGTGTCCTAATTGTATGTGAATATACAATTATCTCAAAAAAATTTAATTTCAAAAGTAAATGGAAAAAAAAGAAAAAAAAAAGTAAATGGGATCAAAATGAAAAATAACTAAGAGAGATAGTATTAGTTGATTCTTTAGCTTTGTAATTTCAGCACCACCGGGTGATCCAGGCATTGTGAGTAACCAGTTGCAGGATTCTGTGCAGTACGGTGGCTAGAATGTACAGATATCAGAATTTGGTAGTTCTCCTAATTCCTCCTCCTAATAACATTCGAGCTTTCTGGTCCTTGAAAACTCCACTTTGTAATTGGACTTGATAGAATAATTAAGACTACAGGAATTGTCATGCAGAGCATTAGTCTCAAGTCCTCCAGTTAAAGAAAAGTTGAACTTTTGACATGGATATAAAACAGGCCCAGAAGGCTGCTGTTCAGCATAGTTTGATTCTTGGATTCAATTTCTTAACACTTTGAAGTCATTTTATGCCACTTGACTCAAATCATTCATCTCAGTGAAAATTTGTTAGTTAAATGTCAGCTCCTTGGTGTTAGTCTACAGACTTCACAGAGGGAAACAAGGCTGCCTAACAATGTTTAAAAAGACACTTCCAGCTCCAGCAGCATGCCTAAGCAACAGAGGAAGCCTTCTTCTGTAGAAGATCCAGGCCGTATGATAGCTTGGCTATCAGTAAATATACCAAAAGGAAATAAATAACACTTTTAACACAAAAAATGAATTGTAGCATGTTTCCTGCTGAGAAGAAAATCTTCCTGGTTTTTTAAATATTTTAACACTCTTTCCCATTTCAACTAATATGGTAATTCAGAAGTAGCTGTCATAATTTGCAAAAAAAAAAATAACGAGGATTTGTTGCTCTTGAGCAGCTCTCTGCATGTGCTGCAGGTTGAACACTTTGAAGATACTACCTTCTTTTCTCTGGTTGCAGAGACAGCCTCTGTGGTAAGTGTGTCAGCAGAATCAAGCTGAACAACATCCAGGCAGTATTAATTACAGGTGAATCTCAAGAAATGAAATGTTTGTTTTCAGACTTGTTAGTTTCAGTTATCAAACAAAGACACTGACAGATCACAGTCATAGATTAGCTGTGTTCCAGAGGACGCTGGGAGTATTTTTAAAGAATCACTAACTCACAAGCTCTTTTAGGGGCCAAAAAACTCAAAACCTCTTTCCTTTAAAAAATATAGCTAGCGATTTATATTTAGTTTTGTCATGAGATCATGTGTAATTGCCAAGATGACATTATTTTCAATCAAAATAATTGCTAGACATCAACATAACCTATGAGGAAACAAGATATTTTTATCACACTATCACTTAGCAGCAGGACAATTAACATGTGTCGTTATTTTGATTTACTGTCTCAAGTTTAATTTTTATAATAAATACATTGTTTCCATAAGCAAATTCTAAAAAATTAGTAATCAGTGGATGAAGTAGGCAACTGAAAGTACAGATACATGATAGCTGATTTGGGAGGGTAGGGGATGAAAATAAGAGAGAGCAAATTACCTTTTTACATTTTGGGGACAATAATGAAGCCAAGGTTTAAAAAAATTTAAGTGCAGCTTAATTAAGTGTATAGTATATTTCAAAACTAATAGCAACTCTTTTGTCATTCTCTGCATGCCCAGATTCCTTCCATATAATATGCATTATTAACAAGAACCCTAATTTCTAATCTTGGCTGCCTTAAAAACTTAGTAGGGACCATTTATCATCATATTTCTTATTAAAGCTTGGAAGAAACACCACACAGCAGTGTATCTTGGAAGTTGGAACTCTGAAGAAAATCCCTCTCCATTATTTTCTCAATGATTTTGGCTAACGTTAAAAATAATTGCTATTACAAGATTTGCCTGTCCTTTAATTGCCAATTTTCACAGATCCAGTGATTTAAAATTCCATTCCTATCCTCTAGAATTATTTGTAGTTACCCTTTCCCCCACCTTATTTGAATGTTTTAGGATTAGTCAGGGTAATGTCTTGAGTTTCCCTTTTCATCTATTAAGACAGAATCAGTTCACTGATGATGCAGGTAAAAGCCAATGGGCACTGCAACAGTATGTGTAAAATATAAAACCAAAAATAACCAAAATCCTAAGTTTGATTTGATTAGGTTGACAGCACAGTCAAAAATCTGATGTGTTCCTTCAGTTATTATTAATTCCTCTTTATTGTTTTGTTCCACTTTTTAAGAATTTCTTAGAAATATTCATCTTTTTCATATTTTGCCCTTAAGGGATACTTCTCAGCAAATAATTGATCATTGGTCTCATTCATAAAAAGCTTGTGTTGGTTTTCAGTTCTAAACATTTGGTGGAACTGAAATTGCTTTCAGCAGTCTAAATCTTTCCAGAGCTTCTTTATGTTATAAAAGCATAAATTGGGGCTCCCAGGTGGCTCAGTTGGTTAAGTGTCTGCCTTTGACTCAGGTCATGATCTCAGGGTCCTGGGATTAAGCCTCCATCAGGCTCCCTGCTCAGAAGGCACTATGCTTCTCCCTATCCATATGCCTTCCCGCCCTGCTTATTCTCTCTCTTAAACAAACAAATAAATAAATAAGTAAACTCTTTAAAGAAAACTATTTAAAGCCATTAATAATATAAATATGGATGTTTCTTTTTCCATTTTCCAATATCCAGGTTAGCATAACATGCCACTGATCAAGCACTTTAACTTTTATTGCTTAGTAATACATCTTGGAGATAGTTCTTTAATCAAACATGGAAAGTTTCTCCATTCATTTACAGCCACATATGTATGCATCATAATTTAACCAGTTCTTGTTGATGAACATTATGGCCACTCATTTTGTTTGTTGTTTTTTGTTTTTTTTTTTCTTTTTTTTTTTTTTTGCTATTCTGTACTATGATTTATTGAATAACTTGTGTTTATTCTTTCATTGCATTCGCCTGCAACTGGAGGATAAATTTCAGTTACACGAAGGCGATTTTCTGTGGTAATTAAGCAATATTATAAGTTGTCATCTAGGACAAGATTTCTCAACAGCAAAACTGTACACGATTGGGCCAGATAGTTCTTTGCTGTGGAAGGGTGTTCTGTTATTATAAGATGTTGTGCGGCATCCCTGGCCTCTATCTACCAGATGCCAGTAGCACCTGCTCCCACAGCCCTCTGCTCCATTTGTGATAACAACAAATGTCTCCAGATATTGCCCGATGTTTCCTAGGAGGGCAAAATCATCCCAGTTTGGAACCACTGTTCTCGGTGATTGTATCCTTTACCAGCATCACCAGCTGGGTGAGACTTTTTTCCTTACAGATAGTGTGTGATATCAAACTGTAGAATTTTTGACAATTTGATGGAGAAGAAAATGGAATCTTGGTATTATTTCAATTTGTATTTCTCTTATTATGAGAGGATGAGCATCTTGTCATTTTTTTGGCCTTTTCTCTGAATTGCCTGTTTATATTTTTAAGCTTTATATTTGACAGTCTATTTTCACTTTATATTTGTTTGTCTTTTCATGTACAATTCTAAAAAACTTTTATGTATTAGAGAGACTACCTCTTTGCAGTGTGAGTTGAGATGTTTTTAACGTTGTCATTTGTTTTCTGACTTTTGTAATGATGCTTTGAGATACAGATAATTTTATTTTTTTATGTAGTTGAATTTACCAATCTTTATGATTTCTGAATTTTGCGTTATAATTGGAAAAGCTCCACATGATACTATTTTCAAGGAGTTCACCTATATTTTTGTTCAGTACATATATGGCTGTATTATTTACATGTCCTTTATCATACTTGAAATTTAGCCAATATCCAGTGTACCAATCTTGTTTCTGCACATTTCTTTTGGTAATGTTTAAATTATTTCATGATTTTATAGATTATTTTCTTTTAGCTAATTAAAATGCACAATTAATCAAAAGACTATTGATTGAGAGGCCACTGGTAGGTATAATCTAAACTAGCTTATAGTTCGAGTTTAACCACTGGCTTGCGGTTCTTATGTAAATTCATACATTCTATACTCTATGAAAAGGGTCTGTTTAGTAGAATCAATATTCTAATTTTATATACAAAGTTTTGTAATATTTTCTTTTTAGTAGTAAAATTATATTATTCCATAATCGTGTGGCTTTTATTTTATTTTTTGCAATATGTCAACATTCAGAAACCTCAAATGGAGATTTCTTTTAAGAAAAGTTTACTACTATACTATTTGAAACATACGAGAACTCACTTTGGGAGCTTATTGGCTTTTAATATGAGAAATATAAAACATATCCTGAGAGTTTGCACCTGTACCTTTAAAAGAAATTCGTTTATAATAAGAATCGGTGCATATAGATAAAAACTTCCTCCTGAGCCAGGTTTATTTTTAGGTAAAACCACAGAATCTAATCAGGGTTCCTGTTATAATGTAAAGTGGAAATATAAAGATGCCTGATTATTTTGTGTTAGGACCAACCGTTTCATTCTATCATCTGTCTTTTTCTATCACCTCCAGTGTGATATCCTGGAATGGGGCTCCTGACACATAATAGAAAGCTTCAGAGGAAACATTAATATGTTCCTTAGTTCAAGTAGTCCATGTTATCACAGAAGCAAATGAAAAGTCTCCCGACCTTTTCATTTACTCCTACAACAACATGCTCTGAGATAAAAGATTTTTGCCAGCTGTTTTAGTTTTAAATTACAGTGCCATGATTGGTTTCATTTCTAGGTCACCCATAGCAACCATTATATACAAGAACAAGATGAGCAATGGATGCATATAAAATTCTCAAGAATTTACGTTCAAATGTTCTAATTTATTATCAAGGTTTTGTTAGTTTGGATCTGGCGGGATAGGGAAAATTTATATCATTTGTTCATTAATTTCTCTTTTTGTGGGGAGGAGGTATTTTTAAAAATCCTTGTCTTTCAAAACTATGAATTTTTTGTGCATAACCCTCCCTACAGTGGAGACAATATTCATTTCAAATAGTTCTGAAGTGTGTTCCACTGGCCTCCTAACAGGTTTCCCAGTGAGAGTTAAGATTTTTAAAAGAAAATATAATACAAAATCAAGACTTTATACCTACTGCCACCTCTGCTCTTTAGAACCTCCTACTAAAAGTGACAGGTTTTAATTCGTGCTGGTATTGCTATTTTCTCCTGACCCTTTTTTTTTTTTTTTTTGCTTACTTGTTATTTGGCTTACTATTATTTTTCTCCACCTAATTTGTCCCTTGCCAGTTCTTCTTAGGAGCCTAGACGCCCTAGTGAATACAGAACTGTGGCTTCTGACATCTCGGCACTCTCCAGATGTGTCTGCACATCTGGCTTCACACTAGTACATGACAGTGTCTTGGAGGAGAGATTTCACTTTAATAGGTAAATTTCTTATTTCTAAGGTTTCTTATTTTCCTATAGTTCAGTGATACTATGAAATACATTTTGGGGGTTTTTTCTTAATTTTTTAAAACTTTTTTCTTTTAAGATTTTATGTATTTATTCATGAGAGACACAGAGAGAGAGAGGCAAGGACACAGGCAGAGGGAGAAGCAGGCTCTCCATGGGGAGTCCGATGCGGGACTCAATCCCAGGACCTCGAGATCATGACCTGAGCCAAAGGCAGACACTCAACCATTGAGCCAAACAGGCATCCCTATGAAATACATGTTGATGATGATTTAAGCAAAGGCTTGGCAAATTTATTTACAAAATGCCAGATAGCAAATATATCAGACTTTTTGAGCCATATGGTCTCTGTAGAACTATTCAATCCTGTCATTGTAATATGAAAGCAGCCATAAACAAGACATAAGCAAATTGAGTATGGCTGTGTTCTAATAAATCTAGGCACACTAAAACTTTAATTCCCTACAATTTGTAAAAGTCAGAGAATATTATTCTTCTTTTGATTTTTTCAATTATTATTAAAATAATGTAAATACAATTCTTGGCTTGAAGGCATACAAAAAAACGAGGAAGGTCAGATTTTTTTACCCCACAGGCTATAGTTTACCAATCCCTGCTCTAAGCAGTGATTTTCAAATTTGAGTATGCATTACAGTCACCAGGAAAACTAGTTATAACAGATTGCTAGGCCCTACTTCCAAAATTTCTGATTTGATAGTTCTGGTTGGGGTCCAAGACATTCTATTTCTAAGAAGTTCTCATGTAATGTTAATCCAAGATGGTCTTGGGATCACAGTTTTAGAATCACAGATCTGTATGAAGGGTGGGCAAACTTTTTCAATAAAAGGCCAGTTACTAAATGTTTACAGCTTTGTAAACTAGAAGGCATCAGCAGCAACTACCAAATTCTGACATCGTAGCACAAAAGCACTAATAGATAATATGTGAAGAAATGGAAGTGTTGTATTATAATACAACTTTATTTACAAAAACAGGCAGTAGAATGGATTGGATTTATGGATGTGGTTTTCTTACTTATGCTCTAGAAGACTTCCTCTTATTCAAGAGGAAGACAAGGAACACATTCATATTATTTTGATGAAGAAAGCTTAAAGCTTAAATCTGACACATTGTGATAAAAATGATTTCAAGAATTGTGGTCTGATAAACAGTTTATCAAGTTCAATTAGATATATCTTTGTCAGACTTCACTGTTGATATTGAGAAAAAGCAACAGTAGGAAAAAGTCTGAGCTGATAAAATGTGCGTGCATGAAAAAAAACGCTTCTTTTATTCTTCCTTTTTGCTCTGCTAGCTGCTAAAAGTATGTTTGATTGTTTTCACTAATGGACATTTTCAGATATTTATCAAGTTAGCTTGAGAGCTGGTATTGCAAAACAACGCCCTCTAAATGATAATTTTCCCTCAAATTTTCTGATTCTATTTGTTTCATATATTCTGAGACATTACCCTGGCTTTATATTCCAGACATTTTACTGAGTTTGCATCAAATGTATTCCTTTAGATGCATCATTTTCTCAAACACCCCTGCAAATGCCAGAGGATATTTCTGTCCTTGTGTATGTGAGTGTATATGTGTGTGTGTGCATGTACACATGCATGCATGTGTAAAAGTCTTCTCCTTCCTAAACTCAATTTTCTGAGTCAGTTTTCCTGAGTGATAGGCTAGGCTAATTTTTTTTCATACATTTTTCAAATATCTGGTGATTTTGACTTTCTATTCATAGTTTAAAATAAGAGGATGAGAGTAGGGGATCCCTGGGTGGCGCAGCGGTTTGGCGCCTGCCTTTGGCCCAGGGCGCGATCCTGGAGACCCGGGATCGAATCCCCACGTCAGGCTCCCGGTGCATGGAGTCTGCTTCTCCCTCTGCCTGTGTCTCTGCCTCTCTCTCTCTCTCTCTCTGTATGACTATAATTAAAAAAAAAAAAAAATTAAAAAAAAAAAAGAAGATGAGTGTATTGATAGAGAATTCCAGTTTGTGGGTGGATGGCTTTTCTTTAGGATGAATAGGTGATGACATATGCTGGCTGTCCTCTTAAAAGCAGAATTAGAGGACTTTACTCTGAGGAGAAGCACTAAGATCAGTTATCTCAATTCTTCCAAGTACTCCACACCCTCAGTCCTTAGAAGAATATACTTTGGTACTTTGATTGGTGTAAATGCCTGATTGTGTTATCACTTATAGAATTCCAATGAACACCATTGGTTTTAGACTCTCTCCTCTGCCCCATCATACTAAGCTATCTTTGAGTCTAAATACCATAAAACTGTTACATAACAAATTACTTCTATACATATACAACATCCTCAGATTTGGTCTGTAGAGAACTCAGTGACAATAGCAGTAATACATTCTGGGGGTAAAACAAAAACAAAAACAAAAATAACTCCTAAAACTGCAAAGCATTGTCTGAGGTAAGTTTGTATCAAAGAAACAATCCTTTATGCGGCACCTGGGTGGCTCAGTGTTTGAGCATCTACTTTTGGCTCAGGTCATGATCCGGGGTCCTGAGACTGAGTCACACATCGGGCTCCCCCAAGAGAGCCTGCTTTCTCCCTCTACGTCTCTGCCTCTCTCCCTGGGTCTCTCATGAATAAATAAATAAAATCTTTTTTTTTTCTTTTTAGAGAAACAACCCTTTAAAATCAGCTTATCAGTAAACACTGCCATCTCTGGT
The DNA here is from genome assembly GCF_048418805.1 of Vulpes vulpes. Classification (NCBI taxonomy): domain Eukaryota; kingdom Metazoa; phylum Chordata; class Mammalia; order Carnivora; family Canidae; genus Vulpes; species Vulpes vulpes. Next base: position 90,319,806 of record NC_132786.1, read on the forward strand.
AGATGGAATTTCCCACTGAGCAAGTTAGCAAATTGTGTATTGCCAATGTTTTTGGCAGATGCAAATTGTTTGACTTCTAGAAATCTGGGCTACATTTTATCAATCCAACTAGACCATCAAGCTTTGTTCTTTCTTCTCTTGTCACATGGAAGCCCCATTACTCTCTCAAGACCTCTTAAACCATGCTTATTATTTTCTCAACACATTACAGGGAGAATAGACCACTTTTAGGTAGTAGAAACTTTACTTAACTGCACTATTTCAAATAGTTCTTCAGTTTCTTTAAACTCTATTGGTAAATTCTCCATCCAAACTCCAAGTGGATTACAAGTGTTACAAAATGCTTTTGGTTTGATAGGGTGTGACAGCACATGTCAAAGTCAATTGCCTCAAATCTAATTTATTACTTTATTGAAAAGTTGGACATGTTGAAGTTCAGCTTAATTGAGATTGCTCATAACAAGCTATCTTCCCTGAATGGAAATATAAAGTGAATGGCACTTTAAGTATAGAAGAAAAAAGTTTCAGCAATAATGTAAAAATAGCATCTGATGAGCAGATAAGAATCCTATGTAAAGCACACTATTATCAGCAACCACAACTGCTCCTACTGTAGCAGTCCTGGAGCACAAGCTCTGCAAAGCAAGCCAAAGCAATCATAAGCATTTTTATAGCAAGACTCTTCCTGCTTTTATAGTATTCATTGTGTCAGCACTGTAATTATAAATTCTCTTCTGTATAAGTTTACAGCAAAGCTGTAAATCCCCCTAAAATTATTTTTTAAAAGCCTCACTGTGTTTAAAATAAAATAACTTAAGAATATTTTTAAAATGCTGATCAGAGTTGTCCAAGTATCCAACAACAAATGCATCAAATAGTGTGTGCAATAATAAGGCCCTTACAAAAAAAGATGGCCAATAAAAGCAAAATTGAGTAATTTGGAAATATATAGTACTCACAGGCAACATGAAAATGGAAAATTATTAGAAAACATAAAATATTTTGCTTTAAAAATTGTAAACAATAGATTAGAACCCCCATTAGTTTTTCCCCATTACATGGGGTTGGTAATGCTAGGATGGAGTGAGGAGGTAGGGAACAATGTTTTCATTGTCATCAGTGCTAGCATTATATGAAATTCTATTACAATTTATATAATTATATTATAGTTAATTCTAATATGATTAATTAATATATTTAGTTTAATTCTCTACTAAAATTAATTCCTTAAAAATTAAATAAACAAAGGAAATATTGAAAATCCTTGAAACATTTTAGCCTAAAGAACAGAATTTGTAAATGTATATGGTATCTTTTATATGGAGTCATGATAAAATGATGCTAATTTTTTTTAAAGCAATCTTAAAACATCCTGAAGATTTAGACCCCATTTTGTACAGTGATAAAACATGATCAAACCCTAACACCTCACTTCAAGTTATATCTGACATAGTTCCTTTCCCTTATACAACATTATTTTTATTCCTCTCATTATATTATCAATTGAGACGATGCTTGCTTCAGTTCCAGAGTCAATGGCTATTGTTAGATTGTATCACATTACAATTATTGTTAGATTATATCACATTACTATTATTGAACTATGAAGTCCTTTATATAACTTCTCTGTAACATTACATACAAAGACGTATCTGTAGTTTGCTTGACAGTCTATCTGAAAGATAAATGGTTGCTCAAAATGCTTAAAGAAAGTAAAAAGAAGTTTATGTAAAAACCATTCAAGGTCTCTTAAGTGGTGAATTTCAAATAACATAGCCTATTGAATCATTATAATGATGGATTGGCTTTACTATCTTCAAATAACACATAGGGTTTGTTTATAATAGTGAACTTGCTATATTATAATTGATAGTATGGAAGAACACTAGTCGTGTTAGCTTCAATAAAGAAGGATATACACATTTTGACATGAAGAAATATATGGGATATGGTATAATGTTATTATGTAACCCTTTAAAGGGATATTTTGACTGAATATAATGCTAGCTTGTATCATATTCTATGCATTCAGTTATAATCCTGTTCCTATGGCTGCTATAGTTTTGTTTTAAATTCACCTTGAGAGGAGTGCCTGGATGGCTCAGTGATTGAAAGTCAACCTTTGGCTCAGGTCCTAATCTCAGGTCCTGGGATTGAGTCCTGCGTCAGGCTCCTTGCAGGGAGCCTGCTTCTCCCTTTGCCTATGTCTCTGCCTCTCTCTGTGTGTCTCTAGAAAATAAATGAAATCTTAAAAAAAAAAAAAGATTTGATTTGAGAGAGTGTCTATTTAGGCATCAATCATTGTTTAACATAGCTTTCTCCATCTATTTCAAGGTGTCATTACTGATGATAATTATTTTCTATATGTGGAAATGTGTAGAAGACTGTTAATTTTGATGCCACATGCGAGCAAACATCTCTTTTCAATTCAATCATTATTTAAAGAAACTAGGGCAGCTCTATTGTTAACTTCTTGAGGAACCTCCACACTGTTTTCCAGAGTGGCTGCACCAGCTTGCATTCCCACCAACAGTGCAAGAGGTTCCCTTTTCTCCACATCCTACCAACATTTGTTGCTTCCTATCTTGTTAATTTTGACCATTCTCACTGACATAAAGTGGTATGCCGTTGTGTTTTGACTTGTATTTTCCTGATGGCAAGTGACGTGGAATATTTTTTCATGTGCTTGTTGGCCATGTGTAGATATTCTTTGGAGAAATGTCTGTTCAAGCCTTCTGCCCATTTCATGACTGGATTGTTTGTTTCTTGGGTATTGAGTTCGATAAGTTCTTTATAGATCTTGGATACTAGCCCATTATCTGTTATGTCATTTGCAAATGTCTTCTCCCAACTGCAGGTTTTCAGCTCTTTCAACCATTTTGAGTTTATCTTTGTGCGTAAGAGAATAGTCCACTTTCATTTTTCTCTCTGTGGCTCATTTATATGTGGAATATAAGACATAGTGAAAGGGACTATAAGGGAATGGAGGGAAACTGAGTGGGAAAAATTAGGAAGACAAACCATGAGAGACTTCTAATTCTGAGAAACAAAGAGTTGCAGAAGGAGAGGTGAGTGGGGGGATGGGGTAACTGGGTGATAGGCATTAAGGTGGGCACATGATGAGATGAGCACTGGGTGTTATACTATATGTTGGCAAATTGAATTTAAATAAATAAATAAATAATAAATAAATAAATAGTCTTCATTTATTACAAAAAAAAGAAACTGGGGCAGGCTAAATGTTATTTCTGACTTCCATTTTTCAGAATTATTAAAGATAATGCATGAGCAGTAAATCTGCAACTTCTTGGAATGTCTAAGGAAAGGTAACTCTGTTGGATAGTTTGGATAGCTATTTCTGCTTGGGTAGTAATATACAGCCTTAGACATTCTGCCTTAGGATATTTCTATCTAATAATTCTGACTTCTTTACAACAGATTGTTTCACTAGTAGTGTCATTTGCTGGAAACACATATTGTTTATAATTATGCCACAGCTATTTTAAATCATGCACATTTCTCTTATTGCTCATTATTTCTCAGTTTCAAACTCTATGTTACCTGTATTGGTAGGTTTTCATTCATAGTGGATAAAATTCCAACATTATTGCTGAAGTCCTCTTTATTAATGCTGAATATTGGATTATTCTCTTAGAAGTATAGCACAAATTCATATGCCATTTGTTCTCACTTTAAATTCAGACATTTGATATGTTCCTTCTTTTCTTCCCTTCAGACTTACAGATGGCCTTTGACAACTGCTACACAAAGAAGGTCATTTGTCTCATAATTATCATAGTCTTTAGGCCTCTAATAAGCCAAAGAAAGTTTGAAGACATAGGCTTTAGTCTGGTTAAAATATTCTTTCCTTGAAAAGAAGAAAAGGAAGAAAAAAAAAAAAAAACAAGAAAAAACAAGCTGTAGGGGTAGTGCAGATTAATGAACTTCTTGATTAATCTAGCTATTTCTTCTTAGAAACAAGAAATGTATCTTTGAGAAATTTTTATCCATATCATTTTTAAGTATTAAATTTAAGCATATTAAGTTTAAGCCCAAAACGTATTAAGTCTAACCCCAAAACACAGCACCTTGTCTTCTTATATCATTGTGACTCAAGACACCAATTAAGCCTATCAAGAAGAGATAGGCCACTTGCAACTTCAAGGTTTATGAAGGCAATTAATGACTGCTTTTACATCTATTCCAATGAATGAAGGATTTGGACTAAGCAGAACTATCTTACTCTTCAGCCCCTGTGCATGTGTAGTCTTGCGAGTCACAGTTTCCAGATAATTCTATTCATGACATAGGATCACAGGAACATAGAATTTTGAAATTGGAAAGGAAGTTAAGGATTTAAGATTCCATCTTTAAAATATTTCACATATATAAAGATGGACTTCCAGAAGCAGTTTGAATGAGTTGAACAATAGTGGTTTCATTACCTCAAAAGTTGTCTTCCAACAAGGAAACCAAAGAAGAAGAGTGTCCCTGGGCCCTTTTGGAATGATCCTGGAGGACTGCTAGGTAGGTGATTGGTTTAGATATTTGTGGAGGTTTAAGGTGGTAGATAAGCAGATATGGGCAAGGAGAAGCCAGACTTGTCAATTGTGTTTGATTTGATTCCTACTCCCAGGATGGTGAAAATTGAGCACATTCAGGTTACCACAGATAGCCATCTGTTGTTGGACATGCTGTTATGCAGGTCACCCCATGCCTGCATTTCTGGTACCAGTGTGTCCCAACTGTACATCCAGACTCACTGCTTATCACAGTAAAACATATCTAAGATCAGGAAACAGTGTTTGTCCTATCTTCTCCATCTCAATAGTATTGCTTGTGTTGAAAAAGTCATTTACCAACTTAAGCTTCACAGTGAAACATATCTAAGATCAGGAAACAGGGTTTGTCCTATCTTCTCCATCTCAATAGTATTGCTTGTGTTGAAAAAGTCATTTACCAACTTAAGCTTCTTCCTAATTTTTTTTCCATCATAATGGGAGACAGTCTAGCATAGCTGTTAAATATACAGGTTCTGAATTTAGACCATGCAAAGTCCAAATTCACATTGACCACTTGGGTAATCTTTGTCAACTTACTTAATTCTCTAAGGCTTATCTACTCACTAATAAAAGTGTAATAATTGTAATGCCTCCTATAATGTTTGTATTAAAATAAAACATCTATATATGTGAAATTTTTTATTACTAATTATTATTATGTTGCTGTTAGTAGTAGTATTGTTTTTCCAAGATTAAGCCCAAATATCTTTTACCCAGTTAAGAGTTCTATTATCTCTAGAAAACAAAATCAGTCTTCACCTCTACTCTTGCACTGTGATGTCATCTGGCAATCAAAGCTCTAGTAGAGTGGTTATCATATTGCATCATCATTATTTACTTCTATCTGACTATCTCTCTGGATAGTCTATCTGACTATCTCTCTGGAGAAAAAATCCTTGAGGGAGAAGTTTGCAACATTAATCATTTACCCTCAGCAACCAGCAAGGAACACACTTGGTGTTAATGGCCACAAACCCTAGCTGCCAAAATGCTGTTGTCATCTTCTATGATAATTAATTCCTCTATGGAACGAAAATAATTCAATAAGCATATGTTTAATTTCAGGATAAACAATAAAGAGCAAAAACCTCATTAGTTGTTCTGATACATAATCCCAAGCTTGTTATTTTAAAGGAAAATTTATTCAATAAAAAGAAAATCACATTAGATATACAGAGGTCTCCCACTTAAGAAACAAATAAAGATAATTTTTCTACCATACAAGCTATGCCATGTTTATTTTAGGGTACAGTTAATTTTAAAAACCTGATAATAAATTCTAAAACTGATCTTCAACTCCTAAGTCAACATAACAACTATCAGTATATGTTTTGGTATTGACAACATTAAATGATGAAATTATAAATAACAGTCTCTCTGAAGATCAGTTTATGTAACTGGACGATTGTCCAAATAAATATCATAGATAATAGTTAACCAATGATATTGGCACCTGCTTACCCTAAAGACTCACAAATTGTTAAAGGTTTTCAAGGAAATTGAATGAGCAACTGCTTTAAATATATCTTTAAGTGATAGAAAATGGAAATTAAGCTTCTCTGGGAAATAGATTTCTGAAACAGATGACATTCAAAAGATTAAAAAATTCTAAACCTATCTAGGTTCTAATGTGATTTCATAGTCAAATTAGTATTAAGGATTAACTTTAGGAGGAAAAACAAGAAAAGCATACAGAAAATCTCCACAATATATTATGATAAATGACAATTACTATTTATCTGCTGCAACTAAATAGAATCTGAAAAAGTAAGAATATATATAAATAAAAGATATAAATCCAGTTTACTCAAAAATTTTTAAGGAATTTTACTAATAATTACTTCACATCTCCACCTTTATAATAAACTCTCTCTCTATATATATATATATTTAATTTACCACCTGGAGGAGGCTTTACATTAAAAGAATTTAGTAATGGAATTAGAAGTAAAATTGAAACATCAGGTATAAATGACTTGAACATTTGAAAAAAAGAATGCATTAAATCACTAACTTAGCTGATTATCAAAAGAGAAGCAAGAAAGTACTACTGACAATCTACACATAGAGTAACAGATGTTCCATGTCAAACATTTATATAGTAGAATGAAATAAAATGATGTCATTACTAAAACACCCATAGGTTAATAAGTCTGAACTTTAGACTAGTTGGTGCCTCAATAGATTTTCAAAATGTTAAGACCATTTAGAAACTATGTTATTTCTCTTTATATAAATACCTTTGTTTCTTATTAAAAAGCAATAAAGATTTATGATTTTGTCAATTGCAGATTAGATCATTCAGACTAACCCCACTTCTGAAGAAAACTAGAGGGAAAATTCTGTTTGAAGCCACAGGAGGGTTAAGAAATAATTACCAAGCTGAGTTCCAAGAGAAGACAGAAATTCAGACATAAGTACTCAACATTTAGAAATTTTTCAACTTTAGGATGTTTGCTAATTCTAAGAGGCTCTGGGCACATCAATTGTCAGGTTCCTTATGCTGAAAGGGCAAAGGTGAGAGAATACAGCCACCCTAAGCATGGGAGAGTCTGATAAACATCTTGAATTTGCTTGGGACCTAACTGAGCCATACTATTGTGAAAAAAGCTAAGCTTGAAGTAGTCTGGCTCTCTGAAGGACTATGGCCCAACTGCAAATCATCTTAATGCCTGAAATTGGTTTAAGATATTCTCAGACTATTAGTGCTCTAGGCACATGAGAGAAGTAAATGTAAAACTTTTTAGTATGAAGATGACATCCTCAGCCACAAATGATTTCAAATTTTAAGAATATAATGCACATCACAAAATTATAAGTAAGCAATGACCAGAGAGACTAAGATACATGGATGGCAGTAACAACCAACAGAAGAACAAGAGCCACAGGTTCTCCATGTATTAAAGTCATTAGACACAGGTTAATAAAATATAAAATAGTTAAATTAAAATTTTCAGGATTTTTAAAATGTCTTTGGAAATTTGTGCAGAAACATAGTGTATTTAGAAAAGAATTAAATAGGAAGTTTAGAATTAAGAGTAACAATAACTAAAAGTAGGAACTCAGCAGGTAGTGTGAACCACAGTCTGAAAGAAGAAAATATTCAGGCTTAAATAGGGAGAGGAAAAAAAAAACAGGAAAAATAAGGAAGAAAGAGACAATAATATAAGGGATAATGTGAAAATATAAAATGCACATTTCAGAGTCCCCAAAGGACAGGGGTGAGGGGATGGGACACACTGAATAATGAATGAATGGTAAACTGAGAACTTTCCAAAAGTAGTGACTGCCATCAGCCACAAATTCAGGAAGTCCTGAGAACCAAGTTTTTAAAAGAAAAGAAAAATGTATTTCAAATCACATGATAATAATACTTCTGAAAATCAAAGAACTAAGGCCAACTATATTACAGGCAACCACGGAATAAAAAATTGATCATCTTCAAAGGGAAAACAACGACGAGAGCTGATCAAGCAATTCAATAAAAACTAGAAGACAATGAAATAATATCTCTAAATGCTGAAGGAAAATAACTGTTAAATTTAAATTCTATGTCCAATTCAAATATTTATTAATGATAAAGGTTCAGTAAATTCAGTTTTAGACACATAAAATTGTGATCATACATTTTCAGGAAATCTGCAGTAAAAGAAAATCCAAAGGGAGTTCTTTTTTTTTTTTTAAGATTTTATTTATTTATTCATGAGAGACACAGAGAGATAGAGAGAGGCAGAGACACAGGCAGAGGGAGAAGCAGGCTCCATGCAGGGAGCCTGATGTGGGACTCGATCCTGGGACTCCAGGATCATGCCCTGGGCCGAAGGCAGTCACTAAACTGCTGAGCCACCCAGGAATCCCCTCAAAGGGAGTTTTTTTTTATTTTTTTTTTCCAAAGGGAGTTCTAAAAGTGTACACAAATATCTTACAAAAAGAGATAAAGAAGAAGAAAAGGGAAAATATACTATCATTTATTGGTATTTACATATATTTACAAGCCCCATTGTAGTATATAACTAAGAAAGCAATAAATAGGAATCGTAAGTCCTTGAAAAGAGTCCACTTAGCATGAGACTTTAACATGATTCATGTGCTACTTTCTAGCTTAAACACACAAAATATTTTTGAAGTAGAAAATGAGTGAACAAAGGAGACTATAACAAGGGTGAAAATAGAAATGCTTTAGTAAAATAAATTTAAATTAAATTAGATTTGTAGTTACATTAAAGATAAATGGATAAAACACTAAAAGCAAAGTTTTCTACACTTGATTTAAAAGATCACAATTCTGCTTTTTGTTTACAAGACATTAAGATACAGAAAAATAAAAGTAAAGAATGCAAAAACATACATTCTTTGTAAACTTATGCAAACTTCTATAAAGGCAAATTAAAATAAACTGATATAACAGTATTAATACAAGACATTAGTACAAAAAATATTCCTAGAGAAAGAGGGGGCATGTCACTGTGATGAAAGATTTAATTAATAGAAATTCATAACAATTATAATTTTTGTAACATAAAAACAGATTTACAGCATATGAAGAAAAAGATTATAGAAAAAAACAAACAAATCTATAACTCTATTAAAAAGTTTTAATAGAATTCTTTAACTCTTTAGCATAAAACAAGAAACCACAGAATCAGAATAATTGATCAAAAGGCTTAAAAAATGTTTAGGAAACTTGACTTAATTGTGTTTTAATAATGTATATGTATACAAGTGTGTATGTATGTATTTCAATGTTATGTTATTGCAAACAAAAACTGCAAAATAGTTTTTTTATTTGCAATCACACATAAGCAATTTCAGAGTTGAACTGACACTGTGTTCTCTGACTGCAATGTAACTGGCCTAGAACCAATACTAAAATGTTAATGAGGAAAAAATAAAACGTTGGAAAATGCCAGATATATGCATCCATCGGTGAATAAAGAAAATGTAGTGAAAATACTGCTATTTGTGACAACAGGGATGAATCTGGAGAACATTATGTTTAGTGAAATAACCAGTGGTGAGACACCCTTCACTGAACAGTGCTGCAGCTGAACTTCCCTTCTCTTCTTTCTTCCATACACAACTCTGCACTACCCATCATCTTCCTCATCCTAGGTTTTGTAAATTCATTTTTCCAGTCACTCAGTTAAAAAACTTTTGAGACATTCTCAATGCCTTTCTTTCTTTCATATAGTGTCTTAGTCTATCAGAAAATCCTGGTCCTACCTTTATATGATGTGACCACTTTTTGTTATACCTCCCTCCTCTAGATTATACTAGGCCCCTAAGTAGTCTTCCTGTTTTTATTCTTGTCTCTCTAAAACATACTCTCAGTAAAACACTGAGAATGATCTTTTGAAACAATAATTCAGATCAAATTATTCCTTTCCACAAAACCCTGCTAGCATTTCCCATTTCATTTATAGAGTCAAACTCCTGCCAATGGTCTGAACGGCCTGACTTAATTTCCTCTACTCTTCCAACCTCTTTTTCTCATTGTTGCTATCACAACTCCTATTGCTTCTCTAACCTCATTTCCTACTCTCCTCCCCTCCTCTCATTCTATTTCAAGTACACTGTACTTCCACTTTTCCTTCCACAACAGGCATCCTACTTAAAACCTATGCATTAACTCCCTTGCTTGGAAAATTCTTCAGGTAACTATATTCCCATCTCATTTCTTTACAAATTTCAAGTATTTGTTAAAATTTTACTTTTCTATGAGGGCTACCTGGCCATTCCATTTAGAATTATAACTAGGCACTGATACCTGCTTCTCTATACTTTGATCCCCATACTCTGCTCCATAGTACCTTTTCCTGTAATACATACCACAATTCTGTCAATTGTTCATTGTTCTGTTATTTTTTAATACTCAGGCTTTCCAAGCACCTATAACTTGGCTTCATGCATATTCTGTGATCAATAAATAAGTACATTAAATATGTAAAAGTAAAAATAAGTTAATATAAGTTTAGAAAACAAAATTAGAAAACATTTGTCCACCATTAGGATGTAAAGAGTTTCTTAAAAAGGACAAGAGGCATATAAGCCTCAAAACATATAGATACTGCTAACAATCTTAAATTTCAAAAATTTATTTAGAAAAAATATGTAAACAATGTTAAAATACCTATTCTAGATGCTAAGTATGTATATTATCTGCATATTGATAAGAAAAACACAAACAATCCAAGAGAAAACAGGTGAAAAGTACAAACAAGATTTCTGATCAAGTAATTGTAAGAGGAAAAAAAAAAGAAATTGTAAAAGGCAATAAAATGTTTGAATGTGTTTTCAACTTTAAATTGAAGCAATAATGAGACACAATTTCTCCCAAGACATTGACACAGTATTAAATGATGATTGCTCTAATAATAGTAAGAATGCAGAGCCAAAACACTTCTAGTAGAGATGTGATAGATTTAGCCCATTTTAGGGGCGCCTGGGTGGCTCAGGGGTTGAGCGTCTGCCTTCGACTCAGGGCATGATCCTGGGGTTCTGGGATTGAGTCCCGCATCGGGGTTCCTGCATGGAGCCTGCTTCTCCTTCTGCTTGTGTCGCTGCCTCTCCCTGTGTGTCTTTCATGAATGAATGAAATAAAATCTTTAAAAAAAAACAGATTTAGCCATTATAGAAAGTAATTTGAAAGTATTTTCCAAAAATTAAAATACAAACATCAATTGATAAAGTAATTCCACTTTTAGAAATATATTATCTAGAAATAAATATATGAGTACATAAACATACAAATAAAAATGTATAGCTCTATCTATTGAAACATTGCTTATAGTGACAAAACTAAAAATAACATAAATACCCACACAGAAAGAAATGGACTAAAATTTTGTGATACACATTCTTACAAAGAAAAATTGTACAGCTGTTAAGGATGAATTGGTATAACAAAGATGGATTGGTCTGTGTCTATTGAGCTAGAGAGAGGTTTGCAATGTGCTTTGTTGTAAAATGAGGAAAGTAGTTGCAGAGTAATGTGTATATATACATATATAATATGCCAGATATATATGTATATGCATATATACACATATGGTATGACAAGTAAATTTTTAAAAAGAATGATAAGGGCGAAATATATTGAAAGGTTAACATAGGCACAGAAAAAGAATAAAAATGATCATTTTTATCTATCTAGATTTTTTCATATATTACATTATGTATAAAATCTAATATTTAAAATTAAAAGCAAATGTAATATAGTATATAACACAAAACCTGATTCAAATTTAACCGCCATTGCCAATACCTATGGAACCCTAAGTAAGGTAATTAACCATTCACAAACCTCATCAGCCAAATAGGTGTTAATTTACTAATTTTTTAAAGACTTTTTATTTATTTTAGAGACGGAGGGACAGAGGAAGAAAGAGGAGATTAGAATCTCTAGCAGAATTCATGCTGAGCATGGAGTCCAAGGCTGGCCAATCCCACCACCCTGAGATTATGACCTGAGCAGAAATCAAGAGTCCGATGTTCAACTGACTGAGCCATACAGATGCCCCCAAATAGGTGTTAATTTTTAAAAGATTTATATAAATAACTTATCAGATATATATATGGACACAATGTCATTTGATGAATAATGGGTATCAGTCTCAGTATGTTGATTCTTAGGTTATGCACATAATAAAGTGAAAGTACTATAACTGAGTAGTGAGATAATAAAAGCAGGGAGAGGCAAAGGAAAAGGAGGGGAGTAAATAAAAGAAAGAAGAGGAAGAGGTAGCAGTTACTATGAACTTGCTATACACCAGGCAACAGGGCAAAGACGTATGCACTAAATCTTTATGATATGTGACTACAAATATGAAGTTTTAACAACTAATAATGAGTTAGGTACTATTTTATTTCCAGTTTTAAGAAGTAGTAAACAACTATGAGTTGTAATTTGCCTCACTGTAATAAAAAGCAAAATAAGAATTCCCAGAAAAATTAGTGACCATTGTGGGGTGCCTGGGAAGCTCAGTTGGTTAAGTGTCCGACTCCTGATCTTTCCTCAAGTCTCAGGGTTGTGGGATCAAGCCCTTCTCGGCATGTAGTCTGCTTGTCTCTCTCCCTCTGCTCACCTACCTGCTCTCTCTTTTTAAAATAATTAATTCATTAATTAATTTAAAAATTAGTGGCCATTGTACCTCAAAGATTATGTATCATCCAAAGGCTAAGATAGAGGGATCCCTGGGTGGTTCAGTGGTTTAGTGTCTGTCTTTGGCTGGGACATGATCCTGGAGTCCTGGAATGGAGTCCCACATCAGGCTTCCTGCATGGAGCCTGCTTCTCCTCTGCCTGTGTCTCTGCCTCTCTGTCTCTCTCTGTGTCTCTCATGAATAAATAAATAAAATCTTTAAAAAACAAAAACAAAAAAATAAAGGCCAAGATATACTCAATATTTATTCTTTGAATCCTTTGAAGAAACAGTTTATTCCCAATAGCACCATTACTTATTAAATGGGTTTTTATTTATTCTAGAGGATACTCATTGCTAATGCAATAATAATTACCATGACCAACTTAATTAATAAAGATTTTTAACAAACACAATTTTTAAAAGTAAATGAACGGATATTTGAAATAGCAAAATACATTATTTCAATCTAATCATTTCTAAAGGAAATTCTTTGGGATTGAAAGGGAAAGAGCTATTGGAAATAAAATGTCTGCCTTTTCAGTAGAAAATGCAAAAATATTTTTTGATAGAAAGCAAAATGATATGAGTACATTAATATTTTTTCAGTTTTACTTATTTTTATTAATAGAGGTTAAAAGTGCCAAGAGATATTTAATATTAACAACATTTGTAACAGCATGGGACTTTGCACTTCACCAGCTTCCACCTAGCAAAAATTGTACTGCAAGTACATATTTGTGAGCTTGTTATTTTAGTTAATTATATGCTCGTTTAGAAACCATGATAGAACTGGCAGCTATTATGACTACAAATAAATGTTTATTTTTGTAGTTCTTATTTTATAACATAATAACTAAACAAGAGCTAAGGAAATTTAACCATTAGCCTTTGTGAGTCAGCTAATGCTGCGTATCTTTTAATAGCACTCCTTGTTTGACAGACTTACTAAACATGAGGTTCAAGCAGTTGAAAAATCCACTACAGGAACCAGATATTTAGATTTCTTTTAATAAAAGTAATTTTGTAGGATTTTGCATTTACATATGACAAACTCAATAAGCCTTATTCCCTTAAAAATAAAATTGCCTTATAAAAATAAAAATGATTTAGAAAAAACAATCCTTAAAACTATCAATAATTTGAAAGAATGTGAAACATATTTCCCCCTATTCATAGCTAAAAAGCAAAAAACCTGCAAAGTGAATATTCATTACGAAGTGAATTATGGGATAATAATAAGAAAACAGAAATATATATAATAAAGGTTCAAAATTATATTTCTTAAATGTCAATTTTTTTTTTCTTTCCAAACTCGTATCCCTTCTCTCAAAGTACTATTATTTGAAAGAGAAAAGGAACGTAGAATGATTTTTAACAAACAAACCACACTATTATTTGTAATATAGCTTAGCAAAGTAATTTGTTGTTCTGGTAGCAGTATAAAAAGAGAATGGTTTAATTCTGCCTTTCTTCAAGGGCACACTTATAATTTTTTTTTTAACTTAAAAGGTCCTAAGTGAACTCTCATTCCAAATTACATAAGGGTAGTACTTATTTGGAAATTATCCTGGCTGAGAATATAAGCTGAAAACATTTGCCATATCCAGAACTATACTATGAGACATTTTAAAGGAGGTTCTTCAGGCTTAAGTGAAACATAGGATAGAAATTTGGATCCACATAAAAATAAAGATCACCGGAAATAGCTAATGGGTGATTTTTAACAATCTGTTTTCTCTTATATTAATTTCATTAAAGGAAAATTGAGTACTTAAGCAATAATAACAATAAGAAAAACAATACATTATGAAGTTTATGATATATATATCATATATATAACAAATATATAACAAATACAGCATAAAGGATAAAAAGTAATAAATAAAATTATACTATTATAAGATTATTGCATTATACATTGATTTCACTTTATTCAAAGCTAGAGAGCAATGTTACAGATGCATATTGTAATTCCTAAAGAAAATACTAAAATAAAAATGATTTAATTAACAAACATAACTCAAAAGCTATTAGATGAGATAAAAAAATAAACACCAAAAAAATTCAATTTGTCCAAGAGTCAAGGAAGAAGAAAAATGGAATAAAGAGCAAGTAAAGAACAAATAGCAAGATAGTAGACTCAAGCATATCAATAATTACATCAAAAATTATTTAATTGAAAGAAATTTTTACTAGATTTAAAAGGTAACAGTCAAATACGTTTTACCAGAGACATATTTTAAAATAGGAATATTGTAGGAGAAGAATATTACTAAGGATGTTCCATAATGATAAGTGAGCCATGTAATAGAAAGCTATAACAATCCTGAATATATATGCAACTAAAAGTATAACTTCAATACATTAAAACTGAAAACTATATAAGGAGAACTCAGCTGGCTCAGTGGTTGAGCATCTTCCTTTGGCTCAGGTAATGATCCCAGGGTCCTGGGATCAAGTCCCACATCAGGCTCCCCACCAGAAGCCTGCTTCTCTCTCTGCCTATGTCTATGCCTCTCTCTCCGTGTTTCTCATGAATGAATAAAGAAATAAAATCTTAAAAAAAAATACTCCTTGTAAAAAAATAAAAGAAACAATGACAGAAAATTTTAGTGGCTTTCCTCTTAAATTAATGGAATGATAGACAAAAACAATCTATCAAGTAAAGTTATATTTTATTTAAATAATATCAGTAGTCACTTTCACTTAATGAATATGTAAATAACACTAAGCCCACACACCACAAATTAAAAATTATTTCATTTGTACAAAAAATAAGTCTCAGTAAAATCAAAGATTTTATTTTATTTTATTTTATTTTATTTTATTTTATTTTATTTTTTTAAGATTTTTTATTTGCTCATTTGTGAGAACACATAGAGAAAGAGAGGCAGAGACACAGGCAAAGGGAGAAGCAGGCTCCACGCGGGGAGTCCGACATGGGACGTGATCCCAGGTCTCCAGAATCACGCTGGGGTCAAAGGCGGCACCAAATGGTTGAGCCACCCAGGCTGCCCTAATATCAAAGATTTTATATCAGAGTGTGTTGTGACCACAGTAAACACAACTAAACTAGAAATGTATTTAAGAATTTGTGAGAAAATTCCCAAGTATTTGGAAATTAATCTGTGTTTCACTATATAAGCCTTAGGTCAACAACCTCACAAAGGAAATTAAATATGAGTTCAAAGTGGATGAAAGTAAAAGTAAAATAATAAAAATGTATGAGATGAATCTAAAATAGTGTTTAGCGACAAATCAAAGCTTTAAATGCTTATATTGTGAAAAATAAAATGTAAATCAATGATCTATGCTTCCACTATACAAAATTACAAAAGAAGACTGCATCAACTGGGAAGTATACAGGAAAAAGGAAATAATAACAATAAAAGTGAAAATACATTAAATAGAAACAAACAAAAAACTACAAAAGTAAATGTTAATTATTTTCTAAAGAATCAGCATAGTTGATCAATCTCTGACTGGACTGAATAGAAAAAACATTGCCAAAATCAGATTCAAAATGAAAAATATTACTGTAGTCTCCACACACATAGCTATTTTTTGTCCATAAATTCAACTGCTTAGACGAAATGGACTTATTTATAGATATAAGAAAATTATCTAAAACTGACACAAGAAAAAAATGAAAAACTCCATATCTAAGAAATTGAATTCATAATTAAATATCTTCTTACAACCTAAACTTCTTACAACAGAAACAAAAACATCTGGCAATGTTTTTTTCTGTTGAGTCTAGTCCACGATTGATCAACTATGCTGATTCTTTAGAAAATAATTAACATTTACTGTGTTGATTTTTCTCTGTTTGATTGCTTCTATTTAATTTATTTTCACTTTTATTGCTATTATTTCCTTTTTCTGTATACTTCCCAGTTGATGCAGTCTTCTTTTTAAATATTTTAAAAAGAAATAATACCAATATTAGGCAAATTCTTTCAGAAATTAGCAGAGGAAGAAACACTTCTCAACTCATTTTATGAAGGCAACAAAATCTTGAATTTAAAATCAGACACAACCATTGGAAGAACAGACAATTCTATGTCAATAAGAGTCATTTATAATAATGCAAAAATCTTTAACAAAGTATTGACAAAACAAATCCAGAAACGCAAAATTGAACATTGAAGCATCAGTGTAACTTAAATGAACAAAATAAAAATAAAATTCTACAATCATTTCCATGTATGCAGATTTTTATGAAAATTTTAAAAATGTTCTATACATATTTATAAAATTCAGCAGTCATTCAAAATAAAATTTAAAAAACTCTCAGAAAACTAGAAAGAAAAAATATTTATGATCTTGGGTAGGTAAAAAATTTCATAGGATACAGAAAGATATATAATTACAAATTTCAAAATTGATCAATTTTAACTCATTAAAATAAAAAACTTATGCAAACTAAAAATGCCACTAATGGAATCAATATCTACATCACAATTTGTGAAAGTATAGTTGCAATACCTGTATCTGATTTAGAAATTGTATTCAGAGTATAGAAAGAACATTAA
Organism: Vulpes vulpes; assembly: GCF_048418805.1. Taxonomy (NCBI): domain Eukaryota; kingdom Metazoa; phylum Chordata; class Mammalia; order Carnivora; family Canidae; genus Vulpes; species Vulpes vulpes. The sequence continues at coordinate 90,337,046 of NC_132786.1, forward strand.
TATATCAATAAAAAGACAAGCTTCCAAGTAAAATTTGGCAAAGAACTAGGAAAAAAAAAAAGACCAATTTGCTAAAGATTTTTAAATAGCCAATAAACACCTGAGAATTTATTAAGGATTATTAGTTGCAAATGCAATTTCAAACAACAATAAAATGCCACTACAATTCTAGTAAGATGACTGAAATGTTAGAATAATAATATGAAGTGTAGGCAGGTATGGGAAACAAATGGAGGAGGCATTCAGGCTTGTGAGAGTGTGAAATGGTACAACTATACTGAGAAGCTTTTTTGGCAATTTCTTATGAATTTAAGCCTATGATGTACAGAAATCTTTCTCTTAGATATCTGCCTGAGAGAAATAAAGACATGCGCTTTTTATCATCATTCTTTTTTTAAAGATTTTATTATTTATTTATTTATTTATTTATTTATTTATTTGAGAGAGAAACAGAGAGCATGAGCAGGGGGTGGGGCAGAGGGCTGAGCCTGACACAGGATCCCTCTATCCCAGGACCCTGTGATCATGATCTGAGCCAAAGGCAAATGCTTAACTAAGTGAGCCACCCAAGTGCCACATTCATCATCTTTCTTTTTCTGCTTTTGATCGTCCCTCTTTTGCTTGTGATTCTAACAAATTTTACACTATATTTTATCTTATTGAAGAACTCATCTCTTCAATCCAAAACATTATTTATGCTTTTGTAATGTTATTTGCAAAAGCAACAACAAATGGAAACTACTACTGATTAGTATTAGTTAAGGAAACGGATTAAATAAATTACGCTGTACATAAATGATGAGATATCAGTTCAAATAATAAGGAGTATGGTTTAAAAACATGTTTGAGAGAAGAAAATATAACTTAATTTTTGGCATTATTTGCTACAACTGCAGTCTCTTCCTAAAAACGATCTCAGTTGGCCTCAGGACGCCATACTCCTATGGCTTTTCTCCATTAAAATGTGCTCCTTCTGTGTTCCTTGTTGGATTCTTTCCCTCCAAATGTTAAAGAACTTGGTCAGGACTTAGTCTTCATAGCTCTATATTTCTCTATCAAAACCCAGCCTTTAGTGATCTCATGCTTTTCATGACTTTAAATATATTTATACATGAAAGACCACCAAAATTACCTCCAGCCTGCACATGTCCCTGAACTCCAAATGCTTACCCCCCTTAACAATAACATCTTTACTCAGATGCTTATTAGGTATCTCAAACTTTTCATGACGAAGACAAAGTTCAGTTTGTCTCCTCCCTAACATTCTACATCTCAGTAAACAGCTCCATGATCTATCTATTTATTCAGATTCAAATTTTCCTCTTTCTTGCTTGCTTTTATACCTTATATCTATTCAATTAAATCCTCTTGGCTCTATTTTTAAAATATATCTCCAAATTAACCATTTTTCTTCACGTTGGCTGCTACCATCTGATTCAAGCCTTTTATTCTCCCTTATGCTTCTTAATAGCCTCCTAACCGATGTCTCTGCTTCTCCTTCTGGCCCCTGCATTCTACTTTGCACTAGGCAAACAAAGTGAATTTACTTAACATTATTTAACATAATATTATGTCACTACCTTGATCTAATATCCTCCGATGAAAGAAATCCAAAGATTTTTACAGATCCTTCTTAATAGATTACAATTAATCTGGCCTTGACATTTATTTCTAGAGTCGTATATTTTCTCATTTTTTTACAATAATCCTGCAATCATTTATTGCTGCTGAAAAAATAAAGAATATGTATAAAGCAGTTGGCAAGGTAAGATGGTAAAAACAGTTAACAGATATAAAAAGAAAAGAACATTTAGGAGGAGATAAAAGAAATGAGAAGCAGTTCTATTGCAATACATGAATATTTTATTTCTAGAAGAGTGAAATTAATAAGAATGTACAGAAAGAATCTGTCAGGTGAATACCTATTATCTTTTATTGTACATGACTATAATTGTTGTTACCTGGTTTATTTCATAATATTCAAGTGCTTATGAAATTTTTGTGTTTATATTCATAATATTAAAAAGATAGAAGACATTCTCAGGAATATCATTATTAGGACTGACCACATTGAAAACCTACATTGAAAATAAAAGCTAAATTACCATGACATTAAACTCATCATGTATAAATTACAATTAGTGCAAATACTTAGTATTTTTTATTTTCCAGTCATTTTAAGTAAATAGAAACTAAGAATAAAATTTTGAAATGATATGGTTTGTATGATGTCATAAACTTATCATGGACTCCTAGTATATTAGAGATTTAAAGAAACTTAAGATCCCTTCTGGGATACTTCTTTCTATGTCCCATAAGAAAACTGAGACCCAAAGAGCAGAAGCCACCTTCTAAATTTGCACAGCTAGGTATTAATAAAACAAATGCTTGAAGTTAGCATCATCCTACAAATTAATCTGTTGCTTATCCGTGAATAAACCATAATGTTCTATTTCCTTATATTGTTACCATTACCCATACTTTGGCCACATTTTTCTTACATAAGCTTTCTGAATAACTTCTTAATCCAATGTCCAGAGTTGTGACACAGGAAGACAATAGCCATTGGTGCAGGGGTGAGGTTATAACATCAATCACCCCTGTCTTTATGTTTAATTCCCACTCCATTCTCATATTAGTAGTTGCCAAAAATCATGAATTGTCTCAACCAGTATGAAGAGGATTAAAAGGAAGGAAGAATGGAATGACTAAAAGACAGTCATCCACTTATTTTCCAGTCAGAGCTGCCATAGTATTGTATGCTCTCAAAGTAGGAAGCAATCTTAAAGACCATTTAGTGTCATTTCACGACATGTCTGTGAATATCTACAGCATCCTTGCTGGGGTTTCTAGGTAATGATTGAACACATTTTTGTGAAAATAAAACAATTACCTCTTAAGACATCTCATAGCTTTGAATAATGCTGTTACAAATTTTAAATTCTAAAATGACTTTAAATGTGTTCAAATCATTTTCTCCCTCTGATCATAATTTATTATTTGTTCTCTTTACAGATAGATACTTGTAAAGAAGGGTATGTATGTGAGATTGGAGATAAACAATTGAGATGAATAATTGGAATCTGAATAGAGTTCCAAATCATTATCACCCCATAATAGCAATAATAATAATTTTATTATATTTAGGAATTAAGACAATTCACTTTGGTTCAAATTTTGTAAAAAATTTTAAGCATAGTATTTCATTTTACTCTACAAAAAGCTTATGAGGTAATATTATCAGTCTCAGTTTCTGAGATTTAGAAAGGTTAAATAACTTGCAGTTAGTAAAGTAGTGCAATTTGATTTCAGAGTCTTTGCACTTCAGCCACTTCCAAATATTAATACAATACCCTATTAATGTAAATTGATATTAAATTTGCATTTTTGCTAGGCACCTCATACACTTACATTGAGCTTAGTATTGCTTATAAAAGAAAAAAAAACAATAAAAACAAGAGAAAATGAAAAATGTCTAATGCTCATTAACATAGAAGGTTCTAACAAAAATTCCACTTCAACATTTTTTTACAATTTCTACTTAAAAAATAATAAGCTGACTTAGAATGTATGTAATTCTCTACTCCTGTAGACTTTCTATGTCTTTTGTACTGTGTTTGTTGTTACAGAAATATTTTCAGTCTCATAAGTTGAGATTGTCATAATGAAAACTTCACAAATAAACATACTGACATACGGATTTGAGATAATTTTTGTTCTCGCCTAAAACATCAAAATATTTCATCATTCAAACAATGATGACATATGATTTGCTTATTTCTTTTGCAGAAGAAAGAATGACTGTTCCCAAAATCGTAATTGAATATTTCTTTGATCTTTAGCCATTACCTATTTTTTTCCTCCTGAAATCACAGACAAATGCCAACTACAAAAGTTTATATCCTACCTAGTTGTGAGTTTTGCATTCCATGTCATGTAATTAGTTTCTTGTATAAGTTTTGTAATCTTGTTAAGACAATTTACTTGGTATCTTCACCTTTGAAGTTGTTAGGTTTTAAAACATGTATATTTTCTTTGGGAGTAACAATTATTCTCAAATACTTCCGTCATCTTAAAAAAATAAGAAAAAGCTTTTCTAAACATTTGTCAAATATCTGATATTTGAAAGCTAATAGATCTAATTTTAATTGCATGCTATATTTATAATTCTAATAAAGACATACAAAATAAATCTACTTTCAATTATTTCAATGTTTAATGGGTACATGTCAAAAAGTAAAAAAAAGAAGTGATTTCTCATATAGGTAAAGCTATAAAATTTGAGATAATTTTGCTTGTGCAATTTTTAGTCACCCTAATTCTTTTCTTAACAAATATTTATGATGCCTTAATACTGAAGGCGGGAAAGTCTATGTCATCTATGTTTCATGTACCATAGAGTGTCTCCACTTCTAGTAGGAGGTCTTAGTCTAACACTACCTTAGAATAGAATTTAGCTCTACATCACAAATTACTCTAATGTAAGTTATTCTAATGTCCATGTTTCCATTCTGGAGCAAATAGAATTCTCACATAGATTTTTAGATTCTAATTTTTAACAATGTGTTTTTTTATGAGCTCATCTATGCTAGCAATCTTAAACTACTTGGAACAAAAAAAAATTGTTCTTACATCAGTCAACACTTAAAAGAATAAGGAATATAGTAATATATTTAAACATCTAAAGTTACTTGAAAATTTTAATTATACTTTTTGTACAATGAGGTATTACACTTAGATGTCTTCAGATATAAGCACCTCAGTAAAAAAGATAATTCATTTTAACTTCTTAAATATACAAAATAAGAACTTGAATTTTTCCCCTAGAATTGTAAAGCAAAACAAAACAAAACAAAACAAAACACTCTATGTTTTCCACTATTTTCTGTAGCCTCCAGATACTAACTATCCATTCCTTCTCTACCCCACATGTTAGCTACTCCATTTGATTATTGTGCCCTGAAGTTTTTATATCATCTGTTGTGATTAAAACATTATTATTTTTTACATTGAATAAAAAAAGGTTATTTGAGTATAGCAGCAATTCATTTATTTCTCCCCTAAGGATATGTGATATTTACCTATTTAACTTATGTAACAACAAAACTTAGTAGAAAAAGCAGAGAAGGGATGGAAATTTACAAAGCTAAAATAGAGTCTCTGAAAAAGGACAGGACAATGGAAGAAGGGTTTCTAATGTTTCCTGAAAGAGATTTAGTTTTGTTTTTTGTAACATTGTTACCTTTCCCAACTTGATTAGAGCCAAAAGACTCTGATGTGTCTCTTAACTTTTATTTACCCTTCCTGAAAGTCTTGGTCCATTCACACATGCACCCTTCCCATTTGAGAACCTATAGTAATTACACATTAACATTCTAGTAGGTTACTGGATTTTCTTGTTCTTCTGAGTGAGATATAAATGCTAAGAATTTTACAAATACTTCATTGGATGTGTTAGAAAATGGATATGCAGATTAACATCTTCACATTTCTGTATTTTTTTTTTAATTTTGGGAAAGAATAGTTTTGAATTCTAAGTTAGAATTTACTAAAAGTCTATATGATTTTTTCACCCTGACAGCATTTTTTAGACAAAAATCTTTATTGATAGATTGAATAATTATCATTTCACCCAAATCTTCCAGTGCAGAAGTTACCCTCATTAGAATATTTACCTGAAGCATTTTCAGTTTCTATGATGCTTAACATTGTAAAAAAGTGAGTGGAGTAAAGAGAGTCACACCACAAATTAAAAGAATTCTTTCATCTGTTTTTTGTTTTTTTTTTTTCCTTTGGTTTTATTACAGAGATCTGACTTTATGGTGTTCATATGTACTGATAATTTGAAAATAATTAACCACAAGCTTTAATGGTGTTAATAAGCCTTCTCAGATCTCTCATATGACTAATGTAAGCAGCAATATGTAAAGTCTAATATTGTCTCTCAGTGGTTCTCTAACTTGAGCAAATATTAGTGTAATCTGGAAGATGTGTTGAAACAGATCTGGGTTGGGACCCAAGAGTTATTATTTCTAACAGTTATTTATTTCTGTCATTTGGGGATCACACTTTGAGAATCACTGACCAATTTGTTAATCATGGTCATTTTAAACCAGTACTTAATTAACCAGAGGGAACAGAATATACAAATATCTTTATCTATGGAAAACATATCCATACATAACAATTGTCTCTGTATCTTGATGCCTAGTGAACCACAAACATGAGAAAGAGAAAAAATTCATAATAGAAATTAAGATAAGTTTTTTAAAAATCAGAAACTTTGAGAGAAAGAAATCACCTTTGATGAAAGTGCTGCTTTATTATAAAGATAAGTCATTGAACATTTACTACAAAACCAGATTCAGTCACTTCTATAGTGAGAGCTGAGGGAGAAAACTTGTTATGTTGGCCAACATGTTACTTCCATTCGGCAGAGCCAACTGTATACCAAGTAATTGTTCTGATTGAATAATTTTTCAGTAAAGAACTGCTCTTTGTTGTCCATTCTGGTCTGAAGTTGAAACTGAGTAAAGATTTCATGTATTTACTACTGAGTTGGATGAATAAAAGTAGAAGAGCCTTGAAGATAATTTTCAGATAAATAAATTTAAAGTTTTAGCAATAGAATCTAGAGGTAATAAAGTAAATTCTCAAGAAAATTATTCCAAAACACATAATATTGCTTATGGAAAACACAATTGCGTGGTGTAAAACTAATGTTTATTCTTTTTTAAAAAAAAATATTTATTCACTTGAGAGAGGGAGAGAGAGAGAAAGAGAGAGCAGTGGGGAGAGGCAGATGGAGAAACAGATTCCCCACTGAGCTGACCCAAATTTGGGGCTGGATCCCGTGGGCTCAATCCCACGACCTGGAGATCATGACCTGAGCTGAAGGCAGACATTTAACATCTGAGCCACCAGGTGCCCTACCAATATTTATTCTTAAAATTGTTTCTAGAAATGCTGGAGAAAGCATAGCAAGTCCTTCTGAGTACCGTTTTCTGATAGAAAATGCTATAAAAGGATAATCTCAAACTCTTCAAAGATTCATCACTCTTATTAACACTTATTCTATGTATTAATAAAAAAATTATACTTGTTTGTAAAAATGTCACTTGTTAATAAAACCATTTATAAAATACCCTAAAGAAAATTGTGTAAGGCAGTTCTGCTAGCTTCCTTGCTAATTGCTAGCACAGCCAGATACTCTGATACTTTCAGGCTTTGCACCAGCATTTCTCTGTCAGGAACTTTCTCACCAGAGATTTATACTTGGTTAAGTTTTTCATCCATCTCTTCAGTAAGACCATTCCTAAAGTAGCAGAACCCTGTTACTTTCATCCTATCCTACCCCGCTTGATTTATTTTTAGGGCTTATTATATTTCAATGAATCTGTAACATATCATGTATAAGAAGTACCATCAGTTTGAAACACTGTGGCTTTGGAATATGTACATAAATTCTCTAATACTCCTCCCTTTAAAAGATGACCCCAATTCCCATCCTCTTCAATGAGAGCCAGACTACATTAATGAATAAAATGTTTAGAAGTGACAATGAGTCTGAGTCTCTTGAGTGGCCTGCCGTGAGAAAGTCAGCAACCTTAGATACTCATGAAGCCTATTAAGAGGCCAACAGAGGAAGCGAGCCTTCCTTCTAAGAGTCAGCACTAACTTCTGAGCCCTGTGAGTCACCTTGAATCAAAAGGTTTGGTTCTAACCAAGCTTTCTGATGACCACAGTCTCAGCTAACATTCTGATTACAATTTCATGAGAGAAGACACATGAAAGCTGTCCAGCAAAGCAACTCCATAATTCCTGCCTCATAGAAACTGTGAGGTTAATATGGTTATTGTTATTTTAAAGCATTAAATTTTATAGTATACTATTACAAATCAATAGCTAATACAATCACTATTGAAAAAGTACTACCCATTTTACTAACAAAATCCTCTCTTAATGCCTACAATTGCCATTTTATATTTAACAAAAGAGACCTTTGAAACTAAATTAGGCCTATACCTTAATCATGTATCACCCTCTTACGTACTCATAGAAGAAAAATGCAAATGAAAGAAATTAGTGAAGATATACCTAAAACTTCATTTCAATATCTAATTTCTCTACCTATTACTCTATCTATCTCTTTAATACCCAATTTCTCTACCTATTATCAACATCTGTGTTTTTCAACATAACACAATATGTAGTGACATAAGGAGTGAGGGTTTTCTACACTATTGTCTCTAAGATTTTCTTCTCAGCAGTTCACCCTCATTATGTAACTTTTGTTGGCGGTGTTTTCTCAATCTCACAATGCGGTCAGACAATAAGAATTATATTAATTTCATATCCTGCCCAATAGTTATAAGATGCATCTTCTTTTAGAGAATAAAATATTTTTAAAAGTATCTTCAAATTAATGCAATAAAGTATATATAAATATGCTTATTGATTAGTTGGAATCATCCCTACTAGAAAGTAAAAAACAAAGACTTTGTCTTGTGCACAATTATTCCCCAGTTTATCACAGTGCTTGGGACATAGCAGGTGCTGAATAAATATTTATCCAATGACTGAATGAATACACACATATACATAAAATTTGAATAATACATACTAAATATGAACATTCTCTGGTTTGTTTATCTACATGACCTTTACAAAATTTTAGGTAACAATTATAATAAATTGTGTTTTCAAGCTGAAAAAGTTTATAATTAAAATTATGAACATTACCTTAGGATAACTTAAGATAACTATTTTATTTGGTACTTTATTACTATTCAACATTCTAATAGCTATCAGTTTTATAGGAAACAGATGCGTTAGCTCATGAAACTTTCATGCAACCCTAGTTCTTTTCAAGCAACCCTAAAACTCTCCATTTGAATTTACCTTAATCCTTGTAATCTGATATACTATAAATTTACATAAATTAAGTGCTTGGGGCAGCCCAGGTGGCTCAGCGGTTTTGCATGGCCTTCACCCAGGATGTGATCCTGGAGATCTGGGATCGAGTCCCACATCGTCAGGCTCGCTGGGTGGAGCCTGCTTCTCCCTCTGCCTGTGTCTCTGCTCTCTCCCTGTGCCTCTCATGAATAAACAAATAAAATCTTTTTTAAAAAAGTGCTTGAGGGATCCCTGGGTGGCGCAGCGGTTTGGCGCCTGCCTTTGGCCCAGGGCACGATCAGGGAGACCCTGGATCGAATCCCACGTCGGGCTCCCGGTGCATGGAGCCTGCTTCTCCCTCTGCCTGTGTCTCTGCCTCTCTCTCTCTCTCTGTGTGACTATCATAAATAAATAAAAATTAAAAAGAAAAAGAATTGCTAAACCTATAAAAAAATAAAAATAAAAAAAATAAAAATAAATAAAAAAGTGCTTGAATAAAGTATTATCTCATTTTAAAATTTTCCAAGTCTTAGGTGGAGGATATAGAGGAAGCTTCTACTTTAAAGTATACTCCATTTTAAAGTTTAAAAAAATTATGCGTCATTTTGTGTTCGTAGAGTACCAACTTGTGACTACTTTCACCTCTGTATAAGCCAGATCTTTTCCATGTCCACATTTAGGACACTCTATCAAGAAATATTAATTATCCTTTGTGGCATGGCACATACTTTCCAGGAACTATGCCCATTTTGCAGAAAAAATATGTTTTCATCACCTAAAGGTTGACTAGGTAGTTGGGATACAAAGGCCAGTTCCCAACAAATGATGCCTACCAAAGGGCTTTTCTGTGTAGAGTGACGACAATTAATTATAGTTTTGCAGTTCCATAAAGCTCAAGATAATATGCCTGAAATGAAAAGGCTTCCCTGGAAAAGGCAAGTAAAAGGTATATACTGGTTGAGTGGAATGTTAATATATTAATGAAATTGATGACATAAGTGATTTATTTCGTTGACAGAATTTAGAATGAGATTCATTTATCATTATCCCGTAGTCATTCATCAGCAGTACATTGCCCCAAGCATTTAGCCTCCTGTTAGCTGTTTAAGTTTTCTTTGTAGTAATTATACTGGAAAAGAATATGCTGTTTGTGGTCCACTTGATTATAAATAAAATATAAACAAAATTAATATTTTATGGAAAATAATCTTTTATCTTCTTCAAGTGATAATTCTATTACTTTGTTTCACATATTTTATATTACTCTATCTTCTATCCTACCAAAATTATCTAGTTTGAAAAGATAATTAATTTTAATTCTACAGTAATACTCTTCTCTTCAAAAGGAAGCATGATAATAAAGCCCCTGGTAAAACTGAATGAATTTTAGATAATGTCTACTTGGTATGTAAGATATTGAAGACATAACCAGATAACTATCAATAAGTCTCCAGCATGCACACATGCATGTTCACACACCCACACACACATCTCAGAGATACCAGGATAACAGTTTCCAGTTTTGCCTGGAAACTGCTCTACATCCCCAAAGTCGAAGCCCCAAAAAGACCCATTTTGGAGTTGGAAAGTTTCAGTGAGACTATCTCAAAGCAGAGAGATTTTAATGTAAAATAGCCTCTGGACAACTAGCCAGAATTTATGATATTTAGATCAAGTCCTGAAAATATGGCACCTGAAGATCATACTTTATAGGTTAAACTTAATACTCTTACTGTCTAATTTGTTCAAATCAGGAATAAACATGACTATTTCCTCTTTATCATTAAGGAAATTTCCCTGAGAAGATTCCTGAGTTGTCTTTCAATACTTAGCCTGTCTAAATCCCTTTCTATCTCTTAGTAATTAACAAATATACATACAGGATAATTTATTGCAGTAGATATTTTTAAGTGAGGTCTTTCTTAAACTTAGTCATAACAAGATATTAATTTGCATTGAAAACAATGTAATTCAATTATTTTAAAAATGAGAAAACCCCAAAATATGGATATGTATAATGTACTGTAGTATCCCACCATAAAGAGATAAAATGGGGTAGGAATTAGATAGAAAATCTAGATGATGACAGAAAATCTTCACAAAAGAGATTAATTTTGATTTTTGAAATGAGTAGGACTGTATCAGACAGTAAAGGTTGGGTTGAAAATATCCTAACCATATGGCATAAAGGTTTTGAGATAACATGGGAACAGTGAGAAATTCAATGGAAAGACAAAATAGGTTGCATGATGGAAGATACATGGACACATGGGAATGTAGTATAAGTACCTAAATAAAGGGTACATTTATGGATTGGTAAGGAATATAGGGTGCATGATGGAGGAGGTCACATAGATGAATGAGAAGAGAATGTAGGGTTCATGGAGGCAAACCTGTGAAGAAAAGTTGTTGCAAAAACATGAAGACCATGTAAATGCTACTACAGAGTTTTGATTTTATCCTTCAGGGAATGGATGAGCTACCAATCTTATACTAGGAAAGAAATGATGAAGTACGTTGATTATGGAAAGCTCATCCTAACAGCTATATGAAGAGTAGTTATGAAACCAGCAGTGGTTAGGCCATCCAAGCAAAACTTTTAGACATCTTACAGGGCTCAATACTCCAAGACATAAATCCCTAATCACAGAATTTTAGGCACTAGGACTTGGAAAGCATTATGTGACTAAGTTTTTGTCAGGTCATTTTAGGTTATAACATAAACTTTTTTACTAGAGAGTATATTAACATAAAGAGACAATGGTAAGGTCAAAACACATCTACGAACCAAAAACATGTTAGTTTCTCACCTCATGAACTTGACACCAGAATTGGAAACATATATTTTCAACAAAGCCAACATATTTTTAAAATATGCATTTTTTAGTGATACTGGAATTAAAGCCTTATGTTAGATGGTAAGACATAAAGTTAGATGCAGAGGCAGGGGTGGAAATGGAGTAAGGATCATGAAGTAAAAATGAAGGGAAAGAAAAGAGTTATTGGCAGATGTTACAGCCTTTGCATTTCCATTGTTATTTCCTCAGTAGTGTCATTGTTTTTCTTGCCATTTTAAAACTTATTAGTGTAGTTGGAAGGGAGAAATAATTTTAGAACCCAAGCACTGATAATCTTAGTGACAAAAGGCCTCTATGAGATGAGAATGAAAGGAACCAGGAAACATTTCTGTGCTGATCTACTTGACCTGAATGCTTTATGTATTACTGACTGATTAGATCAGTTCCTGGTGCTACTGGAGTTTAAAATAATGGCTGAGAAAATGAGAATGAGTCTTAAATTTACTGATAATTTTGGCAAATGTTGAAATCTGGTCCATGTACAGCTTAGCCCAATATGCTTCAGTGGTTTTTAACATACAATGTAGTTTTAAGATTTTTTCACCCCAGATAGAAATTGTCTGCCTTACCTTTAGCGAAATTGTATCCTCAATAAAAGATAAGATTAAATGAAATAAGCACAATGCTTATAAATTTGGATTAAGAGAGACTGCAAGGATGCTTAAAATGTATCTTTAAACCTAAGTGCAAAATTTCCATACATACCTTGAAATATGTATTGGGGTATTAAATGTGCTCAGTAAGCTAAGCAATGTGTTAGATAATTAATAAACATTTAACAGCATTGATTTTTATAGCCTGCTTTATTGAACTTCTTATCAGTATTGAGCAGATGGGTCATAACTATGAAAAATTATATTTTAAACACGATTACTATATGTGAATTATATTTGAAAAATACTGTTCAGTGAAGCATTTACAAATGTAATTTAATGCACAGAGCAAGACCCCAAAGTTAAGGTATTTTCTTGCATTAAATACCAAAGTACTTAACTGATGTATAAAGAACATTATGGAATTGTTTAAAAATAATTTGAAATGAAAAAGTAGTCCCCCATGTGAAAGCATAAAGTAGTATGTGCAGTGTCAACAAGGACTAAACAACTTGATTGATTTTTGTTTTACTTAGTATACAATAAATCCATTCTCATTAGTCTTTACAATCATCGTTAGTATTTATTAACAACTGGGTTTGAAATTTTGAGTGCTGTAAAAATTTGTACAACTAAGATAAAAATCTTTCTGAATGACAGTCACTTTTTAATGTTAAATCATAATGAAAATACACATACACACACACGTATGTGTGAATATCAAACGTTAATTGAGCCTTGTCACAGAATTGAGAAAATGTGAAAAAAATCTAAAAATTTTGTATTTTTGACTAAATTATTTGTTAATAATATTTACATATTTCACCCTTTGGTTTATTGTGACACAAACATTATTTTTTTTTAATTTTATTTATTTATTTATTTATTTATTTATTTATTTATTTATTTATTTATGATAGTCACACAGAGAGAGAGAGAGAGGCAGAGACACAGGCAGAGGGAGAAGCAGGCTCCATGCAGGGAGCCCGATGTGGGATTCGATCCCAGGTCTCCAGGATCGCGCCCTGGGCCAAAGGGAGGCGCCAAACCACTGCGCCACCCAGGGATCCCACAAACATTATTTATAATGAAATAAAGAACAGGTATATTTTTTTCAATAAAGGACACTAAGACCAAAACAAGTCATAATTTAATCTATCACAATTTTTAAGAAAAGTAAACAGCCTTTAGCATTATTCTGAATTATCTGCACTTCCTGGTATTCAAACCTTGTGTTGTCCCTACCCACAGCGTACCAGAGTTGGTTTATATGACAAGTAGCTTTTGGCAGAAGTGATAGTATGTCACTTTTGAGATTTGATTATAAAAAAGACTGTGGCTTCCATCTTACAGTCTTTCTCTCTCCTTTTCTCTGATCATTCATTCTCAGAGAATCCAGATTGTCTGCTAAGAAACTCCAGAAAAGATCACTGTAGCAAGGAATTGAAGTCCTTGGCTAACACCCAGCAAAAAACTGAGGCCTGTCAATAACCATGAGAGAGAATTTGGAAGTGAATCAAGTTTGCAGATAAAATGGTAACCACATTTTTGAGACTTTGAATCAAAACCACTTAGTTAAGCCTTTCTTAGATTTCTGATTCACAGAAACTATAATAATAAATATTTATCATTTTAGGTTGTTGACTTTTGCTGTTGTTAGTAATTGATTAATACACCAAATGACATACTTAGCCAGTAGTACTTAAGAAGCATAATGCTTGAGAGGGTGTACATAAAAGAATGGGATCACATTCTTACTGAATTTACAATCTAGTTTTAAAAATTGAGATATATACAAATAATATGATCTAATATAGAAAAAATGTACAAATGTGTACCAAAATAATATTAAGGAAATGACATTGAAACACAGGCAATAGAATCATTTTGTTGAGGGCCTACATAAAGTCTTCTAGAAAAGCTGTAAGAATATTTATGTGTGAATGATGACATGATTTGGACAGGTTGAGGCACTCCAGGTTGAAGATAAAGTTTGTACAAAGACATAAAAGTGAGAAAGGACAGAAAGTGTGTAGGAAATTACTAAGAGTGTAGTTGGGCTAAATACTTTGTATTTACATTGTATATGTATATGATTATATATGCAATGAACTAGAGTAATAGCACTTATCTTTGAGAAAGAGAGTAAGTTAATATTTCAGATCTAGCATAAATTGCATATTTTAAGGCCTCAAAATATTTTTAAGCTTTGACTTCTACTTTTGTAAAGTGAAAAATCATTTTATCACAAATCTATTTTTTCTGATTTCTAATGTAATGGTCTTTATACTAAAACAAATCTACCTTCTTGGTCTGACTTCAGACTTACAATGGATTAGCAACAGAACAAATTTCTCTTCACTTGCATAGCATTCAACTCCGATCCAAATCTATTGTTCATTGTGAGTTGATTCATTTTCACAGAAGATTTTGCTGTGCTAACTTAAGAGAGGAAGGAACTGTAACATTGCCAGTTGAACAAAATATTTCTGTGTAACATGGGGATGGTTTGGGACCCAAAAAATAAGATTTTTGCAGGATTACTCAATTACAAAATAAAATTTATTCATATCTTCAGACCTGTTTCTATACTAGTTAGTGATTGTGATACATATAGGACTTTGCAAAAGCATGTGTATTTTAGGTTCAGATGACTTTGCAATGCTATCTCTCTGACCAATTAACAAAAATTAATCAAATCTACACCAAAAAAAAAAAAAAAACCCTGCATCTGAGAAACTAAGGTAAAACTGATATAATCTATATTTCAGTGAGTTTATATGTTAGCTCAGTCATAAATATTAAGTCATGTCTAGCATTCCAACTCTGATAAATTGGTAGTAACCACCTGGACAACTGCATTGAAGAGGAGCTTAAGGCTACATCTAGCTTTAGATGGAAATGGTGCCATGATCATTTTGGAAATCCTGCCATAAGAACAAGAGAGGAAAGAGGTAGCACTTCTTGAGCTTTTTATCACATCTGTACTATAGAAGAGGTTAAATACATAGAAAAGAAAACCATGGGTGACAGTGCTAGAGCAAACAGTGATACACTTAATAATTGCTATTGGAATTTTTTTAAAGATTAAAAACATTAACATTGGATAATTAGGGAAGGCTAAGGAAAAAAGCTCAAATTTAGCCCTAGAGAATAAGTTGTATACTGTTAGATAAATCTTTAAAACTGAGAAGCCTACCTTTCCAACATAAAACGTAATGTTACATCATTTGACATTTATTCTCATTCAATTTGGTTTTCCTGAATTGTCTCAAGATTCTAGGAGGATCGTAGATCAAATTATCTGTAAGTGCTATATGTAGTCGATGCTGTTTTAATCTCAGTAATAACACATTCAGTACTATCTAAATATAGAGAGACTTAGCATATCAATTAGAAATCTATTCCTCCTCAAGTAAAGGGTAACTAAATAGCAGTAAGTTAAACAGAGTTGGTTCCTTTTTATCACAAATGAAGACATTTAGGGACACTTTCTGACATTCCTTTGGCTGCTCAGTGATGGCACTAAAGTCATTTTAAAATGATCTTTCTTGAGGTAAAAAGCTTGGAAAATTATACATTTTTACTGTTCAGTTAATGTTAGAGAAAAAATATATATTCTAAATCAGTAAAATCTTAGTTAAAAATCACATGAACCAATAAGATTTTGTGGTTGTTTTTGTTTTAATTTCAGACTTTCAGTAATTTACCTGGCAATTTGAAAAATTAAAATGTGGTGGGTAGATATGTAATAGTGTGATTGGCAGGTATATATAGCAGAAGTATCTCAATATGTAAAGCATTTTAAATACTGCCTAGTATGACTGCCCCATAAATTATTCTTTCGGGACAAGAGTTGGGTATAAAATGAACACTGCTATCATTAGCAAAGAAAAATTATTTTTGCAATATTCACAAAATAAAAATTTATTCTGTTTGATTATAAACACTCAGTTCCAAAAAGTTTACTTATAAGTTTGACTTTTTCCAGGGTGCCTGGGTGGCACACTCAATTAAGCATCAGACTCTTGGTTTCTGCTCAGGTCACAATGTCAGGGTCATGAGATCAAGCCTCAAGTTTGGCTCCATGTTCATTGAGGAGTCTGCTTGAGATTCTCACTCCCTCTGCCCCTCCTGCTCATGTTCTCTCTATCTCTCTCTGTTTTAGACAAGTTGATGACTATTGTTCTTGATTAGAGACTGGTTTGTCATCAAATATGTGGTTGCAACAAATAATAATTTCAGCTGGATTCCACAGGGAAACGCCACAGGGCTCCATTTTTTTCAACCTCCCTAATCCACTGAAAGCACATTAGCATCCCACCTCACATGTAGTGACTTATTATTGCAGTGATTTCTATAGCTCAGAACACCAAGTCCAAGATCAGAGTATAGTAGAAGGGGAAGGGGGGAATCTAGACATATCTGACTCCCCACAATAAGACAGTGGGTGACATCTTAGGCATTATTGTACAGAAGTTCTTCCTTTCCAACTCTAAGGGAGCCATCATCTAACACCTAAGTCTAGGCACACAGCTTCTTCAAACACAGCACGTAGTAAGAAAAAGGGAAAACGGGTAATATATAAGCATTTAACACCTGTTTCACTGATGTTACATAAAATGATTGCCTTAAGCCTCCAGGATTTATTTTCAAGAAGCATTTAATCAATGATGTTACACATAATCATTGTAAAGAGAATTATTGTTCATTTGACAATCATTTATGGTTTAGCTATGATGTGACAAGCACTTTCTCAAGTTTTCAAGAGGTAGAAATTCTGAGGCTTATTTTAGGCACAGTTTTTCAAAAAACAAATATATTGGACTTGACATTTCATAAAATCTTTGCAAACAAAAGCACCTCACATCTATAATAAAAATAATAACGAAACTGTCAATACATAAAAACAATTGCTTCTTTATAGTCTAGAAAAAAAGAAATAACATTTACAATAGGATCAAAAACACCAAATACCTAGGAATAAATCTAACAAAAGATGCCCATGATCTCTGAAATGAAAAAACAAAACATTCATGAGAACAATGAAACAAGACAAAGAGTAGCACTATGACCCCAAATGGGAAAATTCAGAAATTTAGAGATTTCACTTGTACTTAATTTGACATATAAGTTTAATTCAATTCCAGTGAAAGCCCAACTCATTCTTTTTGGATATTTGGCCACTAGTATTAATATTTATACTAAAATACAAGGTATCTAGAATAATCATGACAACGAATTAAAAAGTTCAGGACTTAATCTATTTGATTTTAAGACATTATAAACATAGAAAAAATAAAATGTGGGATTGACACAAAAATATATAAATAGACAAAAGGGATAGAGTGGGAAGGTCAGAAATAAATACAATGGTTGTAAAATTTAAGTACATTACGATTGAAAAAAGAAGCTGACAAAAAGAATATACATTGTATGATTCCATTTATATGAAGTTCAAAGTTAGGGAAAACTAATCTATAGGTTAGGAATTAACGTAGTTATTTTTGGAAGTGGTGAGGATAGTAATTAGGAGAAGACAGAAGACGACTTTGGAGGTTCTTGAACTGATCTATTCCTTGATTTGGGTGCTGGGGTGTTCACTTTGTGGAAATTCATTATGCTTATGATTTGGGCATTTTATTTATGTTTATTATACTTTGATAAAATAATACATAAAAATCAACATTGTACCAGCTATAACCAATATAATATTATTTTAAATTAAGAATAGAATTTAGATTATTTAAAAAATAGAACTGGTTCAATTTACAAAGGAAAAAACACTCTATGGAATACATAAAAATAAATTTAATATAATATGTGTAAAAATCATTACAGATTATCAAATATTATATCAAAGAAGATTTGAATAAATGAAATATGTATCCTGCTCACAAACGAGAAGACAGTTTCATAGATGTTGACTAAACTTTAAGTTCATAAGCAAATTCAATGGAACAAAATTTCAAAGTCATTGATCTTGTCATTTCCCAAATTGACTGACTCCCACACACAATAAATTTCAAAATAGCCAAACTAATCTGAAAAATAAAATGAGAGAGTATTTGAACTAATTAATTAACTGTAAAAGTCTTAAATTAGTTCAAAGACAGGCAAACAGATCAAAGGAACAACAGAGGACATATAAACATAGAGATATGGAAACTATTAAGAAACTAGCAAAAAAAAAAAGTTAAACTACTTACTATCTGATGTGGTAGCTGACTTTTGATATAGTGATGAGATCCCATCTCACAAATTTTCCAAAAAACTGAATTACAGAATTTGTTCTACTAAAAACCCCAATTAAAAATTAAACTTTAGGGCAGCCTGGGTGGCTCAGTGGTTTAGCACTGCCTACAGCCCAGGCCGTGATCCTGGAGAACCCGGATCGAGTCCCATGTCAGGCTCCCTGCATGGAGCCTGCTTCTCCCTCTGCCTGAGTCTCTACCTCACTCTCTGTCTCTCATGAATAAATAAATAAAATCTTTAAAAAAAATAAAAGTTAAAATTAAACTTTATAACTATTAGGATAAAATATAAAATAAAATATATGATTTCTATGAAGGGGAAGTATTTCTTAGGCAAGTCTCTCAAAGCAGAAGCTAATAAAAGTAATAGATTTAAACATATAAAAATCTAAATATTCTCTTTAATTAAAAAAATCATAAAGACAAATAAACCTAGGAGAAATTAAGTGACTAAAAAAATATAAGTAAACAATATATAAAGAATTTCTAGGGATCCCTGGGTGGCTCAGCAGATTGGTGCCTGCCTTTGGCCCAGGGCGCGATCCTGGAGTCCCGGGATCGAATCCCACGTCGGGCTCCCGGCATGGAGCCTGCTTCTCCCTCCTCCTGTGTCTCTGCACCTCTCTCTCTCTCTCTCTACGTCTATCATAAATAAATAAATAAATCTTTAAAAAAAAAAAAAGAATTTCTATGAATATAAAATAAATTATAACAGAGAAATCAAATAGGGATTATCAGCATCCAAACTGGCAAGGGAAAGTCAAACTTTCACTCTTCACAGATGACATGGTACTCTATGTAGAAAACCCAAAAGACTCCACCCAAAAATTACTGGAACTGATACAAGATTCAGCAAAGACGAAGGATATAAAATCAATGCATTGAAGTCAGTTGCATTTCTATACACTAACAATGAGACAGAAGAAAGAGAAATCAGAGAATTGATTACATTACATTTGCACCAAAAACCATTAAATATCTAGAAATAAACCTAATCCAAAAGGTAAAGGATCTGTACTCTGAAAACTATAGAATACCCATGAAAGAAATTGAGGAAGGCACCATGAAATGAAAAAATGTTCCATCCTCATGGATTGGAAGAAAAATATAATTAAAATATCTATACTACCCAAAGCAATCTACACACTCAATGCAATCCCTATCAAAATACCATCAACATTTTTTACAGAGCTGGAACAAACAATCCTAAAATTGGTATGGAGACAGAAAAGACCCCAAATAGCCAAAGGAATGTTGAAAAAGAAAACTAAAGCTGGAGGCATCACAATTCTGGACTTCAAGCTGTATTAGGAAACTGTAATCATCAAGACACTATGGTACCACAAAAAAACTGAAACAGAATAGAGAACCCAGAAATGAACCCTTGAACTAAGGTCAACCAGTCTTCCACAAAGCAAGAAAGAATATCCAATGGATAAAAAAAGACAGTCTCTTCAACAAATAGTGTTGGGAAAATGGGACAGCCACATGCAGAAGAATGAAACTAGACCACTTTCTTTTTTTTTTTTAATTTTTATTTATTTATGATAGTCAAAGAGAGAGAGAGAGAGGCAGAGACATAGGCAGAGGGAGAAGCAGGCTCCAAGCACCGGGAGCCCAATGTGGGATTCGATCCTGGGTCTCCAGGATCGCGCCCTGAGCCAAAGGCAGGCGCCAAACCACTGCGCCACCCAGGGATCCCACTAGACCACTTTCTTAGACCATATACAAAAGTAAACTCAAAATGGATGAAAGACCTAAATGTGAGACAGGAATCCATCAAAATCTTAGAGGAGAACACAGGCAGCAACCTCTTTGACTTTGGCTGCAGAAACTTCTGCTAAACATGTCTCCAAAGGCAAGAGAAACAAAAGCAAAAATAAACTACTGGGACTTCATCAATATAAAAATATTTTGTACAGCAAAGGAAACAGTTGACAAAACTAAAGGGCAATCTACAAAATGGGAGAAGATATTTGCAAATGTCTTATCAGATAAAAGGTTAGTATCCAAAATTTATAAAGAATTTATAAAATTCAACACCCAAAAAAACAAAAATTCAGTCAGAAAATGGGCAGAAGACAAGAACAGATATTTCTTCAAAGAAGACATACAAGTGCCCAACAGATACATGAACAAGTGCTCCACATCACCCGGCACTAGGGAAATACAAATCAAAACCACAATGAACTCTACTACCTCCCACCTGTCAGGATGGCTAAAATTAACAACTCAGGAAACAACAGATGTTGGTGAGGAGTAAGGGGAACCCTCTTATACTGTTGGTGGGAATGCAAACTGGTGTAGCCTCTCTGGAAAACAGTAGGGATGTTCCTCAAAAAGTTAAAAATAGAGCTATCCTATGACCCAGCAATTGCTCTACTAGACATTTACCTGGAGTATACAAATATAGTGATTCTATGGGGTACATGCACCCCAATGTTTATATTGGCAATGTCCACAATGGCCAAAATACAGAAAAAGCCCCAGATGTCCATCAACAGATGACTGGATAAAGAAAATTATATATATATATAATATATATATATATAAATTTATGTATATTTATTTATAAGATTTATGACATATATATTATAATGCATTATATATATACTCATATTACCAAGGTATCAAAAAGAATTAAATCTTGCCATTTGTGATGACATGGATGGAACTAGAGAATATCATGCTAAGTGAAATAACAAGTCAGTTAGAGAAGGACAGATATCATATGACTTCACTCATGTAGAATTTAGAAACAAATGAACATAAGGGACGGGAAGGAAAAATAAAATAAGACAAAACAGAGAGGGAGACAAACCATAAGAGACTCTTCACCATAGGAAACAAACTGAGGGTTGCCAGAGGGGAGATGGATCAGGAGATGGGGTAGCGGGGTGACAGGCATTAAAGAGGGCATGTGATGTAATGAGCACTGGGTATTAAATCCAACTGATGAATCACTAAATTCTACCTCTGAAACTAACAATACACTATATATTAATTAAATATAATTTAAATAAGAAAAAATTTTAAAGGTCCTATCAAGTCAGTTCACTGAAGAAAAAATAAACTTCTATTTTGAGATCATTTTGGCTGTGTGCATTATAGATTATAGACAAATGAGGTAGTAATGAGGAAAATAAATAGATGTCTATGGCAATAATCCAGGCGAGAGTCATTAGTGGTACAGATTAAGAGTATTGGTGGAAATTCTAATACATAATCAAATTCTGTGCATCATCTGCTGATTGTGCCCATGGGATTTACTGATGAATTACATACAGAGTGTGAAAAATGGAAGTGTCAAGGATAAGTGCAAGATTGCCAGCCTAAGGAGTTGGAAATATAAAGTTGTCATTTCCTGAGGTGGGAAGACTTTAAAAGAAAAAGTTTTGTGAAGAAATAACAGGAATTCAATATTGAATCTGTTAAATCTGAGATGCCCATGAAATATCCAAATAGAATGTCTATGAGGCAGCTAATGTGTTCATCAGAATTTCAGGAGAGATTTTAGGATCAATAAATATATGAATTTGCAAATTTTCAGGGTATAGGTGGATGAAGCCAAGAGAATAGCTAAATAACTGAGAGTAAATAGAGAGGAGAGGAGAAGGCCACAGATTGAATCCTGAAGTACTCTAAATTTAAAACTGTGAAGATAAGTTAAGCCAAAAAAGCCCCAGAGTAAAGAAGGGCAAAAAGAAGAGAAGTAAATAAAGCATTTAAGAGGAAGAGTGGGATTGAATAGATGTCAAAGGCTGCCATTGATTTAACTGAAGCAGGAACTGAGAATTTGCTATTTAGAGGTAGCATATATGTCTTTAAACAATGTGAAAGAAGATTTGGTGGAATGGTTAAGATTTAAGACAGAACAAGAAGAAAGAAAACAATTCTAGAAAATTATTTTCAGGAATTTTGTTGGAAATACATAATATCAGGAGAAAGAATTAGGATTAAAATAGTTTGTTGCTTATTTATGTGTAGTTTTTCTTTAAATGTAGTAATAACAGCATGGGTATATCCTGAGGGATGTTTTCACAGCAGAACAGATTATGAAGATGGTGATGGTGGGGCAAATTGTGACACAAAGAAAATATCTGTGAACTCAAATTGAGTAAATGATGATAACTTTAAATATATTTTAATTAAAAACTTTCACAAATCAATAAGGAAAAGAGGGGTATCTCAGTAGAAAAATAAGCAAAGAGAATAGCCAATTTATAAATGTAAAAATGCAAATATTTACTCAAAGATTTTTAAATACCTTTAAAGATATCATTTTAAAGAAATTTAAAAATCTTTAAATGTAAGGATTTAAAAATGTAAAATTTACAATTAACACTTTATTTTAGAGATTAACATTTTATTTTAGAGATTTATTTTAGAGATTAAAATAATAATAACTATAATATGTAAGCATCTCTAATCTATCCAATTGAGAGGGAATAAAATTAGAACAATACAATTTGTTATGATCATTTGTCAGTATTGTCTACAGTGAAAATGCACAATCCCACATTTATGAATTTTCTAAGAGAAATCTCAGAAAATTTTGAAAAGATTTATTTCCAGAGATGCTAAAAAAGCTATTATCAGCAATACTTAACAACTGAGACAACCCAAATATCCATCAATAAATGCTTGATCAATAATTTATGACACAATTTTACTATGGAATAAAAATCAGTCACTAAAAATTACCTTATTGATATCAATTGATAAAGAAATGATCAGTAATATATTAAATAGTTGACAATGGAGGATTATTTTATTTTTCTAAAATTGACTATGTATAGAAAAAAAAAGATGAGATTCCCAAATGCAACTTTTTATTTCTGTATTACACAATTACAGGTTTTTTTCACCATACACATGTTCTATATCTATAGATCCTTAGTTTTTATACAAAGAATAAAGTATCTTAATATTAGAATTATATAAGAAATGAAACAAATCTCTAACAACTTTCCATTAAAAAATCTCTTAAAAAAGCAAAATAGGATATACACTATTAGAGATTCAACTTTCAAGTTCATAATGATGGAAATCATCGAAAATAACTGGTCCTTTGGAATTTACTTCAATTCTTTCACTGATAAGAACATATCAACCACCTCCATCTCAGGGAATAACATTATTATTTTTCTTCAGAAACCAGTCTATCTCATGAAAAAATCCAATCTCTCTTCATTACTTGCCCCTGAACAGGATGTCTATTTAGTCAATTTTCCAGAGCAAGAAAAACAAGAGTTCCATAGTTCACTCTAAATCTCAAAAACCCCAAACAATTATATCAAATAGATGAGGTCCAAAATTGAGACTTTTCAGGGAGTAGTAAAAGCCATTTTGCCTTGAAGGTGCCTCTGCTTTTAGAACTAAATGATGCAAACTTCCATAAAACTCTGTCACTGGAGATTTGTGAGAATCAGTCAGTGTCCCTTGGGGCTGATGATTGCTCAGTGTTTTCTGTATCATGGTGCCAGACTTGACTGTTACACTTTTTGTTATTTTTATCTTCTATGACTAAACTGAAGCCTTGGAAATTGAGCCATTCAGTTTTCATTGCCTTAGGATAAGTAACAGTTAATGATTACAGAAAGGCAAACTATAGTAGACATATCCACAAAGAAGTCCTAAAAAAGCCTGAGATGACAAGTGACTATTGATCTTCATTGGGATGCTTGATTCTTGCCTGGTATAAAAGATATATTTGCCCTCCTTGTTGATCTTTACACAGAAGTCTTCTTAATTATTCCAAGAGTTTAAAAGATCATGGTTGTCTCTTAAGGACGTTTTAAGGATCACTTTAAGGCAAAAACAACTATGTTGTTTAATACTTAAAATGTCTTTGAGTGATACTTCCTTCATAAAGTTTGAATTCCAGTTCTGATTTTTAATTTCTGGGACACATTATTTCACTAATATCAATCTCCTCCATAGTATCAAGTAGAATAACAAGATATAAATTTGTTGTTAACTGTTATGTTGAAAAAAAATAAGTAACAACTCTGCTTTTCTTTACACAGTCTTTTTAAAAATTACCCATTTCTTTCAATGAAATTGCAAAAGGAAAGGGAAATGCAACAACTATTCATAGGTTCCTCAAAAACCTTAGCCATTTTTTTTTTTTTTTTTATGATAGACACACACAGAGAGAGAGAGAGAGAGAGAGAGGCAGAGACACAGGCAGAGGGAGAAGCAGGCTCCATGCACCGGGAGCCCAACGTGGGATTCGATCCCGGGTCTCCAGGATCGTGCCCTGGGCCAAAGGCAGGCGCCAAACTGCTGCGCCACCCAGGGATCCCTAGCCATTTTGTTTTATAGATATTATGAGCATATATACATATTCATATATATATTGCATATACATATATATGTTGAGTATATATGTTCAGCACAGGAACCATGGCGTAATCTTGACTCTGATTCCTATTGTTAAGCCTCTAAATATCATCCTCATTTTCTCAAACATGGTCTCTAAAGCTTTTCTCAGTTCTATGAGAATTTTCCACAAGTTTTTGTCTATGTAATTCTTTCTTTTTAACTATATGTAAACAGAGTTCTTTTCTATTGCTTACAACCCAAAATCTTACTGATATAATTCATTTGAAAGCCTTAGCAAAACTGTCATATAGCATATAATTTAGCAATGGTACTTATTATATTTATCACTATTTGGAGAGATTTTTTTCATAAAGGATTTGTAAATGCTGGAATCATTTAAATGTATTCTTTACATATTCCTCAGGAAAAGCATCATTGCTAAGCATCTAGAATAAAACATGTCTGTTTTGTTTAGCATTTGTTCCCAAGTTGCTAGCAATGTGTTTTGTACATAGGGGTGCTCTATGA